>NC_077223.1:10552161-10877250 GCF_024763615.1 Phlebotomus papatasi
GTGGAAAAGTTTTGGTCATCCTTCTCAGTGATTGTCTTTTCTAGGTGCGACGTTGTGGGTACACAGTACAGTATGATTATCTAACAGTGTCTTGGCTAAAAGGTAAATGGAACTCTATTTGCACAAAAAAAAGTCGTTGAAGTTCATAGGCTTCAAATTCAGTCTCGAATTTTCATACTAAATTTTCGAACAAAGTGGGAAAAATTCATGAAGCATTATGCCGGCTTCAGACTGGGGGTTTAGCCCAGTTCCCAAAGGTCTCAAGAATCTTAATAACAAACAATTTTATTGATTTTTCAAAATCTAATGAATCATTTGCCATCATTAAATCCTAAACAACAATTTCCTAAAATATCATGCCTGATGTAGAATTAGAGGAGTCAAGTCAGATGGCTAAGCCTTGAGTCTCAAGCCCGTATTACACCGAAAAATTCGCAAAGGTGATTATGGAATAATAATAATTAAATTCAGTGATTGGAATGATAACATACTGGGATAGAAGCAGTAAACGTCATTGCTATGTGTTTTTCTTCACAACAAAGTGAAGACCAACACATTTTGACAATTGAGCACTTCGAAATTCGGACAGGATGTCTTTCAGCCACCTTGCGAAATTATCCCCAATCGGCGAAATATTACTCTGACTCAAATTGGTTTTTGGTGTACAAGAAATGACCAAAAAATTACTCCTAATTGGAATCTTAAAAATTAGTCGTATTCGCGTCGAATTTTAGTCGGAGAATTACTCAAAATTAAGTTAGGTTGGTATGCACAGTAACAGCTGATTTATTAAGCTTATTTCTTAATTAATCAGAAGAAAACCTATGCACAAACACAGAAAATGACGTTCGGAAAGTTCTGTTAATAAATCAGTTGGTTTCCCCTATCCACCGCCTGAGGGCAGGACTAACCCTGAGAAAAACTTGAGAGGTTTTAAATTTAAAGAATTTTGTACATTTTGAAGCATCCCATCTGACCAAGTAAGCGTGAATTATAGCCTCAATTAATCCCTATCTTTCATACCTTACTTTTAAGAAGCTCCCATACAAAATACACCTTACTAAATATATGTGAAGGACACTGTTTTGCGTTCATGGTGGTGAGCAGCGGAACTATGAAAATTATGTTGCCGGCCGTGTTGCTCGGCTGTCAGTGACAAGATGGAATATTTTCCAATTATTTTATGTGTTTTTAAAATTCTCGCAAAGATTCTTAGTGATTTTAGTGTTTTTTTTTTAATAATAATAAATCTGCGTGGGTGCGTTTCGTTTAGAGAATAGTGACGTGGTAACTATAAACAAATTTCCAATGTTGAAATACGTGTTTTTATTTCCTTTCGGGGCTTTCGGGGGTATTTTTTAGGAGACAATTTTTTTCAGAATAGTTTTTGCTTTTCTAAAGTGTTAAATCGTTCATCCTGGTTAAATAAAACATATCCATCTTTGTAGCTTCTATCATTTATATAAAATTCGAAGGTGAAATCAGGATGTGAAATTGACAGTTTCATTCCACCGCCATTGATATACGTGGCAAGATTCAGTCCTTAATTTGTTCCTATCACTCGGATCTTGCCTATGAGGACTAAAATAGTGCCTAAAGCTGGGTATTAATTAATGGCTCAAGGCTGGGTCCCCCTTACCCTGTGTCAGACGGGATTCAAGATTTTATTTTTTAGGTTTATTTTAGGTCTTTTCACTATAAGATGTTGGAAATCTTAGTAATGATGTATGAACATTTGTTTTATTTGTGGATTTCGCAAGAAAAGTGTTATTAATCTGTAAAAGAAAATGTATATTCGTTTTTTGTAACACATGATCCCTCTAGAATTTTTTACACTAATATTTGATAAAAAAGAAGTAATGAATAGTCAGAAAATATTATAAAGTAAGATCAGAATAAACGCAGAATTTGAAAATATTGAGAAATTAATTGAAAGAATTGTTAAATCTTTGGGTACATAAAAATCAGTGCTTAATGCTCAAAAGAAAAAACAAAATTGAAAAAATAGGGGCGAAAACAGACGAAAACTTATAAAAATTACAATAAATATAATTTATAAGTAGAAATCTGTCCATTATTTCTCAAATGAAGTCAATATGTTCACTAATTTTTTTAAAAATAAACTGTTAAAATCAAACCCACTTTGGAATATGTAAAATTAATTGACATTGCTTCCTTTTCCTCATAGTCCCAGGTTATTTTCACTTGATTTAAAAAAAAAAAGAAATTTTTAAAGTTTCTCATTAAAAATGTTTTATTTGACTTTAAAGTAATCACCTGTAAAACTATATAAGACCACATAAATCGTAATTTACTTCGTTAAATATATCAATTCCTCTTGTTTTTTCTACTTAATTTGACAATAATAAGTCTAACAAGCTCCTCTCGAGGAGCATGTTTATAAATCAAAAATTTTATTAGTTAATAAAATGTTAAGTACTGTGCATAGGAACACTTATTAATTTGAAATTAAGCTTTCAACGACCATTTTAATAAGTAAAATTTATTTATAAATAAGTAAGCTGGTTACTATGCATAGCTTTTCTTATTTATTAACGAATTAACAAGTCAACTGGTTACTGTGCATACCCCCCTTAGTAATATATTAGTTATTTTAGGGTTTTAAAATTTACTCTATGGAATAATAAAGGTGACTCCAAAGGATTGTCTTTTTCCGTACAAAAAAAGACGCGCTAAAAACAGTGGACTTGCCGTCCTTCGCTACCGAATATGTATGAAATCAACGTACATTCTCTCAATGACGAACCCAAATGCACTTCACCGTGCTGCTACTTGGGTATTTACAGTCTGCATAACATCAAATGTTAAATGGTATAGTTTTGATCAAGTGAAGAATTTAATTTATTCTCCCCTGCTTTAGGTGCTCTCCACAATTTCGATGGACTAACTTGTTGGTTTCTTCGACAGACTATATACCACATCTAATAACAACTTCATTATTTCGTGGCTTAAATTCACAAGTTTCTAAGGAAACCATCCGCAGAATATTTCCACCACCAAACCCTGCTTACCACACTAAAATAAACTCCTGCAGATTATTTTCACTTTGTTGATGTAGTTATTACCATAGTCAAAGAAAATACGCAATTAATGCAGTTTTATAAAATTTAAAACTTTATATATTAAATACTCTATGCATTGATATATTTTTCTATACTCGTCTGTACCTTTGATATACCAACAGGGAACGTTCTTTGTGTGTAAAATGTTGAAATGACATTTTCCAGGGTATTTAAAAGTTTCCCCATGATCTCTTGGTAGTGACGGAAAAAGTGCAACAAGAACAAGTTGAAAGAAAAATCCCACTCAAGTGCTGGACGACATGAAAAGTTTTAATTTCCCACGCGAAATCCATGATTCTTTCCATCATTTCCTTCCAATTAAAATTCTCTGAAGCTTTTCTTGGAGTATTGCATCGGGTGAGATTGATGAGGATGTTCCTGGGATAAAACTCAAGTTGTTTTATTTCCTCTTTTAACTGTGTATCAATTTGTCATTGGGAATCAGGATTCAGTGGCTTGTGACCTCTGTCATATAATTTTGAAATGAAAATCTTTAAGGATATCTTACGATTAAATTTATTGTAAGGGTTGTCGAAATATTTTCCTTAAGATTACTATTTACAAGCTGGACTGTATACCATTCGCACAAAAATAAAACTTGACCGTCTCCAGCCAACTTGAATCTTAAGTAAAAGGTGTACAAAAAAATTTCAATGTAGACACAATTTCACTTTTAATTGACAGAAATTCATAATCGAGTATGCAAATGAAAGGCCTTGTAAAATTCTCCACAATTTCAGAACATCACAAATGTAATAACCGCCACTAAAGGTACTTCAATCGAAAAATCCAATTTCGAAATTTTGATGCTAAATGTCTAGAAATCCCCGATTCCGAAATCGATAAACCCAGCTAAATTTACTCATCCACATGATACTAATACAGTAGAGTCTCGCTATAGTCCATATTTGGTTTCAAATTTGACACTTGGGTCGCACTATAGTCCGTGTAATTTTTTAAAATTATCAACGATTTTTAGTACCCGTCAAATAATATCTGCAGATATCTTTAAGATTTCTGTAGAGAAAATCTACACCTCTACAAATATCTGCAGATAATTCT
Source organism: Phlebotomus papatasi (assembly GCF_024763615.1). Lineage (NCBI taxonomy): Eukaryota > Metazoa > Arthropoda > Insecta > Diptera > Psychodidae > Phlebotomus > Phlebotomus papatasi. The sequence goes on from NC_077223.1 coordinate 10,556,307, forward strand.
GTAGATATTCCTACGAATTTTATTTGGGCTTGGGACAAAATTCGTCAGAATATTTCGGCAGATTTTCTGACGAATTTCTGTAGATATTCTGCCGATTTTCTGTAGATTTTTTCTACATTCCAGACTTTCCAGACAAGATGTGTCAGAAGAGATGGAAAAATTTTTCACTGAAGTTTGCAAAATTCAATAGAGTTATTTTTTGTGATATCACGGTGTTTATATAAAATAAAGAATTCTGCGACGCCGTGTTACAAGTAGAGAAAAGTGAAGTGAAAACTTTAAGCAGAGTATCGACCTAAATTTCGTGTTTTTGTATCATTCCATGGGCGATTTTTAAAAAATTAGTATTTTTGCTCGCATCTTTTTACTTATTTAAAATGTTTAATCGGTAATGCTTGTTAAGCAGAGCATACCATTTTCTTTATAACTCCTACAGTTTCTACATAAGTCAACAATATTTTTGTGAAGTAATGGACACTATGCCGATTTTCTCGGCAGAAATTCTACCGAAAATCTGTAGATTTTCTGCAGAAATTCTGCCGAAAATCTACAGATTTTCTAGCAGAAATTCAGCAGAAAATCTACAGATTTTCTCTGAATACACTGGAATATACCGTTAAAATTCAAAAAACCTCAGAGTAAAATTGGCAGGTAGAATAATGATTTGACGGGTATTGAAATTGCTCGACGGCTTCCATTTTCTTTGCGATTGTGGTACTTGTCCTCGCTCTCTTAATTCTGGATCACAATTATCACAACTAATCAATAAAGTTTGCCAAAAATATTAAAATGTTTATGAAAACATTGCACGTCGCGTACTAAAAAGCATAACCTAACTTAAAATCAGTGTTTTGAAATCAACGGTTAATAAATTGTGGACTATAGAGCGATGGCTTATAGCGAGACTCTACTGTAGCTCTAAATTTGAACTTACAATTTGATTTGTATTTTCTGCCCTTAATGACCGATAGAATATCCTATCTGTCAGTTGAGAGAATAACAGGACTAACTCGCAATGTAAGAATTTTAATACCCAGTGTTCAGGTTCATAATGGTTCGGAATTCTAAAACCTTCCAATCGAGTTGATACCTTACCTTCAGAAATTCATATTCTAGAGCTTTTTCAATTTTTGAATTAAAAAAAGTTGAAGGAATATATATAATTTTGCCTTTCCAATGGAAAGTGAACAGTTTCTTTGCACTTTACTGTTCTCAAATGCTTCTACATTATCGACTTTTCTGTGGTTGGTTCCTCTCAAAATTTTTTAATGATTTAGAACATGGCGAGGACTAGGAAAAATAATCGTGACGTCATTACAGGAAACAACACAAAGAAAAGTCGATAATACAGAAGCACCTGAATAGCACCATTGATACAAATTTGATTTAATTTGTATCAATAAACGGTGATTAATTAACCTTCCTGGTTTAATTTATAGAGGATTTTCCTAAAACACCAAGTTACTGTCTCTCACCGTTTGGCCTGTAGCAGCCTTATAACATTTTTCTCGTAAAGCTCTCATGGTAAATTTCAAACATATAAAATGTGTTGAGCAATTCCATCCAATAAATATCACAACTTAATTTTCAACCTTGATAGAATTACGCTAAAAACCAAGTGAGGCCTTTCCCTTTGGAGGGAAAAATGTAGTGGCTCTCATGAATGTATTTCTGGTTGTTTCGGGTAACGACGTGTTGGATCAATAAAATCAAATGAAATCATTTTCTCTCTGGGAAATCTCTTGGTGTCTTTTTTCTCAGCATCAGAAGCGTCAATTGTGTGCGAATTTGGTAGAGGACTTTTTTTTATCCCCCTCGAAGTGCCCACATATCAGCCTTGTTCCATCCCCAGGACACTCTTGGTGTATTTTTGCTGTGTGAATCAAAAATTTAATTCCAACCGAACGATAAAAGTGTGTTTGTGTGCGGATCGTAAAATAGTGATGTTGAGCACAGGGTTTTTGGGGTGGACGAAAAGAGAAGCCAGGACCACAATAAAAAGGACCCTCCTCAATCCACGATTGTGAACGGTGTTTTTTCACCCCTGACTGGACAAGAGGGAACTGGGAAGCAATTCACACGATGAGTATTTCCAGTCACACGGGATTAATTGCCAGTCAACCAAAAGTAGGACACCGGATCATACAAGTGGGTGCAATTTCATTTGCCAGAAGGAGATTTTTCTCCTCTTCTGACCAGAGTCTCTTGAACTTTTTTTACTCTGTACACAGCATCCTTGCAACTTCTTATTCTCATCCACAGCAGCCATCATCGAGAGCAATTACGGATATTTGTGCAGTTACACAGAGAGCTCCTCTCATTCTGCGACCTTTTGCATCAATTTACAATCCTTACTCCAAGAGCTGTTCCGTGCTTTGCAACCATCCGGCCACTCCAGAAGTTAAAAATGTTGTTAAACTCGCGAAACAATCTTGGGTTTGTTTTTCTCATTACCATTTATATATGTTTTCTATCTGTACAACCTTTACTCTCAGGATACCTCAACTTCAATTCCTGAATTCTCTTGAGAATTTCACAAAGTGAAATTGGATGAGAAGGTCAAAGCACAATGTTATATGATATTCTCAGAGCAAAAAGGGTCTATCGTATATACATTTCCTTGTTAAAATAGCCCACTTATGCTATGAGCAGTGACACATAGATAATTCAGTTTGATACATTAGTTTGAATTGAATATTAGGAATAAATCACTCAATTATTAATACCAACATCCCGGCTAATACCCTAGACACATTTAGGACTTAAGCCGAGAGACAGATTAAATTTCCATCAGTTCCTTACTAATCCGTCTCTGGGCTTAAGCTACGAAACGGCTTAGTTAGTAGGAAGCTGATGGAAATTTAGTCAATATTTTGATTAAAATTATGTTAGGAAATTTCTCGGCTTAAGTTCTAAATGTGTCTAGGACATAACACAAGGTAAGCTGTTACTAGTACAATGCCACAATCCTGTATATGCTTTTAAAAACTGTTTTGTCCAAAAGCGCCTTTTTGGTTATTTTTGAGAAATTCAAAAAAAAATTAAGAATGAAAAATATGTTTTAAAGGCATTAGGGTACTACTTAAAAAGTTCTTAGTCGAAAGTCCTTAATTAGATAGATAGATAGATAGGGGGTGGTCTGATACTTCAGCATTGAAACGGGATCCAGAAGGCCCGAAATACTTCTGGTTCATTCCCCATCATTCTCCTAAAAAAAGGTGAAAAATATATACCAAGGGAAAAATTCACGTTCTTCCGATTATGAGAGTTATACTCTCCAGAATACTCTTCAAACCAAAGGACTTGATTTATTTTGTTAGAAGTAGTTGGCATATTTTTTTTCTTCCATTTCCTCCCAACATATTTTTTGTCCCAACTAGGTTGAAGTTCATCCTGAAAAGGAGGATAATTTGATAGTAGCTGACCACGAGCTTCTGAAACATTCTCCGAAGGAGTTTGGTATTCCACCACAGTACTCACTGTGATTTTGTGTAATTTAATTATTAACTCTTAGGGAGTTGCAACCGAAAATAGTTCTGTGGGGAAACGATAGATAATGACCGTTAAAATGAAGCTTAAATAAAGTTTTTGCTAATTGCGGAGGATTCTGTCTCCAATTGTCAGTTTAATTCACCAATTAAGCAGCTTTCAATTATTCAGAAACTGAGCTTTTCTGAATATCAGTTATAGTATTATAACTTTTAAAACTTGCTTAATAATTATTTGATTTAACCCTTTTTCCGTGTAATCAAATATTTAAGACTTAAAATATTTTAGCGCAATTTCTTACTTTAATTGGTTAGAACTGAAAAGCTTTCGGAAGTTTCGAACGTCTTGCCAATAAAAGGTGTATTAATACCATTGATACGATTGATGTATTGACAACAAAAAAAGAATAATAAGATTTTTAAATTCTGATATTACATGAATTGCATTAAAGATAGGCCTCTCTTTGCAGCACCGTAGATGCGGGTGACTTTGCACTCCGGAGGTAACTTTACACCCATGCTTTCCTTAAGCTTTTCTTTAATTTTAGCGCTTAGCGACGACTTTTTTTAGAATGATCTAAAAATCGTCCCTAAGCCCTAGAATTAAAGCAAAGTTTACAATAAGCAGAGGTGAAAAGTTACCCTCGGAGTGCAAAGTTATTCGCATCTACCGGTATAAGGGAAAGTGCCCATGCTTTGCACGGACCCAAGCGTCATAATGACTAAATTTTTTCTAGGGTCGAAGGAACGTCTGTTCGACAGGGAACCCCTATTGACACTTTTGTCAAAATGTTGAAAATTATTTAATGTATCTAGTAAAATATAAGTAATAAAACGTTTTTTCTGTAATATACCTTTTACTATAAACAAAGATGTTCAAATTTCGTATCCCAAATGGTACAGAGTAGGGTGTCAATAGGTGCTGACACGAGTTCTTAAAGTGTCAATAGACGTTCCTTTGACCCTATGTTTTTCAATAAATTTGATTCATCGCCACCCATATTTTAAAAACTAGGGAAAGAGTGTCCAGTTTTTAAAATATATTGCAGAGTTATATTTATTTAGAAACATATGAAAATTTTAGTCATTATGAAGCTTGAGACCGTGCAAAGCATGGTGCACTTTCCCCTAAATGTATAGTACATATTCCATATATTTTACAAAAAGTTATAAAATTTTGACGTGGATCTTGTGAACTTATTTTCCCCTTAAAATTTTCCTTTCTGTCATTTTGCTCTCGTGTACATCCATGGTATTTTTTTCGAAGCTTTTCCCTAGGACAGGACTTCAGAGGACAAAATTGTGTTCACGCTGTTGAAGTATGAATTCAGCAATTATTAATTACTGGTAGAAATAGCAAGAAAGTCATCCAATTGAATAAAACATTTCAAAGCAAAGCACTTGGTGTTTTTAAAATGTCACAAAGTCATTCTTTTTATTTGATAATATGAACATATGAAGGATTTATTAATTACTGGCGATGTTTTTTACAATTTAATTTTTCTCTTCTTTTTTTTCGTTGTCTCTAAACAAGAATATGGCAAGTGTACTTACAGTAGTATAGAAATTAAATTCATTAAGTCGCATAAGGCTCAAATAGTCAAATAATGTATAAAAATTACTTTCCATAAATAAAAAATTTTCTTTTAAATATTCTTCCAAGAGAACGACTTTGCGACATTATAAGTACAGCAACTCAATAATTAATGAGAAATTTTTCACTGACAATTTAATTAGCGAAATGAAGCTCTTGCGACTGGTGGAGCATCAGAGGAGGTCTCTGTGGGATCTGCCGGACGACGGAAGAGTGCTAGTGTTAAAATGTCGGACTATGATTTGCCAGAAAATGTACCAGAGGAATTGTTCAGACGATTCACGGATACAGACTCTCGCCCAATGACTCCCACACCAACGGTCATCAGCACAAAGACTCGGGTCAGTGTGAGCTCCATGAAGAATTCCCGGAGATGTGTGACTCCTGAACCCAAGACCATCTGTTCCAGTGAAAAGAAGCGCCTGATTCTGGATCTCCGGAGAAGTCACAGTCAAGAAACCATCTACTGGAATGCACCTTCGGATTTGTCTCCAGCTCCAGGTGCTTCCACTCTTACAGATTGGACCCCTCAAACGGAAAAAGTTCAGAAGGAAACTACAACAAATAGTGGTGGAAATGTTCAGGTTCCTCCTACGATTGTAACTTCAGGGAGTCCTGAACCCAAGGAATGCCGAGTTGAGAGTCCTCCGCAAAATTGTGCATTTGCCCGAGATGAACTGGAAGATGAACCACGGAGAAGAGGCAAGAGACGCAAGAAGAATAGAAATCAAACGGATACAGCCACCTTTCGTCCAAATCAAGATCCTGTAACTCAGGTACATGATCTACTCTTAATTTGGAAGTTTTATCCATCTAAGAATAATCTTGTAGGGTAAAGTGATATAATTTGGAATTAGTGTTACAAATTGGACAATTCGCCGATACAAGTTGGACATGGCTTTTTTCTTGATAAATACAGTACAAAATTTGTTTTTAAGCACAATGAACCAAATTATAAAACTAAAGCCAGGGGCATGACATTTCCTATGTTTCCCATATGTTTATAGCGTGCCGAAAAAGCTTTTGGGTTTATTAGCTGTTTTCTGTCATTGTAGAATGAATTAACAAAAAATATAAATGCCAAATAAAAGCCAATTTAATAACGAAAAAGCAACCGAAAACCCCAATTTGGCAACCTACGTAGTTTTGGAGATATCTCGTGAAATATGTACGAAAACAGGGAAAAATGTACACTAAAACTGGTCGCATTTTTCAGAGCTAATGTCACTTCCCTGACTAAAGCATTAAAAATATACAAATAAAAATTTATTTTATTTAAATCAATAATTCTTTTGAGCTTGCACTCTTGGAAGTACTAAATTTATCAAGACAAAAAGCCCTGTCCAAATTATACCATTGTCCAACTTGTACCACTTTACCCTATTGGGATAAGTTATAAGAAAAGAACTCTTATGACCCCTTTCAACAAATGTGTTCGAAATATACCGTACAGTGCCATGTATCCTTAAAATAAAAAAAGGTGCATAGTGGCCATCGTAGTCATAATGGTTCTTTGAAGAAGTAAAATCTTCAAACTAATCCCCCAAATAGGGCTTGATAATGTACTTTAGCTCCAAAATTGTTTTGCAAAGCTAAGTTATATCATGGTAAGGTCCAGTTCAATTTAAAAAAAAAGGAGGAAAAAGCCCTATTTTAAAGGTACTCCAATTCAAAGAAGCCCCGATAGGTTAAAACGCAGGTAGAGTTTAATTCTGCAATAGTGTCTCGATTAAAAGGTAAATGGAACTCTATTTGCAAAAAAAGTCAATTTCGAATTTTCATTCGAAATTTTCGCACAAAGTGGGGAAGATTTATGAAATCACAATAAAAAGGTCGCAGAAGAGTTATTCAATGATTATGTAGTGATTAAATAATAGGACAGGAGTAGTAAGCAACGTTGCTTTGTATATTCCTCACAAGAAAGTTAGATTCGATATATATTGAGATTCGAACACTTCGAAATTCGAACACGATGTACCTCAGTTATCTTGCGGAATTATCAAGAAGTAAGAGTGTCTCTTTTTGACTTTTCGGGTTTGTCTAGGTAGCGTGTTTTCCATTTACATAAAATTATCTTTAAACGTTTGTTCGATTTTAAACGGTTCTTGCTCGCTCTGAAATATAGTGCCCGCTTTGTAATCCGGATGATTGGGAGACAATATGACAGCTGTCCGCTTCGTAATCCGGATGGATTTTTTGAATTTGTTCAACGTCTCGCAAATATAATACAAATATTTTTTTGTAGAATTAAAATAAAAGTTTAAAAAAAGATTAAAAAGACATAATTAGATAATTCTATGCTATTATACGTCATTTATAAAACAAATACATCACAGGATAATCCATTTCCATTGCTGAACACACATGCATACATGACCTCAAAATTCTTTTAAATGTAACCGTCGATAACTCGTCCAGATTACAGCGATCCGGATTAGGGAGCGGGCACTGTAGATCTTCGAATTTTTGAAATTTTACTTGTGAATGGTAAAAATCCCCCCTATGTTTAGTTTTAGTTTTTATTCAATTGAAATAAAGAAAAAATATACAATATTAGAAAATTACAAATAATATATCAAAAGTTATTATTTAATAATCTTAGAAAAACACACAAATTCTACCAAAAATACCACAATTTTCCTTAATTGAATCTCTGTATACTTCAAAGCTTTAGTATATTTGCTTTTGAAAGTTTCAAAATTATTTCGTATGAATATATAAGAAAGTTGAGATCTGTACTTACTCAAAGTTTTGAATACTCCAAATCCATGTCACTGTTTCTCGATGACTTTTTGTACATAGCGCTCAGCATTCGCATGAGCTCAAAGGCAAAAACATTGGAGTATTTTCACAAATTCTCCAAGTGTGAAGAAAGTCTTCTAAACTTTGTGAGAGATTAAAGAAGAAATTTCAGTAAAAGCTGCCATCATCGCTGAAAAAAAAATGCACAAAATCCCATGTGATGCTTGCGCTGTGTCAATGAAATCCTATCGTAATGGCAAAAAGAGGCACATTTGATGCTGAAGGAGGGAGTTTCGGGGGATCTCAAAGACGAACTTTTGGTTGCACTTCAACTTGACGCAACTTTTGCCCAAAATCCATTGACAAACACTGAAAGATGCCAGAGGATTTTCCCACAAGCTCAATAAATTCCTCACAAAATTACACACACAGTTCATTGTAAATACTTGGGAATTAGAGATACTCACCCACCAGAGTCAGAGATTAACTGTCTGCTTTCCGAATACCCTTCTTACCGATGATATGAGATATGTTACTATATGTAGCATTTTTTATTCGAACTGAGATAAGGTAAAGGTTGACCCATATTCCCCATCAAAACCTTATCATTATCATGAATAATTTAAAAATTTGCACTTTTTGACATATACTTTCTTTTTAGAAGTTTCTAAAAAGAAATTCTAAAAGTTACTAATTGATCGTTCTTCTTAATTTTGCTAAACCTCTTTTATAAATGAACATTTCCAATTTATTTTGGCGATTGTCTAGTTATAATCACACAATTTAGCCATGGAAAGTACTCCTTGTCTCGTACAATACACCATTTCCCCTCATAATCCAAGACACATTGTATTGCCCATAGTCGAACTTTTGAAAATTCGAATATGAGTATCAAAATCACAAAACATTTTGACTTTTTGATAGTTCCGCAAGATGGCTCATCTAATTTCCTATTCGAATTTCGAAATTGTTTCAATTGTCAACATGTATCAGTATTCATTTTTTTTTGTAAGGAAAATCATTGCAGTGTGGTTAGTAATATTCTTGATATATAATTTTTCCGTACAGAAGTAGATCTTGAAAAATTCGAAAATCTATTTGAAGATCCAAAAAAGAGACTTTCTTACTTCTTGATAATTCCGCAAGGTGGCTGAGGTACATCCTGTTCGAATTTCGAAGTGCTCAAGTGTCAAAATGTGACGGTCTTCACATTGTTGGGAGGAAAAAAACTGAACAACGACGTTTACTGTTCTCGCACCAGTATTTAATCACTCCATAATCACTGAGTAACTCTTTTGCTAGCTTTTTAGTGTGATATTTGATAAATTTTCCCCAACTTGTTCGAAAATTTAGTATGAAATTCGAAATTGAATTTGAATTCTTCGAACTTCAACGACTTTTTGTGCAAATAGAGTTCCATTTACCTTTCACCCAAGACACTATTGGAGAATCAAAATCTACTTGTGATCGGGCTCAATAGGGTATTTCATGAACTTTAGCAACCTCCCAGCAAAACTTCGCTCTGCTATTCTGCAATTTTTCTTCATTTTTTAACGGCCATAAATCACTAACCGCACTAGCGATCGTAACGGCGATTAACCAAAGTTATGAAAATTTGTCTCGAGTAAGCTAAGTTTCACACCCGTTACGTAATGACTGATTCAGAGACGGTTATATCAAATCTCTTCATTTATTGCAAAAATTTAGAAAAATATACTTCTTGAAAAGAAACAAAAAAAGTTCTTCATAAATAATAAATAATTTTATAACTTTTATAATTTTATAATTTTTCCGTGTCTATTTTGACAGAACGACATCTTGAGGAAAATGCCGAAAATATACAAAATTTTCTATAAAAATTCTGCAGAAAATTTAGCAGAATTTTCATACAACGATCGGATCCATCTTAGAGCTAAATTCTGTAGAAAGAATTTCTGTAGAATTTGCCTGGCAGGGCTACCACAGATATTTCATTCGAAAATTCGAAAATAAGATTCAGCTTTTCGGACATCAACTGTACGAAGCAAGTTATTTATTTTTAAACCAAGACACTTTTAAAGAATCTATCCCAAAGACAAGCAAAATTTTCGAAAACGTTTCGTAGGTTTCGTGATAATTAGTCTGTATCAGCCCTAAATGCAGGAGCTTTTGCACAAAATATTTCATTAAACCTTTCAGATTTCTGAGAATTCTTGTGCAATCGTGATGCACTTCCCCACATGACTTTGAGAATTCCTTTAACTTTACGTCATGCATTTAGACATTTTTGACACAAAAGCATCCCCTTAAAATCCAGAAAATGTTATATACACTTCCAGACGCATTCTGCTGCAGTCAGATGGAAAAATCAAAAGCTATGTAATTAAATTAAAATTTTTCTTTGATATTGCCCTAAAGCAAATTCACAAAGTTTTCTCACGGAAAATTTTCCCTCTTCTCCTCGAAGGATTTTCCTAAGGGTAATTTCTGGTTTAATTGACTCCGTTTATACGGTGAATTACTCTCAGCACAAAACTGTTCCTGATTTGGAAGCAAATAAAAGAGGAACTTTGATTTCGAAATAAAATTTCGAAATTTGAGGCATATGATCTCTCATTTCGAAATCCCTTCATTGGCATGTTCAAATATTTCGATATTCGAACTACTCAGTTATTCTTCAAAACAATTCGAAGAAAATACCCAGTGAACATCAAATGCTAACCGATTTTAATTCAGGTGATAAAGCATATGTATTTTCAGCGCAATTCTGCTAACCTTAAAACGATACTCGCGTTGTAGTGCTTTTTCCTTGGTTAAGAGGGGAGTGTCAATTAAGACCAAAACTTAGTGTTTTTCGCGATTTTTTTGGAGGAGAATGAAAAGACCAAGATTATTGAAATTTTATCTTTATACATACTTAGAGTAGGTACTTAAATAAATTTGTTCCAGAAATAATATTATAAAATGACGGACTTATGCGTAGTCCAATGGAGCGCCTCGTCGCAGTACTCCCTTTATTTACGGGAAATCTTCAGTTCATATATTTGTCTGAGAAATAAAATCTAAAAAAATCTTTTTTAATTTAGTGTATTTCATAGATAAAATAAGAAATCGTGCAAACGTTTGCACACTGTTGTCAAGAATATCGAAATTCGAAATGGCAGAACAATTAGCGCTAAAGCGACGAGTACGTGAACTTGCACTTTAGGCTTCCGGTAGATTTTATAATAGGTTTGGCTTGGCTTTGGAGTGGCTTTGTCTCCTCGAAAGGTTATTACTGAACGGAGGTGGTGATTTTTTTAAAATACCCTCATTTTGGAACAAATGAATAGACAAAACGCCTTTTATTTCTATTACATAAAACGTGCTCATTAAGAATTAATTCATCTCTTTGGAGATTGATTCTCATTTAATTAGATGTCTTTTTGGAGTGATTGGGGGTGGTAATTTCCTAAAAATTTTCCAATCGTGCAAAATTGATGGTTTCACCTTAAATTTTCCATTAGTGGCTGTTTAAAGTACAGCGAAAACAATTTAACAGGAAGTATATTGATTTTGTGCAAACATTATGTCTTCTCCATCCTTTTGTCTCCCGGAAGTTGAAGATATTCTCATGTGGAAATAACATACCTCGAGGCTATCATATAAGCTTCCTTATTGACTTTCAGTCTCAGTTTCACACATTCTACTTCTGGGCATCTCCTTTCAGGTAGCCACTCTAGTGCCAGATTCTCCCAGTCAGAGTCAACGTCCCTCACTTGCCACAAATGAGTCAGTTTTGATTCCTACGAAGAAATCTTCTCAGGATACTCCACCACCTGACCGCAGAGAAAGCTTGAGGAATTCCTCTTTCCTGGACGATGATGTCCTCAGTCTTCTGCGTCGTGGAATTTGCGTGGATGTCATTGAGAATAATTTTGGATCATTGGTAAGTCATCCAGTTGTTTTAAAAAACTTAGTAACTAGTGATAGCTACAGTCTCATATTTGGCTAAAAAAGCTCTTTTCCTCTTCTTATTATTGCTAATAGGGGGAGGTGGGGCACTTTTAAATTGGAACTTGGGATCCCTTTGAAATAGGGCTATTTCTCCTATTTTTAAACAAAACCTTATTATGAAGTAATTTATAGTTTGACAATTGCTGTAAGGAGCTAAATTATATTGCAGTATGGCTCAGTTATATTTAAAGAACAATTAGAGGGAAGTGGAGCACCTTTGAATGTGGGGACCTTTGAAATTGTGATTTTTCACCTATTTTTAAAGAAAATTGAGACTTCACTGAGAAAAAAGAGGGTGCGATTAACTTTTTTCCTCATAACTTTAACACTTTTTAGGTGTAAAAATATATCAACATGTTTTAATGTTAATTTTACATCTTTTTAAGGGTAAAATTAACGTGACAAAGGGTAACTTTAAACCCCAATACACCTAAAAAGGGTAATATTTACATCGATTTTGGATCAATAGTGCAGGGTAAAATTAACATTTCTGGAATGTTATTTTAACTTTTTCGGATTTTTCTCAGTGTTGTTATCGTGGCTTTTCAATCTGTTTGTGCAGCTAAATGATCATGATTTATTTATAATTAGGTGAAAAATCCCAATTTCAAAGGTGTCCCAATTAAAAAAGTGCCCTAGTGTCCCCTAGTATACATTTTTTCCTTCAAAAATTCAAGATGATGATTTTTATAGGTCATGTTTTTGGACGCAATTTTCCCCTGAACCACTACTAAAACATATCTAAAAATAAAAGAATTCGTAGAAGCCATTTTCGAAAAAACTAAAAAAAACTTGGTTTGCCGGAGGATGAAAGAGGGTGGGGGGTAAATAAAAATCATAATAATGATCCTTGGGTAGACTTATACGAGCTTCAAACTAGAGACTTATGGCTGAGACTTAGCGCTTAAGTCTTAGTCTGAAAGATAGGGTTGTGGTGAAGCAAAAAATTTGCAGACTTAGCTAAGTTCTCGTTGAAACGAAGGTTTAGTGCTTTGTTAGTGACTTATCGATGATGACGCGCCTTTGCAGTTCCACAGTGAAACATGAAATCATCAGAGATGAAAAAAGAATTTTGGGGTGTTCAGGAAGTGTTTTAAGATGGTTTGAACGAAAAACTTTAATACTGAAAAAGCACAAAACAAAATTTTTTCACCATACACAAGATAGAAATAATTTTGTGCAAAAACGTTTGAAAACGCACTTTGTTTATCTTTTCGGAACATGCCATTTAACAGCCCGCTAGATTCCAATGTTGTCAGAATCTCAACACTAAGTCTCACTTTAGGTCTGAAAAGGTTTCTGATTCACCCTCAATCACCAACAAAAAAGCCATCTTAGCGAGGAACTGGCATTAGTCTCAGGTCTGAAGCCGGCCTTATGAGGCGGTCCTCCAAAGGTCGGAAATTCGTATCTCTCAGCGTTTCGCCTCTATAGATGGGTAAATAAGTTAACGGACAGAAAAAAAGAATGCTTAAAAAATAGTCATTTATATGCGTACTTAACCGATTCATTACCGATTGCGACCGATGCAAATGGGTTGAAAATTTTAAGACCTTTCCAAAAAATCCAAATTTAACCAAATCGCTTGAAAAATAGACCAACTAAAGTAATAAAAACTTTGATCTTCAAAAAATCAAGATGGCGATTTTTAGGTCATAGGTAAGGTAAGGGAAGTATGTATCGGCCAGTTAAGAAAAATACTCCATAATTCGCTTAAAATAAATGATCTAAACCAGTTTCTGACATTCAAAATTATGCCAATTGGAACTCCAGTATTACATTTATCTATATATGTATCAACATTTGATTTCTTACTATTTAGAGAAATTAGTTAAAAAAAATGGTAAAATTGCAATCATGCACTGCGCATATTGCATCGGCCATATAAAAGCAGATGAGGAAGATATCGGCCAGGAGTGTAGCAGGCATCGGCCGGAAAATAAAACCCAAAAAGATATCATAAATTTGAATATTTTTCTAATTGATTACGTTGTAGTCGAAGAAACACTCTCTGACATCCACCCCTTACCAGAACCCAACCATCAGGACCACTTTTTAGCACTTTCCAGGGAGATTTTTGGTGAAGGTTGTCTGCATCTTCTCATTTTCACCATATTTTTGATCCAATCCTGGAGCTCGGACTTAAGGATAAGAAATCCAGTTTCGGTTTGATTCACGATCCTTCGGTTCACAAGCTTACGTAGTACAAGCTTACCAGTGATTTCCCTTTTGAATGCCTTCCGGAAAGTTTATCATTCAGGATCATTCTGGACACTCCATACTTTGCTGTCATTTTCAAGAAGATTCTCGTGCCGTCATGACATCCAGTACATTTTCAATCTTTTCTCTGATATTGCAGTTTCTAAAAGACCTCCTTCAAGATGTTTAACATTGATAAAATGCGAAATTCACACTGAGGAAATCCTTTTTCACAACAAAAACATTACCGACATAACCTCAACTGCTCGCGAAAATGACATCGAAATGCAATGAAAAATGGCCGGTGAGCTCTGTACTTGGAACAAAACATACTTCCTCTCAATTAACAAATTAATTCTAATTATGCGTAGCGAGACAATTAAAAAGTGTTCTGATACTAAAAGTAGAATAATTGGAGTAGTATTTTTTTATTCAGACATTTTCGTAAATAATTTAAATAAGGTATAATTCCTTATTTTGTGTCACTGAAATTCTAGTATAAAATCATAAGAATTTGAGAAATGGCTACTTTTTGATTAAGACTCTGACACAGTGATTCAATTAATTAGATGAATAATTATATTTTGATAAAAAGTCGACGAAAAACTTAATTCAGAAGATCATATATGAACAAACGTAATATATTTTGTATTAGATAATTGGTAAAACGTAGTTAGTAATTTTTAAATATTCATTTTTATGTTGGTGGCCGATATCTTCTGCAAGCTGGCCAATACAAGGTACATGGCCGATATATACTTCTCTTACCTTATGTTTGGACGAAATGTTCGCCTGGACCACCTCGAAAAAATCGTAGAAACCGTTTCCGAAATGGGAGAAAAACGCCCAATTTCAAAGGTGCCCCACTTCCCCCTACTGTATCATTCTAGAAGCTTTCTTTAAATTAATTTAAGCTTTAAAACTTCACAGCGACGCTTAAAAGCTGAACAATGAATATTCTACACATTCTACAATAAAATCACAACAATGCATTTATTGTGTAGAAATAAGCATTTAGAATTTAGAGCTTTCGGAGCTTTCTTTATCTTTAATTTCAAAGCTTATCATGAGAAGCTTTTAAACATTTAAAGCTTCAATTTAAATACAAAGATGATTTTGCAAAATATTATCATAGTGCTTTAATGCATAATTGGAAAACTTTAGTTATGATACGAAATAGTTAAGTTAAAGAACTTAAGAATTGAAAGGTTTAATAAAACTTTTTTAAACCAAAAAGTTCAATAAGAAAAAAAATCCATTGTTTTTTTTCTTTTTGTTTTGCAGATGAATACGGCTCTAAGGGAAGCTATACGGAGTCTTCCGTTCAATGTGGATCCACGTGAACCTGAGGTTGTACGAAATGTTCGAGAAAGCCTAAATCTGCCGAGTGTGAATCACGAAAAGTGGCTCACGTTGCCACGAAAGTACACGCGCCTCGTCTCACGTTTTGAACTGCCAATTGATTCGACAGAACTGAGCTGTAAGTCACCCATTCTCCCAAAGTTAAATTCCGAATCCCTGCATCCCACGCATTCGACACAACTTTGCACCCTGAGGGAAGAGTGAGCAGAGCACACGAACCATGAAATGTGCAAATTTCCATCACCTTCCAAAACTTCCAAAATAAGTTTCTATGTAATTTTGAGGCAAAATTTTCCGTGAGAATTCCAGAATTTACAATTAATTGTTCATCTTCCTGGGAGAGAGTTAAGGCGATAGGAGTTTATCTTCCTAAATTCCATACTTTTCCACCATTAATTAAGCGTGTGAGCTTTTGGTACTACAAATTCACTTCCGCAGGAAGTTTATCCCTTAGAGAGCTTTTAATGCACTCCGAAGGGTTTTTTCTCTCTTCCAAACATTTCATTCGTATGCAAATTTTCCATTCACATTTTGAAGAGTGAATGCAATTTTTTCTGTTTGCAATTTTCGATACAATTGTCCAAACAATATGTTCAGCAGAACAAACTAACTAAAGTATGTGAGGTAAATATGGGACTTTTTTGCCTTGCTTTCGTTCAGGGAGCAGTGGGACAATTCGAGGGGTGAGTCATATTGAGAAATGACTAGAAATGTTTTGCAAAGACGGTTTCGTGAAAAATATAAAAAAAAAACCTGGAAAAGTTTGATGAAAACCCCGGAACTGTGACAATCTGTCGTGATAACTAAAAAAGGATCTACAAGAAACCAAAGATTAGGGGAATGGTGGGAAGCTTTACTTTTCGGTTTTATCCTATTTTAGCAAAGGACAATGACACAGAGTTGGTCTGTGTGGCGTCCACAGATGGGACTAGGTGCATTTTATAAGTATAATAATAAAGGATGACAAACTGTTACTCAAGACGATATTCGCTGGGAGTCCTTGTAAAAACGCCCTTATCCTTAAAAATACTATTTGGACATCGAATTACTCAAGATCGGCTGAACCGATTATGACGAAATTCGGTATGGAGTCAGTGTATTACTTAAGCTATTTATCCATGGGTACTACCCCCTTCCCCCACCCCTCTTTTCAGTAGTCCCAATACAAAATGTGGACTTTTTCCACTATACACTCAGTCCCGGGATTAAGCACATTTTCTGGACCGAAAAAAAAACGCGCGAAATGGCATTGCGTATCGAGAAAAATTGCATACCTGCAGGGGCTTTCTTTTGAATAAAACGGCCGTAGAACGAATTTCGCGCGGAGTAAAAGTAGTTCAAACAAAAAGATTCAACTGTTTAATATAAATGCATTAACAACAAACAGTACTTTTTGGCCAGAGTTCTTCAATAATTGGTTGGAATGTTAAAAAAATTTACCTTAATAAAAGAAATTGAAGTTTTATTCTGAAAAAAAGTTGCAAAATGTTTTCAAATTTCCCGCGTCGCAATATAGTATACATTCAGGCGTATTTCAAAAATGATTTCACAAAATGACTCCCAAGGGTAGGCAAACTTGCATAATTGTGTGTGCATAATTCCGTCAGGTGCATAATCCCGAAGGACTTAATGCCGGGACTGAGTGTAACTCCTCTCTAAAAAATGTGATGTGATGACCTGGAGCGCCCCTTGCGGTCAACTTGTGAACTTGTAGGATTTTCCGAGGCCTTTCATTTGAGTATTTGTTGATTAAATTCAATTGATAAATCTCTGAGATATAAAGTTTAACGTTTTGAACTTTGTTCCCGAACAAAAGTTGTTATCTTTAAAAAATGCCTATGCAATGATAGACAGTGGCGGCCAAAATAATAGAATCACTTTGCAAAGCTTATACTTTTTTAATTTTTGTATTTTTTCCCAATTTGTTGATATAATTCTGAATTAGAAATCTTCAAATTATTAGAAAGAATTGGAAAACAGTCATTTATGGTTTATAAATATGGCTTAATTTAAGCTAATTCGATTTATAAACCACATTTTTTTAATTAAAATGAAAGTGGTCCTATCGTGTTGTTCAAACCAAATTTCACTATTGATGTATTCTGTGAAAAATAGAAATCTATAGCGGCCAAAACAATACCTATTTGACGTAATGAAAATTATTTCAACGAATTGGAATAAGCCAAAATGCTAAAGGTAAAATAGTGGTTTTTGGGAAGCTGATTCTATTGTTTTGGCCGCCACTGTAGGTCTTATTTGTGGACGCACCACGGACCTCTTTTGCCCATTGTCTTTTTTTTTTGGGTAAAAAGTTCAAATTGTTAAGTAAAAAAAAATCCATTTTGAACAAAAAGATATGAAAATGGCTCATGACTTCTCAATTTTTCCTTTGCCAATAATATTTCACTACTTACCAATTTTCATTTTAACTTACCATATTTAGTAAGACAGATAAACAGGGTAGAACCCTCAATAAACCAATACATGAGCCCCATATCCATTAAAATCCCTGATTATGTACCCCTTGTAGCATTAATTCTGCAATTGTTTTATAAAACAACGTAAAACTAATTTTTAGTATAATATTTTCTGAATTATTGCAATCATCTATCAAACATGATTGAAATAGTTTTTCGAGTATCCAATTTTGAAAGCGGTTTAAATCGTTGTGAAAATTCTGGTTTACATTTTAGAAGTAAGACCTATTGAGGGAAAGCTTCAAGCAAGTTTCAGGCAAGCTCATAGAGCAATTTCCTTTCACATTAATTATTCTAATTTTAAATAACTCATAATATTCATTGAGAAAAGTGAGCATTATTTTCCTTTTAAAGATAAAGTTCCTCAAATAATAACATTTATGGGGTATAGATGATATTACTCAATCCTCAAATATGAACAATATTTTTCTTTTAAAAACTTAACGGAATTTATATGAAATACACTTACCCTAATATAAGAAAAAATCATTTAGGGTGAAAAAATTTACTTCGGGCCATGCAGTCCTGTATTAGTTACCTAAAAAAAAACTGATATACTTGAAAATTCTTTATACTTTTAGCAATCTGAATCCATTCAAATTTTCTGTTCATACTGAAAAAGAAACTTCCCCATTTTTGCTTTAAACCTCTCCATATTGAACGACCTTCTACTAATCATTCAGATGAAATTGTTTTTCTCATCATGGGCGAATATCACGAATTCAAAAATTATAATTAGTTCTAAAAAAAATAACCTAAAATTGAAAAATGATTCAAAGGATAATTTAAATTTTACAACTATTTGTCGTCTATTTGTGAAATAAATACATTGCATTGTCAAATTCGAAATTCATAACTGAAATTCCCCACTGTACCCTACTAAAAAAACTTTAGATTTTGCGAAAGCCAAAAAAAGGAAACCTTGTTAATAAGGTTTGAAAATGAATCTCTAATTACGACAGTCCCTGTTTAAATTTAATGCAAAATTGCAAAAATATGTGTCCAAATTTATAATTTGTGCTTAATTAAATTGATTAATTTGAGGGTTTTCTGAATTATAAAATTGCATTTTATTGGAATATAATTGAATCAGTTGTAATTAATTTCCATAGGGTAAATGTCCTAATTCAAAACCATTTCCAGAAGCTTTAACTTTGACAGAAGATTCAACACTTTAAGTTCAATTTTTTTTTTTGAAAAGAATTACATAAATTTGCTCCTTGACTCTTCTAGAATGTTACTGTTTAGTGAAAATTCTTTAAATATAACTTGAAAACTTCTTAAATAAAAGATAAACACACATGTGCAAAATGTTTCTATTGGAAACAAATTAATCCAAATGGAGACAAGGGAAATTTTCTAATTGGAGACAAACAGTATAAGTGAAACCGCGACGAAAGGCTTCCAAAACTTTGTTGAGTTGCTCTTGAGTGCAGGATTTGTACTTATTCCTGGTCTTTTCTCCTTTCCCAACTAAAACAAAAAGAAAATCTCTCCAAAAAAAACATATTTCCAGGGTTTCGTATTGAAGCATTTGCAGACACTTCAGGAAAACCCTTTTTGTTCACGAAATAGGTAATTATTTCATTTGAAATCTTCACGTACTGTTAACAATAAAGATTAGCATTTAATTTAACTAAAATTAGCCAGAAATATGACATAAATGTTAAACAAAACGAGTAAACAACAGTCAATTTATTGTGTTTTTCATTGGAAAACATGGTCGATCGATGAAAAATTCGATGGTGAAAAGGTATACTTTTAACTTTACTGAGAAATTAACAAATTAAAATTTGCGAATATGAATGGATTTTCGCTTTAATTGGAGCAAAATTAACTAAATAATGAAACTGTGGTAAGGGAAGAGCACCAGCGATCGGTAGTGTTCCTCGGATCGTCAGGTTACTATCAGATTCTCGCACCAATTCAAATGAATTTTTAAAAATTATTAGCCACTTTTTACCATTTAACTCTCATAACAATGCAATGCATTAGTTTAGATTTAATTTTTAAAACCAATTTTCCGTAATACACCTGATTAAATTTGTGACGATCCGACGTACAGAGTACATCGTTGCAATTACATCTGTTTTTTTATTAATTTATTCTTAAAATTTAAAATTCAAATGCGCAGATATAGTTAAATGAATCACTAGTATATCGATTAGCAGACACAAAAATACCAAATAGTATTTTGAGGCTTATATTTTCAACTAAAGATCGAGCATGTCTCTTAGGGGAGACCGGGGTAGAATTAGCCACCAAATGAAATTTTTCATCACGTTAAACTTGTACAAAAAATGTTTATATGAGGCTGAAAAATATTTCAATGAAAAGGTAGGAAAGTATATATTTAGTATAAAGAGTGATTTTCTCAATATTCCTTCGCGGGCAATCTATAAGATACCACTATCTTATACGTGGCTAATTCTGCCCCGGTCTCCCCTAACATTCCGATCCGGGGTACTCTTCCCTTATAGAAAATATAAATATAATAATTTAGTACTGTATTTGTCATGAAAACAATGACGTTTCCATTTGTAGTAGCAAAAAATTTCCATTTAGAGCAAGTTTTGAGTTAACTTAAGTTACCCTATATTCATTCCATTAATTTTTATACAATAATTATATTGTATTATTCCGTGTAGATATTTCTCTTTTAATATAGCTGGTTTTTGCTCTGAGCGTCTCATTGATAAAACTTTGTTGCAATAATTAGTTGCGGGATAGTTGTTCTGTCACTTATTTTTTTAAAGTTGGCTAAAACGATGATTTCCAAGTTCCTGCTATTCTTTGAAAGTCGTTTTCTTCATAACATCAAATATGAAAAAAAGTTTTGCCTAATCGAGAAGAGATATCTTTTTAAGCAACTTTTAAACATCAATGCACTCTACTTTAGAAATCTTTTCTTTCATAGAATTATCCAATTCCAAAACTAATATCTAGCATTCTGTATTAATTTTAGTTTTATTTAAAATTGTAACTTAAAAAAAAATGGTATTGAATTTAACTTAACTCATTTGAATTGTTCCTGAGCCAATTTCTATTGAATAGTTTTTTTTAATTGTCATTTCAATTTTAACATCTCTCTCTTCTTGGCAAAAATCTTGCCAGGAATGCTATTGCAATGTTTCCCTTTCAATGGGATATCCTCTCGGGTATGTCGTTATTCAATTCCCAAGAAATTCAATGGGAAATTTCTGTAGTGCTGCAAGGTCTCGAATGTCTGACAACTTCTTTTTTCTTCCAACTCAATATTGCACAGATCTCACTCCATTGGAGTACTTGAGCAAATACGTCCACGTGTCCAATTATCGGAAGCAGCTCTACCATCGAATCTTCATCAAGTACATCCCAGAGATAAAAATTGACGAACTGGGCGAGCGGGATGTGGATTTTGTGCCCAGGGACCATCAGGAGGTGGATGATTGGACGGTGGGTGAGGATGTGGCAGGTGAATATCTCAGTCAGCGCCTCATACCACTGTGCAGTATTGAGGATGCCCTGAAAACCGCGCTGCATCCCAATGCCAATCCCACCATTCTCACTGCCATCGCCGACAAACTAGCTCTAAACACTTTTGGTGGAATCAATTTTCGCGCATGGTGCGGAATTGTGGCTTTTGCTGAACGATTCATCACCACAATTCACCGTGAGACGGATACACGGCACGAGGTGTTCAATCTCTTTCAACTGATATAAAGCTGGGATACCCCACACTAAAATACTTTAACGACTTTTTGTCAATTTGTAGATTGAAGTGACGGATTTTGAGTCACTGGATCGCAGACTCAACGCTATCGACGTTCATCCGCAACTCAAGGAAATTCTCTACATCATCAGGAGCTGAAGATGCTGCGCGAAATAGCTGGGGTCATTTGCATAAGAAAGCAATGTAGTGAAACTCGATGCTACGAGAGCCAAAAGCTGATTCTACTACAGAAAATCACACTGCTGTTTACAGGAATCTTGGCATAAATGAAAGGATGATGGAATGGGAAGAGCAAGTCAGCAAAAGAGTCAGGTTCTCACGAGGAGAAATACTTCAACATTTTCATTACTAAAAACATGCTTTTAAATTTAAAAAAAATTAAAATGTATGAAAGTATAAAAAGTATCATGTGAAATATTACTAATAGTGCTATTCCGATGAAAAATGAACACTTACCTGTTCCCAAGTGCTTCTGCATTATCGACTTTTCTCTGTGTTAGTTTATGCCTCAGATATTTTTCCAATCCTCGTGATGTTCTAAAACCCATCAAACAGTCTTGACAAGAACCAATGCAGAGAAAAGTCGATAATACAGAAGCACTGGAGTACAGCAAACTGCTGAAAAGCATGTTTATATTTCATTGGAATACCCAATAAGGGCATTCTGGTCAAAAACTAGGCAAAATATCGAAAAATGAAGTCTAGAAATGAACGAAAAGTGGACACACACAGGGCAGATTATCGAAAATGAGGAATAATCTGTCGACATCACTGTCGATAATATTTCGAATTTTTTTTCCCAAATATTTTTCAATATTTCGTCAGTTAAATTAGCATTTGTCGTAACTTCATTTTTGCGATTTTGGGATATATACATATTTAGAATCGGCGTAATTTTGTTTGTTAAACGCACTCGAGAAAAAGAAACTTCTATAAGCCCAATAAAAATTATTTTAAACAAAAATTATCGTAAGTGCCCTTAATTAAGAAAAATTTATCAGAATTTGTCGCAACTTCCAATATTGTATTGTATTGTATTGTATTTATTTTTCCATTACCATTGACAATATTGGCCTTGTTCAACCTTTCATACCTTGCGGCCATCGCCGTCTTAGTGTTGGTTACCAACCTCCAGGGTGAAAACGATGGAAAACCCCTTCACAGGTTGTATATTGTCAGGTTTACACTTTTACATTTTTGTATTGAATCCTGAGTTTGTCCATGAGTGCCTAAGTCAATGATAAGAATAGAGGCCTAGCTATACTAGCTGTTGGCCATAAGAATACAGCAAGATATCACAACATACATAGAAACCAAGACTGTGAATGAGTTACTTACTGAGTTAATATTGGGGAAGTTACGAGAAATTTTCATACAAAATTTTCTCTAATCAGCATTATTTGTCGTAACTTTCTTTTCTTTTTTTTGCGTGGCTTGTAATTTTCAGCAAAAATGTATAATATTTTTCATTAAAACGTTCACAAACTCTTCCAAATATCCAAAGACAGTGCTAATAATGCAACATTAAATCATTTTAAATTAAGAATTCGGTCACTACTGGATTATGGATTATGAATTAAATCATTTTAATTCAATATTTGTGAGAAAAAAGTGAGAAAAATCCCTGCCCATCTGTCATTAATTCAAAACAAAACAGGTGACACGGCGCACAAAATTTATTCAATAAAAATTATAAAATAAAAGCTTTTAGCGACAGGGATAACAGTTTAGTTGACTGATTTAGTCAAATAAAGGCGCTTATTATCACTAGAGTCATTGAAATTGATAGAATACATTTTAGAAATTTGTCGTAACTTCCAAGATATTTCCATACATTGGAAGTTACAGCTTTATAAACGATGGAAGTTACGATAAAATCTTATTGTGTTTCATCGAATATATATCTCTATATCTCAGCTTTTAAATCATTTTATAAAGATTTTCACGAGTTTATTAGTTTATTAGTGCTACTTTTATTATTTTGACTCAAAAGTATCGCATTCGGGGCTTATTTTTAAGAAAAATAAAGCTGAACTGAAAATTTCGTCTTCTGAAAAGTTGTCAAAAGGAAGTTACGACATATGCTGATTTTACTGACGATTTGTCCAGTCCACAAAAGTCAAAATAAATTCCACAGAGAGTTTCCAGTTGTGAAAAATATATTCCACATACAAAATAGTTAGATATTCACTCTGGCAACCACGTCAAGTGATAAATTGACTTTTCTCTGTTGTGGTTCCGGTCTCAGGTGTTTTCCCGATCCTCGTGGTGTTCTAAAACCAATCAAACAGTCTTGACAGGAACCAACGCAGAGAAAAGTTAATAAAGCAGAAGCACTAGAATACAAAAAACTGCTGAAAAAAGTACATTCATTGTTCATTAGCACAATAAAGCTGCACCGAAAATCATTAAACACGTAAAACCTCTCGTTTGAGTTCTACAGCATCATTAAACTGCATCAAAATAAATAATTCCCTTTCAAACGAGGATATTTTCATTCTAAATCTTCCAATAAACATCATAATTAAATATTGCTCTGTATTAATGTTCAAATTTTTGGAATTTTAAAGCTCTAAAAAATCCTGTTGCATTGTGTTATTTATTCAATCATGTAAAATGCACTTCTCTTGAAAAAATAAACTTGGAAAATCCTCAGTGGCTCCAGGGAACCGTTGTTCAGTGATTTAATTAATTGTTTTATTGCAAACTCTTATGTCTGTTTATTTCTGAATTTCCCAGAATTAGAGAAGCTTTTTACGAACATGGACCTGGTGCAAACATATTCTCTCATCAGGTTTTTCGAAAACTGAAACCATGGACAAATATCGCAATGTAATCAGGGGATAACAAACATGTGTAAAGGATGTGAATATGAATTTTTTTATTTGAAAATTTTGTGATCTATGATATATAAAAAAAATACCTACAATGTTTTATTTGCGGCAATATTGTCATGAAATCCTATGATGGGGCAAGTTTGTGCAAAGAATAAAAAATCGTAGTGATAAGCCTAGATCAGCTTATTGTAGGTGAGATTTTTAACATAAATACCTCGGATTGCGTGCAAATTCGATTTAGAGCTGAAGTTGGGAGATGATATTAACTAGTTCTAAATAAATTTTCTGAGACAAATACAAATTTTGTGTTTAAACTAAAATATCTAGGATTTAGATAAAGTGACAGAAAGATGACATAGAGGGGAAACTGCGGCACCACCAAACACGGGGTAGCACCAAACACTGCAAGTTTTTAATAGAATATTCGACTTCAGAGGACAAGACTTATAGAAATTTTTAGGCATCATAGGGATGCTTGTCCACTCACTGAGAAAAGAAAGAAGGTGCGATTAACTTTTTTTCCTCACAAATTTAACACTTTTTAGGTGTAAAAGTATATCAACATTTTTTAATGTTAATTTTACACCTTTTTAAGGGTAAAATTAACATTAAAGAGGTTAACTTTAACCCCCAATACACCTAAAAAGGGTAATATTTACACCGATTTCGGATCAATACTGCAGGGTAAAATCACATTTCCGGAATGCTGTTTTGACTTTTTCAGATTTTTCTCAGTGCTGAAGAAAATGGTCAAGATAGTCCAAATAGTTTAGAAATAAAAATTAGTGTTTGGTGCTACCCCGTGTTTGGTGGTGCCCCAGTTTCCCCTACGTGAAATGTAAACCATTTTTCCAAAGCGCCCTTTTGTGTCCTTGTGACAAATTTAAACTTTTACAGAGAGTCATTGAATTTTATGACTCCTGTATCTTAAACCTAATTTCAGCTTGAAACGTAATTTTATAAGAATCGGTTCGATAAGATAATCAGGGCAAAAGTATGTATGCACAAAATAGATATAAATAGACCACTCAGAATATAAGTCGAACAACTCGATTTTTTACAAAAATAATTTTATTCGCTTTTTGGATACTTATTTATACCCCTACCTTCTCTGTGAATATTATACTTGAAAGGTAATTATTTTCAAAGTTATAGAGATTTTAAATCTAAAAAATCTTATACTCTGCATGTAAAATCTCAGCTTCAAACGGCTTTCCTGTAAAATTTGCCTACTTCGAGTCGTTCGTTTCTTATTCTGAGCGGTCAAAATATCCTCTACAATCAATGTCGAAAAATCATCAAAATCGGTTAAGCAGGAGTCGAGATGACTGCGGTTTGTGTGTTATGCAAATTGTTTTTTCGACTGTGGGGCTCCTAGTATTGGTTCTAAGGAATTCAAAAGTCGTAAAAAGTTGTAGGGGAAAGCGCTCTACCTTCGGATGACTCAGGCTTCGGACAACTTATTTTTTTATATTTCTAATAGATTTGACCAAGCAAGTGGCAAGTTAATTTTTTTAAATGGAGCTATTTGAAGCCAATTCCTAAATTGATCTCGGACTCAGCTCACAGTGCTCCGAGGCAAACATTTATTTAAACAAAAATTTAGTATACTTATCCCTCCATACGGAAAGGTATCTTATAATACGGAAAAACTTCTCACTTTTTTGTTATTTAGTATAACTGTCGCGAGTGCAAAAAAATTCCCATATAAATTTAAATCGAAGTATGAGAAAGTGGCTTCAAATTTTAAACAACTTTCCAGGGGCGTGGATTTGACCCATGAACAAATTTGAGGCATTAGACTAGCTAATAAAATACGATATTATAATGGATAAAAGTTATTAAAAATATATTGAAAAAGATAGTTGTTTGAGGTCTTCCGAAAGTAGCGTGCTTTTTATGAAAGCTTTCATTTACTTATTTATTTTAATATAATTATTTACTTATTTATTTTAAATTTAAAAGCTAAATTTTGATAGATAGGTGATCAAGAAATTCAATATTTGTGCGATAGTGGCCACCGCCGTCTTAGCTCCATTACGCGCAAAAGCTAAATTCTGCTAAATTCATAAAATTTAGTAGAAAAGAACCGGAGATATGACTTTTTGAATTTTATGAACTGTAACCCCTCATATCTCCAGTTCTATTGTAATGGTGGAGTTAATTTACTTAGAATTTTTATAATAATAGCACCCCATCAATGACGTTCTCTCGAGATTTAGTAAATGAGTTTATTGCAAACATTTCTAGCTTGGGTCAGGGAGTTGTGGAACCTTAAAATTCCTAAATGTGATTCCTTCATAATACCACCTATTTTTAATCGGAAGCTATAAGGCCCAGCTATTACATACTAAAATGCGAGGACTATCTATGCTAAAGAGGCAGAACTATTGAGAAAATATAGAACGGAGGGTCTTCAAAGTGGTGGAAAAAGGCTTGGGAGTAGGGGGTCTATGTACAATGTTGCAATTTTCAATTCCGAATATCTTAAGTCGTTATCTTTGTTAGTTTGGGAGTTATTAAGCTTCAAAGAGGAGCCTAATTGACAGACGGTGGGGAAAATCTTTTAGCCTTCCATTATATTCCTAATCAGGAAGTGGTCAAACATATTTTGGCAAAATTTGAGCACGATCGGAGGACATGAGATTTTATGATAATTTTTCTAGGCGAGATTGTTCTTGTTCAATGAACTTCTCAGAATAATTCAGTTGTACCAATTGAACTTCTGTACTATTTTAGTTTTATTTCTAAAAGAGATGTAGGGTCGAAGGAATACCTATTGGAACTTTAAGAAATCGTATCATAACCTATTGGCACTCTATTTTGTACACTGAGAGAAATCCGAAAAAGTTAAAATAACATTTCTGAAATGTTAATTTTACCCTGCAGTTTTGTACCGAAATCGGTGTAAATATTACCCTTTTTAGGTGTATTGGGGGTTAAAGTTAACCTCTTTAATGTTAATTTTACCCTTAAAAAGGTGTAAAATTAACATTAGAAAATGTTGATATATTTTTACACCTAAAATGTGTTAAATTTGTGAGGAAAAAAAGTTACTCGCACCCCCGTTTTTTTCTCAGTGTACCATTTGAGATATGAAATTTGAACGTCTATATCCTGATAGGAAAAGGGATATAAATTAAAAAATGTCATATCCTTGCATTTTATGGGATGCATTAAATGGCTCAATTAATAATAAAAAAAAAAGTTCTTCGTATAACAAGATTTTCAATATTCAATCACAATTGAACAACGCTACAAGATATTTTTAAAGAAAAATTACATATTTATGTATTTTCTATTTTATTTTATCAAATTCTCTAAATAAAATATTAATATACAAAGAAGAAGAATTTAAGGGAACTAATCATTCTTGTCTCTGATCCTGAAGCAGAATTTTAATAAATTACCCACAAGAAGAATTAAGCCGAGGAACTTTCTATGTAAAATCCAGTGTAATTTAATTTCAAAAGCATTAATCAAATATTTATTCATGAATTTACTCAAACCATCCCCTAAAACTGCTGTAAGCCCTGTCCGGCGCCTCTTGTGTCTGAAGAATTTAATATGCCTCAGTTTTTTTTTGGGGTAAAGTCAGAAGAGAGTATCTCCATCACTTTTTGTCCTAAGCTTTGGGTAGGATTTTCTCGAGTTATGTCGTGGTTTCGTCCTAAATCTGCGGTAAGGCCACAATTCAACCCATCTATTAAAATTCAATTTGCCTATTTTTTTTCAATCCCAATTACCCAGGAACTCTCTCAATGATGTGCAAATAAAAATCAAACAGAAATATTGGGTGGTAATTGACAAAGGGTATGGGAAGCTTTTTAATTAATTGACATAATTTTCCGGTCCATGTGCTGGGCATTTTTAATTGCTCCTCTTTTGATGATAAATGGGACTATATTGTTAATTTTTAGTGCTATATTTTTCTACCAACTTTGGCTTAGGGGAATACATTATAAATTTAATGTGATATAGTTCGAGCTTTAATAGTTCCAAGTCTTTAAAAAATTAAGTAGATTCTTCCAGATTAAATTCTACGTAGCGTGGGCGTTCTACTCATGAATTTTGTTTTTGATATACAGTTGTACAAAATAATGATGAATTCTAATACATTCTACATGATAGTAAAGTTTAGATTTGCTAAAAATAGTAACAATATTACTTGCTTAAATTGTATTAGAAAGACTTTTGTAATTAACAATGATTTCGACGTGAAAATAGTTATTTCTGAAAACTAAGAATACCAGAATTCAACCCTTAAAGGACGAATCAATAATGATAATGAAACCGGGAAACAAGATCAATTAAATATATAATCTTAAACTTTGAAAACACCAAGAAAGGCAGTCCTTGATTATTACTGCTCGAACTCCACAGAGAGAGAGAGAGAGAGCAGTGTATAATATATCGCTCCTTGAAAATCATTAAGGACTAACTCATTTTTTCGATTTTAAGATTTTAATACATTCAGAAAGAGAATGTCATAAATTTTCAGACGATATAAGTCAATAAATTTCGTTATTAGAAAAGCTTTTCTGAGTTCTCTGTGTGCTCGATTTTCGTTTGGACCTCAATTTTGAGATCAAAAAACAATCTGAGAGAAAAGTTGTACATGGATGAAAGTGTGGGTAATAAAATTCTCTATCAAACCCATTAAACAGATTTTTGGGGACAGTCCTAGTTTTCGACATATTTTTTATGTATATTTTTTATACTTTATACGATATATTTTTATATTTTTCCATGTTTTCTGACATATATGAGACTACAGCGCCCCTGGTGTCAGTTGTACGAACTCCATCTGTCTAAAGGATTATCGGGCATGTAAAGAAGAACAAATGTTCCCATATTAAGAAATAAATCGGTTCAGCAGAATCGGAGATATAGGTACGTAAGTATCAAAAAACGAAAAAAAAACAGTTTTGACTAGATTCCAGGCGCAAAAACCAAATGAAATCAAAATGATAAGTATTTTCGTAAATCATTTGACCCTAGCAATAGAAAAAATAGCATGAGAACCCAGGGACAAAATCATCGTTGCACAGTGTCTAGAAAAATATGTATAGAAATCCCCTTAAGGGAAGGCCTAGTTCCTTCATGGAATGTTGTGCCAGCATTATTATTATTATTATTATTATTATTATTATTATTATTATTATTAATGAACCGATTGTAAATCGTTAACTATGTTTTTAGAAACTTAATTTTTATTAATTTTAAGCTAATTTGGAAGATCTTTGAAGTGATTTAAATAATAGGTTCAAATAGGTTGTGACCGACTAAAGGTAGGGGAAAGTGCTCTCCCTTAGAACGTTCATGCCTTCGAATAATGTGAATATCTTTTGTTTTTCATAAGAGATTTTCATTAAATTATCATGGAATTATCAACAATTGATGATAAGCCAACTAAAATTTAATAGAAATGTGTAAGTCTCATAGGAAAACTAAAAGAAAATTCACATTATTCAAAGGCATGAACGTTCGAAGGGAGAGCATTTTCCCCTATACAATGCGAAAATACGGAAAATACTTGAAAATTTAGGAGAAGGCTTTCAGGCTTCGCATATACTCTGCCTTCAAACATCTTATATTTTTCTCATATTCCTTTAATGAATCTGACTTATTTTTCTTTTCAAGAAATGTGAGCCAGAGTGTATGCGTGCGAAGCTTGAAAGCCTTCCCCTACTAGAGAAATGTGCTAGAAAATGAGCTCGGAAAACCGTTCCTGCAAGCATTTTGGTTTGTTTTGAATTAAAATATAGAATATCTGGACACAAGCATGTTACATGCAGTAACGTATGCCATAATTTAATCCCAATTTAGCCTCTTGAGTGTGCATCTCAGTGTCATAGTGATCGAGTTAGGTAGGATAGTTAAAGCATTCTCCTTGGGAATCACAATGATGCAATTCATAATATGATGTGAAACAATGACCTATAACCACGTGAAAAGCTCTACAGGGACCTTCCCATTATAGTGGTTCGATGGTTATTTAATTTTAATGAGACCAGTCACCTGGAAAGTCTATCCTATCCACATGACATGCCATAAATTATTTATAATTCACATTTAATTTGTCATCGTTGGTGTTTCCGCTTTCGCTTGGCTTAAGGTTGGAGAACTTATAGCCTCTCATTCCACTTCCAGCTTAATTCTCCACGCTAAACTCGTTATAGCTATCCAACACCCCCAATTCCACTATTTCTTGCCCCCAGGAGAAAGGGCTAAATTACTCTCCCACGTAATTGATAATAGTTTTCATATGTATATCGTCGTTTTTTTTTCACAATACAAAACCCACACTCTTTTTCGCTATTTCTTTTCACCTCGCCCGCATTCCCATTCCCTAATATCACTATCAAACTGGGAAAAATTATTTGAGAGC
The DNA here is from genome assembly GCF_024763615.1 of Phlebotomus papatasi. Classification (NCBI taxonomy): domain Eukaryota; kingdom Metazoa; phylum Arthropoda; class Insecta; order Diptera; family Psychodidae; genus Phlebotomus; species Phlebotomus papatasi. The sequence continues at coordinate 10,587,084 of NC_077223.1, forward strand.
TTTTTGTCGTGCTTTACCCTTTGAATTAAATCCCACAGAGAGACCTATTTCAGGTGGTAATACGTAGGAAATCAATTTATGTGGTCGCCTTTACTGGACTGACATGGAGGACAAGAGGGGAAAAATATGAATGGAATTTTACAGAGATATTTCCCAATTTGTGATACTTCTATTTATAATTCTGAGGGGATTACCATTAGCAAACTATTAATACTTCTAATTGAAAGCTCTCTAAACAGAAAAAGTTTGTGGTAAAATAATAAAGTGTGCAAAAAGTTTGAACGAAGGTAGATTAAAAAGAACCTCCAGGGAATGGAAAATAAATCTGCAAAATCAATAAAACATTAATTAAGCAGCAAGAGAAATACTAGAGAAAGCAGTCAGCTAAAACTAAAGCTCTTCCACCTACAGCAAACTTCTAGCTAAAGTTATGACCCTGTTAGTTCAAATGAGCGATTCAATTAGAAAAGTCTAAGCGATGTATTCAGATTTTTGTATGATAAGTTATCCAGGGAGATAATACTGAACTTTTTGGATGCGGTTTTTAAATTTCACATCTTCAAAATGGTACTAAAAGTTTCAATAGGTTCTTGAAATGCCAGTAGGTGTTCCTTACCGGTGGCAGCTAAAATCCCGAAAGCCAAAATCCCGAACGCCAAAATCCCGAAAAATCCAAGATCCCGAAAGCCAAAATCCCGAATGTTCAAAATCCTGATAGGAATGAAATTATATGGAGGAAAATGTTTAGAATAATTTCCCAAGACACAGAAGATTTCCCTTTGCCTCCAGCAAGCGCCGGTACAATCGTGGGAGTAGCTATAACACTTTTAAGAATTCGGGATTTTGGCGTTCGGGATTTTGGCTTTCGGGATTTTGACCGGGATCCGTTCCTTACACCCTAAGTTCTTTCTCTTCAAAGTACAACATAAATCGTTAGATAATTTTATTTTATTATCGAATTAATAAAAAAAAAAACAAAATTTTTATTGTTCGGCAAAAATTTGCGAACAAATAACAAAATATTACGAACATTTTTTGTGTGTTTACGAACATTTACGAACAAATGTTTGTAAAAGAACAAAAAAAGCTCGTCAAGTGAGCATTTTACGAACAATGCTTATTGAAAAAGTACAAATTTTTACGATTTTTTTTAGTGGGTTAGGGTAACTGTGCCAAATTTCGGCATAGTTGTGTGCAAGCGCCAAAGTCTAAAGTTTGAAATGTAATATTTTTAATACAAATTGATTTTTTTATTCCCTCTTTTTAAGGATGGTTGCATGGGAATTTATACGCAGTTTATCATCTTCATTTTCACTCAAATCATTCTTATTCCATTTTAAAGTAAATAAAAATGTAGACACTGCTTTGGTGCTCTATTTCGGCCACCATCATTCTTAAAATTCCCTGCCTTCCCAGAATTTTTCCAGTGTCTTTTTCACATTATCTCGTGTGTCGAAACGACATTTTTGTTATGTTTTTGAATTGTATGATCTCTTGAGTACGCAAAAACTAAAATTCATCGAAATTAGAAGAACAAAAAAAAAGTGGCCGGAATTACAAGCCGGTCGGAATTTGGCACACCGACCCTATATAATTTATGAGCATTTTGTAAGTCCCTAGTAGTAATTCACAAACATTTACTGAATACTTTTTCTGTAAGGAAAAGTGCCCATGCTTGATACCATTGGAAGCTTCGTAATGACTAAATTTTCTATGTTTCACAATATATATGTGTGACTCATCGCAACCATATTTTAAAAACTATGGGAAAGTGGCCAGTTTTTAAAATATATTGCGGAGTCTCGTTTATTGAGAAACATATGAAAAATTTAGTCATTACGAAGCTTCCAATGGGCACGTATGGGCACTTTCCCCTATATACCAACATAGAATACACAACCTTTTCTTAGTAATAATAATCGAAGTTTGAGTATTTTAAACTGCCTCCTAGGGGGAAGTGGGGCACCTTTGTATTCTGGATCTGTTTTTGCACCTAAATTATATCACGATAATTTATTTTTATTTATTTATTTATATAATGCAATTGACTTTTGAGACACAAATCTCTTGAAAGCATAGTGTGGTACCAAAGGAAACAGAAGAGCTGTAACAAACGTCCACCGCCGTCTTAGCGTTGGTGACCAATCTCCAGAGCAAAACTTTAGACTCGACTTTATTTAATATTAAAATAAGACTCGACTTTTATTAAAAAATAGGTGAAAATTCCCAATTTCAAAGGTGTCCCACTTTCAAAGGTACCTCACTTCCCCCTAAACATTTATCTTTAAAAATTCGAAAGTTTTGAGAAGTAACTTACCTTTTAGGAGATTAAAACTGATTTATGAAATGGCAACTCCAGTTGTCGGTTGTATTCACTCATAAACAACTGTGAGGGGGATTTTGCTGTAAAATGACCCTTAAATTAATGTAAGAACTTGATAGCCCTTCTGTTTCCACCTGAAGGCCATACAGTATCTTTAAGTATGAAAAACATAAATGCCTGTGACCAGTTCAGCTCGTACAGTGAAATAATACATTCTTGAGGTTCTTGAGGGTGGTTTCTTGGCACCCATAGTCTTCTTCCTCAAGACCTACCAAGCCAGAGAGGCTAGAAAGAGAAAATGAGGATGAAATCGCGTGTGAGGTTGATTTTCCCAAGAATTTATGTGGTTGGGCGTATGGAGGTGAGTTAATGTGTTAAATTAGCTTAGTTAATGTTAAAAACCAGTGTTTATTGTAAAGCAACAACGGACTCAACAGCCCTTAATAATCAATTTTCAACAAAATTGTTTGCACGAACGTATCGCCAACCTCACGCGAGCCCCCATTGAATTTTCCACCCATAACACCAGCGTCCATTTGTGGTGGAACAACCCCTTCTGGAGACCCGTGTGTCAAAGCTCGTGACAGTCGCTATTTATTTGTGCACAGGAGTCCCCACCGTATTTTCTGCGTTACACCACCACACTTCCGGAATGGGGGGTTTTCAATTTTCCACCCTCTCGCCATTTGGGGGATTCTTTTCTACAGCTTAACACCGCCTATGTGCTGTTTAATTATGCAAAGATAAGATTTGTTTGCGGTTTTGTTGATGGCGTGGCTCAACTATGAAAAAGCCGTTAAGTATAAATTCAAACTAGAACTTTAGCTATGAAATTTAACCTTCAATCATTCGAGTTTGGGCAAGTGTACCTAATTTCGGCATAGTTACAAATAAGCACCAAAGTTCTATGTACATATTGAAATTTTTTGTATACCTCTTGTTTAGGAGGGTTGATTGGAACCTTGAAAAGTAGTTTATTGTCTTACTTTTCTTTAAATTAGTTCCTAAAATATTGAAAAACGAATAATAAAAATAGACATTGCTTTGTGTGCTATTTCGGCCACTTTGAGTGGAATTTCGACCACCGTAAACGTCATACGGAACAAGTTAAATATTTTGTTTACTACATTTACTCGATCTACAATCTGAGATCTTACCTGAGATCTTCCGTGTAATATTTCTTGAAGACCTAAAGAGTTGACCTAGTTACCCCAAATTTACGCTCAGATTTCCGTGGCTGTGTGTTCCTTCTGAACTTTGCCAAACCCTTTTCCACATAATCTTTTTAATAGAGAATGTTTTTGTTTGTTTCTATGGGCATTTTACAACCCAAAAAATGAAGAAAAAAAACTAAAATAAATAAGTAATTTGGGGAAGCAATAGATGTGGCCGAAATAGTATACATTATTACCCTGGAGAGACGCTCACAAAATGTCTATTTTTTACACGAAATACGTGAAACACTAATCAATTGTAATGAAAAACTTCAACGGAAAATTATTTGCCCTTTACCACAAACTATTAGACTGCTAGCATCGCAAGCAATCTATTACATCTTTTGTAAGACTTCCTTTACACCGAAGTGTCTATAACAAAATATCAATTTAAATTATACCGAAAATTTGACGATTTTTACTTAATTTACATTCTGAATAGAACAAAACGTTTAAAAGAAAAAAAGCTATTGACTATTCGAAGATTAAATCCATAATTTTAATTAATTTAGTTACTTCGCCGCAATTAGACTCAAAGTGGTCAAAATTACAAGCTGGCCGAAATTTGGCACACTCACCCTTTGAGTTTTTCAAAGTTTTTTTTTAGTAGGGGAAGTCTTTCATTACCATGTCACATGTAAGATTATTATTTTCTGAACTGCGAGAATAACAAAAAAAGATAGCAAGTGTTTTGTTGTGTCTTTCTTTTAAATTTCGCTCGAAAACTGACCGAATCACAGTTGGCACCCATGAAAAGTTGCTCGAATTGCCTGTAGATCGATTCAGAAAGCAATTAATACGTTTGAGATGACAATTAATACGAAAAGTAATATCTTACTTATCGTATTACTCCTTTAGAGTGCACTCTTTCTGACACACGTACTTTTCTATTTGAAATTTTGCATACTATACACCTCCCTGTCTCGTTTTCTTCTAACGGCGTTATCACACTTGCACATTAAAATTTTAATCTAAATGGGAACTGTCGCGATTTTCTTAATAGGGAGTGTATCCGGTGTTCGCCAGTGGGAAAAGTGGTCACCCTAAGAAGAAAACACTTTTTTGGTTTTGCCCAGAGCTTTCGGTCCCAAAATGTACCTTTTTTGTCCTTATATTCTTATATGCCCTTTCAGCCACTGAAGAAGGTCCATATTGGGACCGAAAGCTCTGGGCAAGACCAAAAAAGTGTTTTCCTCTTAGGGTGACCACTTTTCCCACTGGCGAACACCGGACATACTCCCTATCATTAAAATTTTAATGTGATTCACATTAATTGTCACTTGTGAGCGTCCAAATATGTTATTTATGTCTTTGAGTCACTTAATATTTGGGGTTTTTCTATTCATTGATGAAGAAGTGGACTTGGTCTGCAAAAATAAGTTTAAATTTACCTAAAGCATAAATATTTTTCACATTAAAAAATTAAAGAGAAAATCGCATTAATTTTTCGCATTAATGCTATAAATCAATTTATATCAAATTTTGCGGGCCAAGTCTACCTTTTTATCAACAAATAGATCAAATTTTGAATATAAAATGATTCAAACATACAAATTACACATTTGGACTCACACCAGCGACAATTAATGTGAATTATATTAAAATTTTAATGTGCAAGTGCGATAACACAGTAAGTCGACTTAGCATAGTATGGAATGGAGCCCCCGATATACTCTTGCTTTTGTCAAAGAACATTTTATTTTATAGCGGCTCTCGGTAATTGAACATCTGAAAACAAATTTCAAGATGTACTCACTAAATAAAACCCTCAGATTAGAGCTTTTCACTGATCATGGAAATTTATTTTTTTCACTCCCTAGCACTGTTTCATCACTAAACACTATTCACTCCAGTTCTAAGACAAAAAGGTCATCCTGGCTTGAAACCAAAACACGTGCATTGAGGAAATTCGATTACATTTCAACTTTTGAATTCGTTTCACTTTCTCCTTAAAAGTGTTCTAGAACGTCCTCTCCGTAATATTACTTTGAGCGTTAATCCATACTCACTGGGCTTTAGTACCTATTATTCTGCTTCTGAATTTACCGCGAGAATTTGTTATATGACATTGTCATATTGTTACAGAATTCCCCTACTGGGTGGAATGATAACTTATCGATACTATCGGATCGACAGTATCGATAAATCTATACCTGTTAGATTAAGTGAATATCGACTTTTTACGCATTGTTTGACCATTCAATGTGACATTCCTAAAAGAATGTGACTGTTGATAAATAGGGTAAGTGTGCCAAATTTCGGCATAGTTACATGTAAGCACCGAAGTCCTAAGTTTGAAATGCAATATTTTTAATTCATATTGATATTTTTTGTTACTTCCTTTTCGGGAGGGTTGTGCGGAACCTTCAAGACTAGTTTATCATTTTTGTTTTCTTTAAATCACTTCCTAAAATATTGAAGAATTAATAAAAATATGGACATTGCTTTGGGTAGTATTTCGGCCACTTTGTGTGAAATTTCGGCCACCTTTTTTCTGACCGCATTTTGTGACGCAACGGATAGAAAATTTCACAATGTCAAACGGAACGAGTTTAATATTTAATTTAATACGTTTATATGACTCACAAGCCCTGAGATCTTCCGTGTAATTTGTCCTGAAGACCTGAAGAGTAGCATCTCAAATTTACGCGCAGATTCCCGTAGCAATTTGCACTTCCTGAACTGTTCCAATGACTTTTTCACATCATCTTTTTCATAGAAGCGATGGTTTTTTTCTCTGGACATTGTAGAATTCAGAAATTGAAAAAGAAAACATAAAATGAATAAGAAATTTAGGAAAGCAAAAGATGTGGCCGAAATAGGCAACACAACCTCACTGTAGAGACGCTCACAAAGTATATACTTTTTTACGCGAAATACAGGATCCAGCTGGGAAATTTTACCCGAAATTTAAAGATTGATTCACTATTAACATAAACAGAAACAATCTTTAATGAAAACTAATCAATTTTCATGAAAAAAACCGAAGGAAAACCTTCTGCACTTCACCACAAATCACAACACTGCTAGAGACACAATCGATCTGTCACATTTTTTGTAAGACTCTTTCCACACTGAGTTTTTACAACACAATTTAAATTCAAATTATACCTATAATTTAACTGTCTTTGTGTTAATACATCCTAAAATGAATAAATATTTGAAAGCAAAATGAATTAATTGACTATTCGAAGATTACATACATAATTTTAATTAATTTATTTGCATGGCCGAAATTACACTCAAAGTGGCCGAAATTAGAAGCTGGCCGAAATTTGGCAAACTTACCCTATCTATTTTTGCTACAAAAAATTCATGTATCTTTTAAATATTTCAGAATCGACAGTCGATAGAATCGAAAAGAGGTTATCATATCAACTCTGTGTATATTTTCGAATTCGAACGAGAATTAATGAACTGATCCAAATTTAAAGCTGCCCCATTCGAAAGTGCCCCACAAGAATTCTTACCAATGCAGGCAATTTTTTTCAAGAATACTTTTTGAAGATATTTTCCGACGAAATTTTCTCATAAAGTGTTGACAAAGAGAAAGAAAGTGATGCATTCTAAAGCTATACCACCAAGAATGAATTTATGGAAATATTTATACATTTTAGCAATGAATTCTACAGGTAATAAATTTTAATTGACTATTTTTCACGCCATATCCTGTTCTAGGTTATGCATAAAATGAATAATGAGAGAGAAATAGATGAAAAACACCTTCCAGGAAATTCTTCTAGCACCAAATAAACGGGTGAGAAAATGAGTCATTATCGATACAACAACGAAGAATTATTTACTCTATCGAGACTATTTATCGCACAATATTATTTAAGTATTCTCATTAATATATACCTCTTGGAAGGGGGGTCAATTTTTCATAGAGTCCCAAACACAAGAATGAAAATCCGAAAATATTTTTTCTAACACTTTTACACGATTTTATTATGAGACATGCATTACATTTTTTTTCTTTCATCTTCTCTATAGAGTTAAATTTATTCTTATACATATATGTTATTATTAAGTATTTTAATGGTAAGTTGTGATATCGTAAGTCACTCCTAAAGAATTTAATTTCAGTTCTTCACTCGATAGTTTATCACACACTCCTCCCATTTTTGGAAAAACTTTCCCAGGGCGGAGGTGACATACCACCCTTTTCTGCCCTTCCGAGAGAGTGTCACAAAAGAGCTTTTCAAACATTATACCCCTACCATCCCTTTAGTTCACATTAGACAATAAGGGATGGGAATTACTTGATTCCTTCGCTATTAAACCATCGCGTAACGACAAATTTATTGGAAATTCCTCAGCTAGATGTTAGTTGGAACAAATTACGTGGATGGTTTGGTGAACGTAAATTATTTTAGATAGACTAAAAAAAATATCTTAGTGATTCTATTTAGCTATTTCATAATTAAATATCATCCATTCTCTCGTATCTAAATTTTGCATAAAATGAAATTCATTTTGCGAATTACGTATTTACCAGAGTTAACCGCATAGCGGAAAGGTAGAAAAAGGGGAAAATTCGAGAGAGATAAGCATAAAACAAAATAAAATATAATACCTCTGGCATACCTTTTAGATCAGAAAGTTTCATGAAACCAAAATTAACATCCCTTTCTTCTCACACGTTTTGCATATGTCTATCTCATTCTTCTGCGCTCAAAATTAGATTGAACTAAATTTAATTTGGTCTGATGTTTAAAAGAAGAAGAAGAGTCCGAAAGAGTAGGATAGACATATGCAAAACGTTTAAGAAAGAGGTGTGAATTTCAATTAACTGAAATTTTCCTGATCTAAAACGTGTGCCGGAGCCATAATAAAAAAGTTTTGCGAAAATAAAAAATTCTCGTATGCAAAAACTTTAACACTTACAGTCCTTGCGAATATTTGAATTTTTTGGAAATATTTTCTAAGTATTTTCAGAAGTTTTTTATAATTTAATTTTATGTCTTGTTTTATAAAAAGGCTTTAAAATGTTATTAAGACACCCAGCACGCTTTTTAGACCGGGAAAATTTCTTAAAATCAATAATCACAGTACTTTTCTACACAAAATTTAATTACCCCAAACTTAGTTTGTAGTGACGTTTAAAGGAAGAAAAAGAGGGCGAAAGAATGGGATAGACATATGCAAAACGTTTGAGATAAGAAAGGAATGTGAATTTTGATTTAATGAAATTTTCCTGACCTAAAAGGTGTGCCGAAGCCACAAATTTTTTCATTTTCAAGGATTCAAAAGTGTTTTTTTTACATTTGGCACTTATGTCTCAAAACTTGATATTTTTCTAGACTAAATTTATCTTTTGCATTATTCGTCTCAAATAAAATCCATACGTGCATTCATATGGTAATAAATATAAATAAGGGACAACGTCAAAATAAAAGTACCGATTTTGACATGCAAGTTAATTCGAAATTCGAACAAATAATAACATGAATCTCCTTGTGGATTAAACAAGAAATGTAAATATTTACCCCTAGAGTTAGGAACAAATTTCTGAACGATTTTCCTCATTGAGTCATGGCATCTTTGAATAATTAATAAAAACAAAAATCCAAAGTGCAATATTACGATATTTATGGTTCGAACACATCATTTAGATCAGAAAAAAATTATGAAATCAAAATTTACATCCCTGTCTTTCTCGAATGTTTTGCATAAGTCTATCTCATTCTTTCGTATTCCACATTCGATTGAGCTAAATTTAAATTGTTATGATTTTTAAAAGAAGAAGAAGAGTCCAAAGGAGTGCGGTAGACATATGCAAAAGATTTGAGAAGAGGGATGCGAATTTAGAGTTCATCAACTTATACTGAGCTAAAAGGTTTTCGAAGGCATTATTAATTAACATTATTTTGCTTATGCCTCTGGCATATCTTTTAGCTTACACAGAAAAAAATATTTCGTAAAAATGTTCGTAAATGTTTGTGAATTCCTATGGGGGAGTTACGAAATGCTCGTGAATCGTATAACCCACAAACAAGTTCGTAAAAGTTTGTACTTTTTTCACAAACATTGTTCGCAACATGATCATTTGACGAACATTTTTTGTACTTTTACAAACATTTGCTCGTAAATGATCGAAAACACACAAAAAACGTTCGTAAAATTTTGTAATTTGTTCGTAAATGTTCGTAAAATGTTCGACAGGAAAACAAACATTTACGAACAAATGACAAAATTTTACGAACATTTTTTTGTGTGTTTACATTTACGAACAAATGTTTGTAAAAGTACAAAAAAATGCTCGTCAAGTGATCATGTTACGAACTATGTTTGTGAAAAAGTACAAACTTTTACGAACATGTTCGTGGGTTATACAATTCATGAGCATTTTGTAACTCCCCCATAGGAATTCACAAACATTTACGAATATTTTTACAAAATATTTTTTCTGTGTAGTATAATTTCATGAAATCAAAATTCGCGTCCTTTTCTTTCTCAAAAGATTTTTATAAGTCTATCCCACTCTTTCGGTCTCAAAATTAGATTGAACTAAATTGAATAGTGCACAGGCTTTTGCTTATTTTTTCAACGAGTATTGTTAATTCTACCATAGGGGAAGATGGGGCTACTTTGAACGATTTTTTCGCCTATTTCTAAATAAAACTGGACTTCACAAATATTTTATTTAGCTCCACAATTGTTTTGTCTATTCAAATTACATCTAGTTAAAACAGAGTTTTTTTTCAGAAATTTGCGAAAAAATCGTATACACTGACAAGGGAAGTACCCCAACCGCACTTATTTCGATTTTATTAAAACTTTGCATCTTGCCTAATTTTGACATGACAAATCGATTGGTGATAGTCACTAATCTCGCAAAAATTACCTTACGCCCCTACAGAGGATGGGGTTGGGGTTCAAAATTCATAATTTTTTCTTTACCAGCCAGAGGGTTGCCAATAACGACTTGGAGTATGTTTTAGGAGTTGTCCAGACGGATATTTCGTTCAAATATACCAATGATCTTGAGACATTCCTTCATTATCTAAAAATGAAAAGTATCGTAGGAGTAGTTTTCGAAATATTCCAAAAAACATACTTTTCAGCGGAAGGGGAGGGGTGGGGGGAAATGAAGATCATACTTAGATTCCCAATGTCAACTTATGGGGGGGTCCCCTGAATACTCCAAGTCGTTATTGGCAACCCTCTGGCTGGTAAAGAAAAAATTATGAATTTTGAACCCCAACCCCATCCTCTGTAGGGGCGTAAGATAATTTTTGCGAGATTAGTGACTATCACCAATCGATTTGTCATGTCAAAATTAGGCAAGATGCAAAGATTCAATAAAATCGAAATAAGTGCGGTTGGGGTACTTCCCTTGTAAGAGAAATACGAAAAACTTAAAATAACATTCCGGAAATGTTTATTTTACCCTGCAGTATTGATCTGAAATCGGTGTAAATATTATGCTTTATAGGTGTATTAGGGGTTAAAGTTACCCATTTTCATGTTAATTTTACCTTTAAAAAGGTGTAAAATTAACATTAAAAAATGTTGATATATTTTTACACAAAAAGTGTTAAAGTTATGAGGAAAAAAAGTTAATCGCACCCCCGTTTTTTTTCTCAGTGTAGCCCCACAGCTCCAATTAGGCCCACCTCCCAGTAGAGACTTTTACAATGAACCGCAGCCATTCCATCTATGATCTATCAATTAGTTATAGATAACTCTGCTTAATGTTTTTATTGCAAAATTACCGCTTCTGGGCTACTTTAAAATTGTACATTGGAAATCCATTTGAAATGCCATCAATTTGTGAAAACTAACGAAAGCTGTGAATAATTAATTTTTTTATTATCATATAATTCTAATTTTAATGACAATTTTGATAGAATATTGCAATTTTATCATTATTATTACTCTATTGCTGATATTTTTATTAGTGCGGAAATTTTAGCGAAATCCTTTAATTAATTTGCCCGGGTTTCAAGGCTTCTCCGTGGGTCATTAAAAGCCAGAAACATGAAGTAGTTGGGGGTTAATTTGCATGACATAAATGTATGTCCAAAAGAAAGTTTTATATTTAGGGAGAACAAGTTCTTTTTCTTCGTTAAAATTTTCATCCCCCTGCTTTTCACTTTGAGTGGGAAAGTTTGTATTCATTGAAGAAGAAAATTAAGAGAAAAGCTGTGATATTTTAAAATTGCGACAAGAAAAAGAAGTCATCTAGACTGAACTAAAAAAAAAAGTAGTATACAATGGGGAAGAGAATGTAATTAAATCACATGTCCTCATCAGGATATAGTTAGAGGGCATGGGTGTTGGAGGAAAATTAAAATTCCATTGAAACTGAAATAGCAGTATGGAATGGGCATTATACTCTTCTAAATTTACCATGGGGTTATGCAGCAAGTGCATAGACTATTGCAGTGTTAATCCATTAAATTATAATAAATATTAAATAACACTGAGGAAAATTAGTTACAATGGGGCGAAATTTCATGCAATAATTCTCATTTTTCAGCCCTACCCCCACGGCCCTTGGAGCTTTGGTGAAAAGGAGGAAAAGCATGAGCATTCTCTTATGCACAACCCCATGACTTTTCCCATCCACATTTAGCCAAGGGGAAGGAGTAGAGAAGAGAACTGGAGAACGATGAGAGTTTCCCAATCCAAAATTCTACCTTCCACCCACTTGTATCCTCGTTATTTTCTTGTTGAATATTCTTCTCCACTTTTCACTCAATTACATTCTCAAATAGATGCTTTTCTCTTGCTTCAAAATTGAAAATAAAGCTCATCATTTTCCCCTTGACACACAATCACATCTTGCAAAAATGTTTATTCAGAGCTTTTGACTTTGCCTTCTCTCTCTCTCTCTATCTGCAAAGCTCCTTTTTCCAGTGGTATGCATATTTTTCCATTGGAAAAAATTAAAAATGATAAAAAGGAAAAAAAAACAAAATCCTCAAGACTGAGATTAGAAAAACAATAAAGAATGAAATTCCTGAAGGGTATATTTCACTTCTATATAACTCCAAAAATAGTATAAGTGCACTTCAATGATCATAAGTAGGGTAGTGACACCGCCTTATTACCCCGTATTCCATTTAATAAATTGGTCGGATTTTTTTTAATAATATTGAAGTATTAATTACAGAATCAAAATACTATGTATTGAAATTCACAAAATTATTTATGATGACATTTATTAGGGTGTTTAAAAATTAAAATAGTGCACACTGAAACTCTTAAAAATTGTTTGTTTGTCATTCGGAGACAGATATATGCTTTTTATGTCATTTTCAGGGCTTTGTGATGCAGAAAGCATGAGTAAGATATGCATATCGATTCCGTTTCTATACGCAATCGGGAAGATATTCGACAAAATATCTCTGGAGCAGGAGTGTGCACGAACCGCTGAAACCGAAAAACGTCAAAATTAGTTTCTCGTCAAATCATTGCTCTACCTGCCGATCTTACTTGGTGGTTTTTCGAATTGTAACGGTATATTCTAGTACATTTAGAGAAATTCTGTAGATTTTCTGCGGAATTTTCTTCCGAAAATCTGCAGATTCTCGGCAGAATTTCTCCATAAGAAATCTGCATAGTCTCCATTGTCTCAACAAAAATATTGTTGATTTATCAAGAAACTGTAGAAGTTACAAAGAAAATGGTATGCTCTGCTTAACAAGCATTACCGATTAAACATTTTAGATGAGTAAAAAGATTGAAGACAAAAATACTAATTTCTTAAAAATCACCCATGAAATGATACAAAAACACGAAATTTAGGTCGACACTCTGTTTAAAGTTTTCACTTCACTATTCTCTACTTATAACACGGCGTTTCAGAATTCTTCATTTTGTATAAACACTGTGATATCACTAAGAATCACTCTATTGAATTTTCCAAACTTCAGTGAAAAATATTCCATCTTTTCAGACACAGCTGTCTGGAAAGTCTGGAATGTAGAAAAAAATCTACAGAAAATCGGCAAAATATCTACAGAAATTCGTCAGAGTATGCACCAGGATTCGTCAGAAAATCTGCAAAAATTTCTGACGAATTTTGTCCCAAGCCCAAATAAAATTCGTAGGAATATCTACAGATTTCTCGGCAGATTTTCGGCACAGGTGTAGATATTTTCTGCAGAAATCTTAAAGATATCTGACGAAATTATTTGACGGGTTGTTCAGGTAGCGTTTTGACAATTGACGTACAAGTTTCATTTGACGTTTGCTGCGTTTCAAACAGTTCTTGTACACCTTTGCTCTGTAAGATTCGCAGCTGATATTATACTGGTGAGTGGGAATAATTTGTCGTTTTCTGAACGATTAATGGTAATCAAATGGCGTTCACTTTAACCATATAATTCGGGTGAGGATACACAAAACTTTGGGCATACCTGGATAGTCTTTATAAATGTAATTCGAACATGGTCAGACGTCTAGAAAGCTTCAGAGATGCGAAAGCAGGTATTAAGGACCAGCCTCAGAAGTGGTTTGTGAAGTCCAGTAGAACTCCTGGGAATCGTCAACGTGCTCGTAAAAGTCGTAAAAGTGCCCAAGAAGCAAAACAGTTACCTTATAGAAACAAATATTAGACAAGTCTTCTAGCGCACTTTTAAAACACTTAAAGCGAGAATTTTCTATAAAATTCTTATAAAAGCTCTTAATATCCTTAGGAGGGCGCCACTTATTTTAAATTTAATGATCTTAAATTTAAAGGTCACCGGACCAAAAGTAACCGGGAAGCCCAGCCATCATGATCGTGGCTGCAGAATATAATCTCAGACAATTTTTTTGAATGGCACCTTGTTAAGAAGCAAAAACATAATTCTTTCCCGATGTTGATCACTTAAGCCCTTCATATTTACTATAACCTTCAAAATTACTTCCGGAATAGTTATTGAGTTGTCATAACACGTGTTTCACATTTGTTAGTGTTTTCTCGTAGCTAACTTCATGTTGTTTATTCTTTTTATTATTTTTTTCTATTATATTGACCTCGCGCCAAAACGGTTCCAAAGCTCTAATTTTGAATTTTTGTTGAAATGAACTATTAAATTTCCCAGGAAAAATCTGAAAATATGTTTTTCTAAAAGCTTATTAGTTGGGCTGTTTAATGTAAAAAAAAAAACTAGAATTTAATTTAAAGTCCTTAACCGGAAAAACATCATCTCTTTTGAAAAGTCTAAAATATAGGAACCGTTTCGGAGGACACTGTACCTCTCAACATTTTTATCCGTGGTGTTTTTCCCTTACATGTGCAGCATCACGCTTGCATTTACTTATAGTCCTGCAAAGTGGCCTAATTTCCATACTTAATTATTCAAATATTTACAAGGACCAGGTTGCACTATTCCAAGATGATTTTTTTTTAAACTTAGATTCATAAAGTTTCCAAACTAAAAGTGGAGAGAATTTTGCAAGTGGAAACATAAAGATTAATTTAATTATACTATGCGCAAATTAATTGACAAAATATTGCAAAGGAAGGAAAATAATTGAGAATAACCACCCCAAAAAGTAATGCTGAAGACAAGAAAATTTGTCCAATTTCTGATGAATTATTTGTGAGAATTTGTGATGAAACTAACTTCAAAAAGTTTGTAACACGAAATTTCCGAGAGAAGTATCAAAATACAAAAAAAAGTTTGCCTTATCAGGAAATTGTACTTTATATACTTTTTAGTAAAATGTCGTATGACAAGCAAGATAGGTGAGAAATTTTCAAACCTTTCCACTTGAAATGCTTTATTGAAGCATCTTTTGTGACACATTCTCGAATTCTCGGCATTTTCTATCTTTTATAATACTTCATTTTTTTCGATTTAAACATCCTCTTTAACACTAAAGACACTAATATTAATTTCTTATTACTTAACCTAAAATCCCATTCGCATGGAGCAAAAGGAAACTTTTGCATCGTAGAAAATACATCAACCAATAGAAAACGATTAGTTTCAATATGGCGGAAGAATTTTTTAGTCTACTGAAAACTTTCATAGAAATCCTATTGAAATTTGTCGAAAAAGAAATAGATGATTATATATTTTGACTGTTTGACTATTTTCAAGAATTGTTGTTGTCCCTCACAATATGAGTCTGAAAGGGAAAGCTTAACTGCTCGAAGGATGTGGTTTATTCACAAATTTTTAACAATTTTCCATGAAACTTGAATTGAACTAGCTGTATTTTGGTTAAAACTAAAGCACAAAACATATACGCACTTTGTGACTTATTGAATTGTCAAAACTAAAAGTTGACCATCATGAAGTTGTACACAATTCTTGTACAAGTTGCACCAAGCTGTCAATTTGAATGTCGAAAAATTTAATGGAGGACATATTCATTGCTTTCTTATGGGTCTTATTGATTGACCCAGATCAAAGTCAGCCATATTGAAAATAAAGGTTTCCTATTTGCTGAATTCGTTTGCAATTTGCATTTTTGCTACATACGACCTGAGTTTCATTCAAAATGGGACTTTGGATAATCAATTCGTTATTTTTTACTTACCTAGATTTTTATTCGCCAAATTTTGGAGTCTTAGGTTATTCATTTTTTTTTAATTTCTATAATGTCCGAATTCTTTCTTCTTTATGTATTTAAGGCACTTGCATTGTCTTTCTTTTTGGGGGCTTAGTAACAAGAGGGAGCACATTGACACATCACGATGAGATGCTTTTGAGATCATCAGAGCCCATAAACTTGGGAGATGTCTTCCGATGTTGGGCTAAGTTTGAGACCATCAAAGATAGTTTACACTGATATTACTGTCTCAGGGGGTATGTTGAGGATTTTAACAGCAATTGTTAGATGATGTTGGCATTAGACGCACCATTTAATGTGAGATAACCTCACGATATCGTATTTTAGACACTACACCGCAGGAGTTTTCCTTTAAAACTTATGACGCAATTATCCAACGATGGAACGACAGCAGCGGGAGACAGTGGGTCAGGATACCTCCCCAATCGATATCCACTGCGGCCGACATGGAGCTCATTGTGAAGTCCATGTCTTCTATTGGTGTTTCCGAACTCCGTGTGTAAAACTGATGGATATCACTTATCTAGCAAATATTTGGGCGCAGTCATTACCGGGGTGGTAGTTGGTTTTGGAGGGTGATTGTGCCCATTAAGACAGCCAAAGGAGAGAAAGACGGTTTCTCGTTAAACCTTAGAGCTAATGGTATAGTACATTGGACAGGGTTAAGTGTGATTAATCAATACATCGGTGGATTGCTGTCAAAACCTATTTTTTTTCTGAACTCTCCCAAATAGACACATTTAACGTTTTCTTTTCCAAACAGTGTCATTTTAATTTTCATATATATTTACATGAGAAATAATAAGCAAAAAGATTGACAAACAAAAAAACCGCCCCAAATATTTACGCTCACCATACTTTCCTCAGTCAGTTCCATTACATTTATTAACATAATCAGAAATTAGAGATTTCGGATAAAATGTAGGGAAAGGCTTTCAGGCTTCGCACATACTGTGTCTCAAACATTTCATACATATTTCTTCCATATTCTTACGGCGTTATCACATTTGCACATTAAAATTTTAATGTGATTCACATTAATTGTCGCTTGTAAGCATCCAAATATGTTATTTGTGTCTTTGAGTCACTTAATATTTGGGGTTTTTCTATTTATTGATAAAGAACTGGACTTGGCCTGCAAAAATAAGTTTAAATTTACCTTGAAATTTACCTAAAGCATAAATATTTTTCACATTAAAAAATTAAAGAGAAAATCGCATTAATTTTTCGCATTAATGCTATAAATCAATTTATATCAAATTTTGCGGGCCAAGTCTACCTTTTTATCAACAAATAGATCAAATTTTGAATATAAAAAGATTCAAACACACAAATTACACATTTGGACTCTCACCAGCGACAATTAATGTGAATCATATTAAAATTTTAATGTGCACGTGTGATAACACAGTTATAATGAATTTGATCTTAAACCACACATTTCTTGAAAAAAATCAGGGGAAAGCGCCCATGCTTCGTACTTTCCCAAGCCTCGTTATGACTAAATTTTAAAAATTAAAAGTGAACAATTAGCGTAGCTTGAGCTACTGTCTTTCTTCAATATAATATAACGTCATTTTTATCTAAAATAATTACGCAAGAACTAACCGAAAAAAATTTTGGCACAAAGGCCTTACGTCATTTTCTCAAAGTAACATTTACGTAAGTTAAACGTGAGTTTTGCAATTGCAACTACCGCTCAATTTTTTTCACGGTGATAAGACGTTGTCAGTATATTTTTCTACGTACGAATACAATGCTGAATTGAAATAAATATTCTTCATTATCTGCATCATATTTTGTGATAACATGAATATAATCATAAGAAACGGACGAAAATTGGTATTGATTTTGTAAACATTTGAGTGGATTTTAATTAGTTCACCCTTGAAAAATTACTAAAAATATATTGTAAAGAAGCTCTGAAATAAGTATCAATAGGAATTATTTCTAGACTCTAGACTATTTATGGTTGATATTGACAAAAAACGGACGGATTATGTTGTAGGTGGTAGCCGCTAGAGAGTCCGGTGAGGGATTGGTATTCAATGCGATACAATATGCAGAGGATGTAATGACATGAGATATACTGCCTCAAAGTGAATTCTCAAGGATACAGTCGGCCTGTTTGATGGAGGTTATCTGGGAACGGGCAGTTTTGACGTAGGGGAGACCGGGGAGGTTTGGGACAGTTTTTCATGTTTTGACTTTGAAACACTATTCCAAAAACTCACGATAGTGTATTACAATTTTATGCGGTCTATAGGATACTTATGGGTATTGACTTTATACAAAGTATTCGATAGAACTTGGAAAACAACTGAGTTTTCTTGGAGAAGATAAAACATTTTACTTGACGCTTTGTCCCAAACCTCCCCGATGTGGGGCAGTATGGGACGCAAAAGGGGATGTTTGGGACGCGTTTTTTCTCGCATAATTTGTATTACTGGAACACGTTAATTAATTTTAAATACCAGATTAAAAATATTTCTGATAGAAATAATAATGTTTCATCTTTTATTTACACTTAGAAATTAATATCAATTTTATTTGTACAGTAGAGTCATTTATTGTCAATTAATTATTTAAAGTATTTTCTTCTTATTTTCCATCTACCTTTCTTTTCTTTTTTTATTCTAAATATTGCAATCATGATTATTAAATTCCTCAGGCGAGCAGATTTTCTTGCAACTTTTAGTTAGTTTTGAACTCATTGATGGATTTCTGTTTGATTTTACGACAACTGCATTGTACCTGTTTTCTCATTATTTCTCTGAATTAGCTCTCGCCTTGTCTTTTCTGGAGAACTTGTTCGAGAAATTTTCGAAAAAAATAGTTTTTAACTAGATTGGGCAAAGATCGAATATCCTCTGAATTATGGATTCAATTAGAATTATTAATTCCCAAGACAATGATGGTTTAATTGTCCCTGTAGTTAGAGAAATCTGCTGCACTGATAAACTTTGCACAAGAGGGAGATTTCCAGTAGAAACTGGGCATTACTCTTCATTTTGACAATAAACAATTGCATACCACCTACAATCTTGTCGAAAATCAACGTCCCATTCATCCCCTTTCAGGTGTCCCAAACATCCCCACGTGTAGTTTGGGTATTTAAAACCTTTATGTATTAAACAAGAGCGTATAATCTCTGAAACTTTTATAAAAATATGTTCCCAGATTATACTGCTACCTAATAAGATAAAAAAGTTTTGATTATATATCGCTGATATAAAATACAAAGAGGAAAACTGAGACGTCAAAATATACGATTTTTATCAATTTTTAAAAAAATGTTCATAGAATTAAAACAATAAAACTGAGGATATCCATTCTTTTAGTCAAGATACATCTTAATATTGCCTACGATACAATAATGGTTAAATCCCATTTATTTCAAAAATTAATTGAAAAAATCGCCTTGTCCCACACTGCCCCTGTCCCAAACCTCCCCGGTCTCCCCTATCCTACCCGTGATAGAGTATTTCTTAGGTGATACATAATACAGTAGAGCCCCGCTATAAACCATCGCTCTATAGTCAACAATTTATCGACCTTTGATTTCAAAACACTGATTTTAAGTTAGGTTATGTTTTTTAGTACGCGACATGCAATGTTGTGATAATTATTTTAATATTTTTGGCAAACTTTATGGAGTAGTTGTGATAATTGTGATCCATAATAAAAAAAGCGAGGACAAGTACCACAATCGCAAAGAAAGTGGAAGCCGTCGAGCAATTTCAATACTAAAAGTTGTTGATAGTTTTAAAAAATGACATGGACTATAGTGCGACCCAGGTGTCAAATCTGGAACCAAATATGGCCTATAGCGAGGCTCTACTGTAGACCCAATAGAGATGCCTGGGTTCAGCGGTTCCAGCGATTTAGGTACTGTCCTCTCTTTATATTTAAATCTACTTATGATCCCTTTTGTCATAAATTTTAAGGTTATTTGAGTAGTAATAATAATAAACTAAATTCCGAAAGTAATAAACATATGGGTGCCTAAATAATTACAATGACCATATGATAAAAATATCTTACTTATGACTCAATTTTGTTACTTGGAAAGGGATTCTTGGATCCTCGAATTTCGCAAACATATACTTGGGTCTATCAGGTATCGTAAAAATCTTTTGAAGTATTCTCAGGATACGTGGGACGCGAATATCTCTTTTAATGATTTTTGGATTCGTGAATAACTTCTCAAGTATTTTTTGAGGAATCTTTTATGTATTTTCCGAATAATTCTGTGAAATACAACCTTTTGATAAAAATTTCTCCTTAAAGATCACTTCAAAATTTTTGCGGTGATAGGCGGAATCCCTACATCTCATCGTACATTTCATACGTCTTCCTTAACCCGGTCAAGATTTTTTTTATGTAGCCCCTTAGTAAAAATAAATATAAAAAATTATTGCAATTGATTTATTTGTACTGAGTTTGACTTCAATTTCCGATATGTTTTTTTTTATTTGATACTGTTTCCTTCTGAAATTTAAACAAAACAATTCCCAAGAAATTTACATGACAGTAAGCAATATATTTTAATTAAATTCAAGGGAAAACATATGAAGAACTCATCATCGGTTTATTTGGAAAAATGCGAAACAAGAATTTAAAAAAAAATATCGATAAGAAAATTCTAAGATTTAAAAAAAAAGTATTCGTGTTGTTCTTTTAGGAGTATACTTGAACTTTTATTGAATATCAAATATTCTTTTCAAGTTAGAAATAAAAGAAGATACAGGAGAAATGTAGGAGGAATATTTATCAGAGAGACGATTCTCATGGTATGTATTTCACAAATGTTTATGGAATAGTAAAGAATGAAAAACTGATAAAATATATATAATGTCAGGAAAAAAAAACGGAGAAAAACGTTCTTCGTTAACATATCTCCTTACGGCTTTAAAGCAAATAATTTTAATATTGTTTCAATAAATCACATTTTGCCGGATGTTTGGAATTCAGTTTCACCCTTTTAATGCAACGTTTTCAGCTGAATGTTTATCTTGTCATTTCGAAGGAAAAATCAAGAGCTTCAGGTCACAGGTGCAGGAAATGTTCTAGAATCAATTTGAAAATTGATAGCAATTGACAACAAAACAATTTTCTGCTGAGAAGAAAATTTTTCTGTTGGCGTAGGGACTTTGCTAAGATTATTTTCTTGTTATTTTCTTATTATTTCCCCCGAAATCAGTTTCTCTAGCAGAAGCTAGTAGTTTCTCCAGAGGATAGATGTATGAGCTTTTACTTGAAATGCTAAATAATGTTTTTCACCGATTTATCATTTCTCGTATTTTAGAGTCAATATATCGTAAGAAATTTACGTCAAATTGGAGCTTTTTGAAGCTATTTAAGCGATTTCTTTCAAAATCCTCCAATTTGATGAAAATTTCTCAGAATATTTTACTTTAAAATATCTTCCTCTTGTCAAATTATCAAGAAATAAAACCACTACAAACCTTTCATAAAACAATCAATCTAGACACTTTAACGTTCTTTGAATCTTTAGCAAGTCAGCTTTTTCAATTTGCTAGATGAGGATGAAACATTGGAGGAAAAAAAAATATTGAAAAATAACTTTCCATTTTGTTTAAATAAAGTTGAAATATCTGAAAGTGGCAGACAATTGAGTTCCAATAAGCTTCAAAGAGAAAATATTTCTGAAATGTACTTTTGAGAGTCATAAATGTTCGATATACAAAATGATTGGCATATCGCACGAGTTCGAAGTCAGCTTATTGGAAAAACTTCATCAATCGAGCATGATTTTTTTTTGTCAAAATAATTTGCAAGATTCTTCAGCATTTTCCTTTTATAATTCATCTGTTTTTTTTGGTAATAATTCCTTTTCTCAAATCCTGAGAAAATAAATGAGAAAATGTTCTCGAGAAAATCACCTGAAAACCATGAAAGTGTCCAGAAAATGCCTAAGGGTGAAAAGTGAGACAACCCCTTGAGGACAAACATAAAGATTTATGTCTGCCTCCTCGTCTCATCAACATTTTCCCACCGTCGTCAATTTGACAGCAATCCATCGAATTATTTATGGGGATCGGTGTAGAAATTGGGGGAGGAACCCCGTGTCAATTACCTCATTCCATCCGTATCGGTTCTTGGCCTGGATAATCGCCTCGTAGACGGAATTTCGCTCCAGGTTCTTGATGGTATGCGACATGACAAAGTGGTTAGGCTCTGAACGTGCCATAGTGGGCACCAGTACTACATCATTCCACTTTCCTGGGTGCTGGTATGTCTCGTTCATCTGCAAAAGATACCCCAGATATTGGGGATGGTTATGCGTGAGAAGTTGCCAGAATTATAGCTGACACCTGGCCAATGAACGTACTATCCTGGGGCTTGCATACACCCAGAAAACAAGAATGGTAAGCATCTGTACTGACACTTCGACGACTCCCAAGCATTGTCCATGCTCTTAAATAATAATTTGATCCAAGTGCATAAAATAAGTCCTTAATAAGTACTTATTAAGTTCTTAATTAAGGATTTTTTTAGGCGACACTACTGACATGGTGGTAAAAGTTGAAACAGGAATAGAGAATGTGATGGACACGAACCGGCTAACACAATGTTAGGAGTCTTTAATAAATCCTTAATAAGTACTTATTGAGCACTTAATTAAGGAATCTTTTAGGCAAGTGTAGGAGATCTAGTGCGAAAAAAAAACAGAAAGAAATGGAGCAATTTGACTTACTAGAGAAACATAAACACAAAATGTTATTAAATGTGTGAAATGCTTCAAAGTTTTTATGGTTTTAGTAATTAGATCCAGAACAGCGGTTGGCGCTGTCTTTATGGCCCCTGTTATCGCAAGACAGGTCATTCTTTGGAACCGTTCTAGTGCACACGCCGAATTTTTAAATTCGACTGTCGGCCACCATATCCATCTACATAAGAAATTATTGGCCTAACGATGGTAGTTTTAGTAATAAATCTATAAAAAGTAAACTAGGTTTTTTTAGTACAATCTGTCCTTCCTGTGAGTGTCTAAATCTGTTGATGAAATCCTATGAATCAAAGACACAATTTTACCAGAGCTTTCGACACTTATCGTGTCTTCCTCAGTGGTTCTTGGTTGGTCTTTTCTTTAGTATTTTTCTCACTAATTCCTATAGTTTGTTATACATCAGTTTTTTGAATTTGATTAAGAACTGGAAAAACTTATGTATAACAAACTAGAGGAATTAGATACAAAAATACTAAAGAAAAGACCAACCAAGAACCACTGAGAAAGACACGATATGTGTCGAAAGCTCTGGTGAAATTGTGTGTTTGATCCATAGGATTTAATCAAGAGATTCCGACGCTCACCGGAAGGACAGATTGTCCTAAAAACCTAGCTCAGTTCGACTACTGTCGGCTATCTCGTTACATAAAAAGTAAAGTTGTAGTAGAACTGTTGAGCCTAGAGGAGTCGGAGGAAGAAAGCCTGTCCTTACGAAGACTCTTTTAAGTCAACGGTACCAATCACTGTTCAGTTGGGGTGGTGACTCTGAGGGGTGCTATAACGGCTAACTTCAGAGGAACTATATTGCTAGTCTCCGCGGATAAATGGAGTAAAAGCAGCCGACGGATATATCCCGAATGTGTATACGAATCTATTTCCTCAGTCGGCCTTCAGCAATGAAGCTCAGAGGTAGCCAGACTCGTGAGCTCTCGAGGAAGAGCAATGGAGTCTTTATTATTGTTGCAAAGTTCACTGATTTGCATTTTGATTTCCTAAGTATAACTCAAGGCCCTTATTTTAGTCACAACAACTTGCAATCTGAGAACGTAATTTTGCTGAGAATGCGCATAAATTGTATCGCGTACGTTGTATTCTTAATGTGTTGCTCCCGGAATATACCACCTGCGAAAGAACTTTTCACCGTTTTTCTCTTTAGGTTGGTCACCGATGCTAAGACAGCGGTGGACGATTGTTACCTGTACACAATTGTACACAATTCCTCCATATTCTATTAATTCTTCACTTTAGCGGGTGATTCTAGAGTTTAAGTTACCCACAGGATTCCCAAATTTCGATGAATCCTCTCTCTAATCCGAGATAATCCGTATAATCCGAGAATGTATACATTCCCTTGAGTCACATAAACTCTTGTTTGAGGAGTTAACATTTTACAAAATTTGCGACATTATATTCTTAACCCTTTAAGGACGATTGGGTCACCGGTGATCCAAAAATGAAATTTTTCCTACGGCATTTTAAAGCTATGTTTTGCTCTAAAAAGTCAGAAAAAGTGATTTTTTCTGACCCCGATTTTAAACCTTCTCGTCCTTAAAGGATTAACCGACTGTCCGGTTTCTTTTTGTGCCAGACACATCAGAAATACTTCTTCTGAGGTATCAGGGCTACAAGCGACGTGTTCAACTTGCCAATTAAACAAAAGTGTTAGATTTTTAGTTTTCCTTTGACAAATATAAAAAATAACATGAGAAATTAAAATTAACTAGTAACTATGTACACACAGCTCTTCGTTATCCGGGTGACAGCTGTCAAACACTGGCGGTTGATGCATTCAAAATTATTTTTACTAAACATGAAGTTTCTCCAGTGTGAATTAAAGTATTATTATCATTGTATCGAAGTTTTTAATACATAAATTGTGATAAAAAAAAAATGAAATGTAAGCATACCATGAAGAAAATTCTCTTGTTCTTTGTCAGACAGAAAATAAATTTACACAGCATAAAATATAAAAACCGTTGATCATTCAGAAAACCTAAATGTCATTTTGTCCCCCAGTCAGCCGGATAATGAAGAGCTGTGTGTAAAAAGTACTTAGTCGAAAGCCCTTAATTAAGTACTTAGTGTTAAGGCTGAGTCATGCCATATAAGTTTTCCTACTTGCCACAAAGCGCAAACGTTTCTCACATATTTTTAAGTAATTGGATGTTCTACAACTCTTATTAAGAAGAACTCATTGAGAACTTATTAAGTACATAATAAATACTTAATGTGTTAGCCGGACAATGTCATTTGAAACCAGGGGGTGACATTAGCACTGAAGAAAGATATATCCATTTCACAAGATATCTCCAAAACTACGTAGGTTGCCAATTTGGGGTTTTTGGTTGCCTATTCAATATTAAGTTGGCTTTTATTTTGTATTTGTATGTTTTCCTAATTCATTCTACAATGACAGAAAACAGCTAAACTCAAAACTCTTTCGGCACGCTAAAACATAGGAAACGTCATGTCCCCTGTTTGAAACTGTCAAATTCAAAAATTCAAAATAAACTCACCAGTAATTTTCTGTATAGCAGCCTTATTTCCTCAAGTGGTGGAATGGACTCAACATTCCAAGTGAGATTGTAATTGTCCAAATAGCCACTGTAGACAGGTGATAGGAAGGTAGCCGGACCCGGTCTTCCAGACACCTCAATGTACTTCTTCGTACGCCCTAACGCATTATCTGCTACGCAACTGTAGTTGCCAAAATCCGATGTCTGGAAGTTTCTAATGGTCAGCAGATACTGCTCACCAACTGAATGCATAGTTCGACGTTCTGTGGGATCCAGAAGGAAGGAATTCTGAAACCACTGCATCTCTGAACTTGTATCTCCGTGCACTGTACAGCAAAGTTCTACATCGTGTCCTTCACTAGCATGCACCCAGCTCTTCTCTACGGTGATTTCGGGAGGAGCTGTGGAGAAGACACATCCAACAATCATAAATTGCAGTCAGAGACATTCCTCATCCTCCACTTTTGCCACATCGAAGGAATTGTGGCAATATTAACTACACAACTTATAAGCATGATTCACTCTCAAACTCCCATCTCTTGTGGGCGAAGTTGCAGCAGCGGATGCATCCGCTGGCAGGAAATTTTGCTTGAGAAATTCCCAGTTGTAGGGAGAAATCCCTCGAGTACGATATGAGCATTTCGCTTTATTCGACAATAACTAATTCATAATTAATTTATCATAAATTAAATACGAAAATAGTCTTAGAAATGAAGGTGGTCCTTTTAGCAAAATGCTGCAATTTCCTCAAATGATTGAAAACAAATTGACGGAAAATTTATCATAATATCCTAAAGCATTTATTTTTTCATAAAGGGAAATGAAGAAACTTTTCTTAAGGGTAAAGAGGTTTAGTAAAAGTTACATTATTTCAATTGTTTGTATAGTTCAACAAAATCTTCGAATTAATAATTTGGTTCTCAATCCCTTCACCAATTGACTAAAAATTCCAAACGCCAAAATAGCCCTATCCACTCCTAATTCCAAAAATTAAATTGTGCATTAGCGAATGCTAAAGAAGGATTCAAATCATTCCTCATAAAGATCACCTGAAAATCTAAAACGTCCCCTTGCTCTCTTCTAATATTCTTACAAATTTTCATAATTTAATTGAGGTTCATCCTCTTGAAAATTTAATAGTAAGTTGTAGTATGTTCACACAAAAAAATTCTTTCAATTCTGTGGTAAAACCACACATTGCGGAGAGAGAACATTTCTCAAAAATATTTTCGCAGAAGACAAATGCTTGCAGAGGAAAATCCTCGAGAGAACCTCTTTGGTCAGACATTCCACATAAAAAATGCCCTGAAATGGACGGAAACACTTGTGTCATTTTTTATTTCTTGTCACATTTTAATAACAGTTAGTTGGTATACGTATTTTTTACAATCGCAGCTTCTGTAATCCGGTATGACCCTTGATCTATGCTGAAATACTTTATATTTGGCAGGAAAATGTCTCAACTTGCGGCATAAGCATATTTATTTAGGGCAGACTAACTGTGTTATCACACTTGCATATTAAAATTTTAATATGATTCACATTAATTGTCGCTGGTGAGAGTCCAAATGTGTAATTTGTGTGTTTGAATCATTTTATATTCAAAATTTGATCTATTTGTTGATAAAAAGGTAGACTTGGCCCGCAAAATTTGATATAAATTGATTTATAGCATTAATGCGAAAAATTAATGCGATTTTCTCTTTAATTTTTTAATGTGAAAAATATTTATGCTTTAGGTAAATTTCAAGGTAAATTTAAACTTATTTTTGCAAGCCAGGTCAACTTCTTTATCAATAAATAGAAAAACTCCAAATATTGAGTGACTCAAAGACACAAATAACATATTTGGACGTTCACAAGCGACAATTAATGTGAATCACATTAAAATTTTAATGTGCAAGTGTGATAACGCCGTTTAGTTTAAAATATGACATTTTTTATGGTGCAATTCAATGAAAAATAAAAGAAATGCTTCTCCTGAACATTTTTAGTCCCTACTTGACTGTTCTCAATTGCTTCTGCATTATCGACTTTTCTTTGTGTTGATTGCTGTCGCGACTGTTTCCGTCAGCACTCGTCGTGTTCCAAAACTGACAGGAACCAACAGGAAATCGATTAGGTAGAGGCTCATGGGAATGACCATGTAAATACTAAAAAGTTTTCATGAGAGAGATTATTCCCCTTTTTCATTTTTCATTGGAATAGCATCATCATTCCTTTATTAAATACAGTACCGTATCTGCGAGTGATTGTATACTCCGCGGATGACTTAGCCTCCCAACTGTTCTTAAACTTTTTTTTAATTCTAATGTTTAAGAACGGTCCTCGTCGATCAGACATGGTAGATCTGATCGATAAAGACCGTCCTTAAGTGCTACAATTAAAGAAAAGCTTACGAACAGCGTGGAGGCAAAGTCATCCACGAAGAACAAAGTCACTCGCATCTACGGTACTAAAATTAAGGTCAAAGGAAAACCTCTTCGACAGGGAACTCCTATTAGAACTTTTGTCAAAATGTAGAAATTTACTTAATATATCTAATATAATGTAAATAATATGACATTTTCTCATTAATCTGCATTTTCCGATAAAAATAAATGTTCAAACATCTTCTTGAAGTGACGGAAGATCGACCAGCGTGGGCTGCTAAATTGCATATCATGAACCCGCGAACTCAATAAAGATAAGCGGTTGAAAATGATGATGATGATCATGATAAATGTTCAAATTGTGTATACCAAATGGTACAGAGTAAGGTGTCAGTAGGTCCTGGCACCAGTTCCTAAAGTGTCAATAGATGTTCCTTTCACCCTACTCCAAATAAAGCGAAAATCTATTCATATTGATAAGTTTTGAGTTTTATTACCTAAGTTTAAGCAAAAAACACGAAATGTTTATTCCTTTTTATTCAACTTTGATAACTTTTCTTCGATTCTTAATGCACATTTTCAGTAATCCGAATTTTAGACGCGGTTTTTAACCGGTTAACCGTTTTCGCAGTCTTCGAAAACCGATTAACTATCTATCCGGATCACTATTGGTTATTTTGAAATACCACAGCCCAACTTGTCAAGGCCTTCCTCAGCAGAATTGTAGGCTAATGCCTTAAATTGACGAGAGTTTCAAAACTTTGGAGATGATAAAATAATGATCAAGCCATCTTCACAGATTCATGATTTTATTAGACATCTGGCAAGTTAAAAAGGCACATGAAGGCTTTCCCCACAGAAAATTAATAGGCGTGCGATACGTTTTGTTCTAAATTGCTAAATTCCTTTTAATTCGATTAATACCAATTCATTCTAAAAGGTGCGTTCTTTACTCACTTCAACTTAAGGGTCTTGACAGACTTGAGGATTAGCCGAGAGGCGACTTAGCGTAATTGTATTCAAAATAATGGTAAAACCGCATTTCTATCATTTTCCACTAAGCCGTCTCTCGGCTTAAGTTGTAAGTGTGTCTAAGGCATAAGAACTTTCCAAACCAGGATAAGTGTGCCAAATTTTAGCATTGGAAAGTCCCAAGTTTGAAATGCAATATTTTTAATTACATATTTAAATTTCTTGTTCTCTTTTTTCTTGAGGGTTGTTTGGAAGCTTGAAAAGTAGATTATCATCTTTTTTTCTTTAAATAAGTTTTTAAAATATTGAAGAATAAATAATAAATATACACATTGGTTTGTGTGCTATTCCGACCAGTTTGAGTGGAATTTCGGCCGCCTTGTTTGTAACCACCTTGTGTGAAACAAGGCATAGAAAATTGCAAAGCTGCATGCCGAACGAGTTTGATGTTTAATTTAATACATTTATTTAAATCACAAGCCCTGAGATCTTCGGTGTAATTTACGTTGAAGATCTGAAGAATTGACCTTGATTAGATTCCCATAGCTATTTGCCTATCCTGAACTTTTGCAAGGCCTTTTCCACATAATCTTTTTTACAGAAGTGATGTTTTTTCTTACCTTGGGCCTTTGAAAAACCAAAACTAAAAAAAAAAAGAATTAAAAAATTAAGAATTTTGGGAGAGCAAAAGATGTGGGCAAAATAGTAAACACCATCCTACTGGAGAGGCACTCAGAAAATGTCTCTTTTTTGACACTAAATACATGATCCAGCTGGAATATTTTACTCGAAATCTGAAGCACTATTAACATGAACTAATATATACTTTAATCAAGACTAATCAATTTTCATGAAAAACATCAAAGATTATTCACACTTCACCGTAAACTACTAGATTTCCAACACTAGCGATATGTCAAATTTTTGTAAGACTTTCTCCACACCGAATTTTCTATAACACAATTTTAATTAAAATTATCACCAAAATTTAACGATTTTAGTATTGTTTCATTCTAAAAAGAATAAATATTTAAAAGAGAAAAAAATCATTGACTATTCGAAGATTAAATACATAATTTTAATTAATTTAGTTGCTTGGCCGAAGTTACACTCAAAGTGGCCGAAATTGAAAGCTGGCTGAAATTTAGCACAGTTATGCCGAAAATAGACACAGGCTGATCCTAGAGAATACTCAGCTCGTAAATTTTGGCGGTAAAGGATCAGCACAAACCATCATACACTGAGGATTTAGGATCAAGGATTAGCGTTTTCAGCGTAAATTTCTATTAAATCTCCACACTTTGATTGCTGAAAGACTTCTTAAGTGCAACATCCATGGGTTTTTTCGTACAGTAAGGAGCACTATGACCTTCTCCTTACTCCAATCTTAATGCATTTTACGACTTTGCGATATTGCGTACCATTACTCTCCATGTTTTTTCACCCAATTGACATTTCGAAAAGCACCCAAAAACCCCCAAAGTTAAGCTTTTTATTTTCAGCACTGGCGCTGATGTCGCCTAATCCTCGTAATTTCACTAGACCTCACGAATTTAGAAGATCAGCCTGATCCTCCAAATTATGGACTGATCCGTGAGTGTATCGACACCAATCGTCATTTTTCGGGCTGATCCCTAAGCCGATCCCTGTGTCTATTTTGGGCTTTACCCTATATAAGGTAAAGTACCCTCTAGTCGGCCGGTTCCTCAACTCGGCCAGTTGAATTATTTAACCAATTTTTTAACGTATTATAGTCAATTTCTATGAAATTTTCACTTATTTATGTTATATATAATATAATATACCTTATAATGTTAAATCGGTAAGACCATATTATAACAAATCTAAGTAAATTGAATAAATAGTCGCACTGGCCGAGTTGAGAAACCGGCCGACTAGAGGGTACTTTACCTTATAAGAATTCACAATAGACAATAAAATTACATTTATAACAGCCAAGGAGGAAATTTATGTGTCATAAATTTTAAATTTCTGTTAAAATTAAAGCCTCTTGATTTTTTTTAAATTATCTTAACCCTACGTCCCCCAACAACTTTTGAGGGATCTCGTGGAGTAGTTGATAAGAATGCCAATAGGCTTCGTGTCGATTCGACCACTACCTGAACTCTCGCAGTCTTAGTTCTGTCCGGTACACGACTTAATTTAACTGAGTTTCAATGTAGCTGTTTCCATTAAAAGTTTGAGAACTAAGAATTGAGAACAGTTGGTAGAGTTCTCTATTTAATCGATAAAAAATGGTATTTGTTAATCCGAAATTCGATATAAAAATTCCGAAAACACTCATGCAATCCATGCAACGGTCGTGAAGAGTGTATAATCCCATATTTTAAGGAAACGCAATCGAAGTCACTCACGAGGTCGAGCATTCCGCGAAGCTGATACCCAAATATTTTATTGGTAACCATAAAAAAAATCACAGTTAGCAAAAGTTAATCAGACCTTGTCACTGCCTTTGATATAAAATGATTTCACCATTAAAAAAAAAGCGTTTCAGTGTTGGAAAAAGAATCCAGTGAAAATTTTCCATAGCGATTCATTGAGTATTAGTAATAAATCATATCCAGTCGAAAGCTCCATTCGATTTTCATTCATTATGCGAGCTTTTTTCCCATTCTCAGCCTTTCCTCTGGGCTCCGTTGGAAAATAATTCACAATCACACGTAATGAATTGTTAATTTACAACGAAATTACACATGAGCGAATAAAGTGGATTATGTAAAATTTCAGGACAATGTTATTAATTATTTCGGAACAAAAATACTTTTATGAGAATATTTTCCACTGAGTGCATTAATTGATTTTTGATTAAAACCAGTGTAAAATTCATGTTGCTATACTCTTTAATTCTTTGATATGCTAAAGAAAAGACTCAAAGATTTTTTTGTTTTTTTTTTTTTTTGTCATTCCCTATATTTCTCTTGGGAATCTTCTACGCCCTGGGTGAAATGTTATGAATTCGAGTGTGAAAATCAATAGAATTCGACATTGAATCCAATTTTATCCCAGAAATCAAAGGAAAGGTGGTTGGGAAAAGAGGTAGCAGAGAAGCTCCTAAATTTTCCCACTGAATTGCAAAATGGTAAAATTTTAGAATAATTCGTACAGGGTATCACACAATCAGGATGAAGATTATGGTGAAATCATCAATGGGAAATTATGCAGGAAATTGCTAGTCTAGTCTATCCGCACATACCCTTCCTTTATTGTTGAATTTAATACCCCCCGACCATGGAAATTAATTTTTTATTGAGCACAATTTCCTTGGTAAACACCCTTTGTCGATTGAAAACACTAACTTGGGGTTGCTTTTTTTTCTTCACTTTAATTTCTAGCGAAAAAAAATTACATTAAATATGATGTCTTTGGGGTAAGGTAAGTAAAACAGCAAGGTGCAATAATTATGCAAACAAGTTGAATGACTATTGACACGAGAATCCAATTAACATGCAATTTCTAAAACCATTTCTTATCGAAGTTCATTTTCACCATGGAACACCTTCTCAGTTCTCTGGATTTATAAGCTCTCAACCCCCCCCCTCCCCCCAAAGGAATTTGAGCAGCAATGTTAAATTTTATTGAGTTTCAAAATTATTACTTCAGACCAAAAATGTAATGCACAATTTTATGATTTGCGTAAAAATTTTTAATGGAAATTCTTTTCAAATGAACTTTAGTGCTTTGAAATGAAAGATTTGTGTGAACCCAAATAGACTTAAGCTAATCCTCGAGAATATTTAGCCTCTAAAATTTGACAGTAAAGATTTATTCGAAATTGTCATACACTGAAGGATTAAGATCTTCGCGATTATAGGTCCTTTGAATAAATCTCCTTTACTTAAGCCTTTCCTTTCAAATTTTACAGACTAATAAACATTCTCAAGGATCAGCCTGCGTCAATTTGAGCCCTTAAGACCTATACACATTGGGAACAATTTTTGTCAAAAATTGTATTTTTTACAGAATTTTGACATTTCCACCTACAGCAATGCAGAGAATTTCTTTCAAAAAAGCAATTTTTGACGAAAATTGCTCTCAATGTAGAGACTATTAGGCTGTACCCAGAAAGTTTGCCTTGTTAGTATTCTTCAATTGCGAGTGTTTGAGCACTTACGTTTAATTTGTTTAATTTTGAATACAAACAAATATCAATCAGAGTATAATGCCCAACGCACAATAACTTTTGTTTTGTAAACATTTTTTTGACATTTCTGTGAGAGTGAATGAGATCTAGATATAGTCATCTCGCTTACTCTCAGAGAAAAGTTTGAAAACATGTTTAGAAATAAAAGTTATTGTGCGCTGGTCATAATGACTAGCGCACAATGACTTTTGTTTGTAAACATGTTTTCAAAATTTCCCATGAGAATGAGCGAGATGACTAGATCTAGATCTCATTCACTCTCATTGAAATGTTAAAAACATGTTTACTAAACAAAAGTTATTGTGCGTTAGGCATAATGCCCAACACACAATAACTTTTGTTTGTAAACATGTTTTCAAAATTTTCTATGAGAATGAGCGAGATAACTAGATCGAGATCTCATTCACTCTCATTGAAAAGTCAAAAACATGTTTACTAAACAAAAGTTATTGTGTGTTGGGCATTATGACCAGCGCACAATAACTTATGTTTAGTAAACATTTTTTTGACATTTTAATAAGAGATAATGAGCTCTAGATCCAGTCATCTCGCTCTGTCTTATTTTAAATGTTGAAAACATTTTTACAAACAAATCATAACTCTCAATCTATAATCCTTTCCAAAATAGAGACCGAAAAAAATGTCCGCCTTCACCTGGAATTGAACACGAGATTCTTCGATATCTACAAGAATTCCAGCTCGGAAATAATCAAATCATCAAATTATTAAAAATCTGTTAGTAAAACAATTAAAAGAAACATCAAAGTTTAATATGATACTTTATGCAACATATAATATAGAAAACCCGTATACCAGTGCAAGCGGTGGAGCAGTGTCTAACGCATGATATTTTACTGAAAGGCCTGGGTTCAAGTCTGTTTCGTTCAGTGTTTTTCTTTTTTATTGTGTTTTTTTTTTATTGTTTTCGCTTGTGCATTTTATTCTTTATTCGAAAAACTGGACAAACATTGCTACACAGTAAAAAATTGTGTGAGAAAAAAGATGTGTATGGAAAAAGTTGTGTAATATTACAAGCATTTTGGTTGGAAATTGTAGAATTACTATCATATTTGTAGTATGATACTAGCATAATGTTAATAAAATTATGTTTGTGTAATAAAATTTGTGTATGGGAAAATTTGTGTGAGAACTGTCAAAATTTCATTGTTCACTATTGCAATTTTTCTAAGATTTCAGTTTTTTTTCGCATTTCTAAGCATCTAATTGTCTTCTAGAATCATTCATTGAATTCTTAAAATGTGCTTCAGTCATGAAAAATGAAAAATAATTATGTAATAACAGAAAACAAAGAAAACATTACATAAATTTGAAAAATTGACAATGCAACTCTTGGTCATTTGCTTAACAAAAGTAAGTGAGTTCGTGGCGCAACCGGAAAATATGCGACCATCAACGCAAAGATTCTAAGATCAAGTCTTAGACCTGCTCTTCATATTTTTTTCTTTTTTTTCTGTTTAATAGATAGACTTTTAACAGATGACAAACATAAACCTAACAAAAATTCTGTACAGTCAAAATTATAGAAAATAAAACCGTTTTATAAAATACACAACAATACAACACACAAAAATCAACACACAAAAATGACAATATACAAATCTCACAACCATAATGCTCGTGCAAAAATTACCAACCATAACTAATGGTTGTAAATTTTTTTACTGTGTATATAATATAAGTGACAGTTCTATTACAGATCGTGATAATACTCAACCATAAATTTGATAAATTATTTTCTGCTTTCTTATTGATTCATTTTCAACTGAGAGATGTTACTAATTGACTTATTTCATTGATACATTTTCAATCAGTTTACAATGATCGTGGTTTGAAATTTTAAGTAAAAAGGTACAAAACTTATTCATGATAAAATGTACATGTTTAAAGCAAAAAAAATAAAATAAAATAAAAACCTGGAAGAGAACCAGACTTGAACCCGGGGCACTTCCGTAAAATGTCCTGCGTGAAACCACTGCACCACCGCTTCTTTCACTGGCTTACAGATTTTCTTTATAGTATGTTGCATAAAGTATTATTTTAAATGTCGATGGATTTTTTTAAATAATTAACCAAATATCGTACGTTTTGAGAATAGCACGTTTGATTTAACGACCTTCTGCGTTATTGGGCAAAGTGGGAAAAATCATAGATTAAAAAAATATATGATCCTTGTTGGTGGAACATTCGCTTGGATAGAGCGTAATCCTCAGATCAATCCTGGGTAAATACAAGATTTTTTTCCTGTTTCTACCTTGGTGAGGATTGCATACATAAGTGACTCAGTAGACGGCCGTATCCTGATTCTTTATTCCTTTTACACTTCCATAATTTTATTATGACCAAGAAAGGCATTATATTAAAAACTTCGTCATCCGCTAAGAGATGAGGGTCCTAAGCATGTTATAGGAATGACGGATTAGGATTGGTGAGTTGCCATCGACTGGGTTAAGAATAGTTGAATGGACAGTACGCTCTACAAACATAATAGTCTTTTGACAAACTTTTAACAAATATCATCACGAACTGCTTCTGTCAGGGCATAGTCAATGAGTTTATTTGGAAGAATGAGCATTGATACACCTCAAATTTAAATTATAAAGGCTTCAAATATTGAAATTGTACTGACTTTGTGATATGATGGAGGTAGATTTGCATTCGATCCTCATTATGAATTTCCGTTTAGTGAAAAAAAAAATCTGGTGACATACTTAACGTTTTAATCCAATTCTGAAACTCTTAAAAGCTAAATATTTCAAGATATCGATCTGTGATTTTCTACAACCCCACACGAAAACCATATCAAATATATTGCATATCATTGATGAATTAAAAATGTGTTTTTCACAAAAATTAAAATAGACGTTTGACATGAGAAAGCCGCTAATTAATTCTCATTTAAATGTGAATAAATGCAGCTTTATGCCATATGCTTCCATTTTCCAGCTTTCACACATCAGGAAATTCCAATTATTTGATAATATAGTTGTGAGAGCGGAAAATAGCTTCAGTACAACTTCTCTAATATTTCCTGGGAACAACGACTGATCCCAAAAATTATCCTCTTCGCCACACAATGTTGCATGAAATAATCAAAATGTGAATCAGATGCAGGGAAATGAATTAATTTGCATTGTGTTATATGGAAAAGTAGAATCAGTGAATGAACCTTGTAGCTAGAATTTCATTAAAAGTTGCTTTTCCACCCCTCTACATCCCCCTTTGAAGGTGGACTGGGGATATTTTCAAATTACAATTAAATTCATAAAATCCACCCATTTCTACACCCCTCGGGTCGTCTCGTGCCATCTGGCCCACGCTCCATGTCCCAGCCAGCACAATTTTGCGTCCATCTTGGAGATTAAGTATGCTTTAAAAGGAACTTGGTACGCTTCGCTTTTGGACGTAGATGGAGGATTTATTGATGCAATTGATGGAAGAATTTATTGCTGTTGTGATTTTTTTGCAAAGACTCGGAAAGGGAAACAAGTTCCCAAGGGAGAACTTTCGAGGAAAAGATGTGGAGAAAAAAAGTGACTCGCGAGATATTTATGAGGAAAACTATTAGATTTTTTTCTCCTGTAACGAAGACTCGTTTTTATATTATAGTTCTTGTACAATCAAAATGGAGAAAAATCCCGCACCATCACCTATCTTCAACAATTAAAACTATTCCATTTTCTCAGCTATTGCACAGGAAAACGTTTAACGATTTATAATATAAGCATCAGTCAGTTTATTTTCTTTCTTTTACATTCATTTGCATACCTATCATCTCATTGGTCTTCTACTAAAACAAGACGGGTGTGAATTTTATCCAATGTCGGTTAAGGGGTTACGTTCTTCAAAAAGACTAAAAAAAAAAACAACATATTTTCTATAAGTTTTTTCAATATTGTAAATAAAATAACTTAACTTTATTAATCTTATGGCGTTATCACACTTGCACATTAAAATTTTAATGTGATTCACATTAATTGTCGCTTGTGAGCGTCCAAATATGTTATTTGTGTCTTTGAGTCACTTAATATTTGGGGTTTTTCTATTTAATGATAAAGAAGTTGACCTGGCTTGCAAAAATAAGTTTAAATTTATCTAAAGCATAAATATTTTTCACATTAAAAAATTAAAGAGAAAATCGCATTAATTTTTCGCATTAATGCTATAAATCAATTTATATCAAATTTTTCGGGCCAAGTCTACCTTTTCATCAACAAATAGATCAAATTTTGAATATAAAATGATTCAAACACACAAATTACACATTTGGACTCTCACCGGCGACAATTAATGTGAATCATATCAAAATTTTAATGTGCAAATGTGATAACACAGTTAGGCATATAAAAGTGCAAGAAATTTTCAAGTGCAAATTTTCATTTAAAAATTTTAAAAATTCAATCGCTGGGACCTGATTTTCGAAAACGTTTTTGAAACAATAAAATTAGGGGAAGGCTTTCAGACTTCGCATACATTCTGGTTTCAAATAGATGGATAGATAGATACATAGATATTTATTTATCATATAGGAAAAATACTTTGTATTTTTCTCATATTCCTTTATAGACTTATGACCCTTTGACCTATTTATTACGCTAAATTACCTACCGAATTACGCCAGAATGTGTACGTAGCCTTAAAGCCTTCCCTTACTTTTCGGTAGAAAATTACTCAAAGTAGATTCATCAAAAAGCAAAGAAAAACCAAATAATATCCTTTTAACAAATAAGCCAAATTAGTCCTTGAACGAAGCATTTATGAAAGAAAATTAAAATTAGACTTTTGCGAGCATTTTATGCAAAATATTATCATTTTCGACGTTTTTTATACTACGTTTTATCTTGTAAAGTAAGTTGTGATCAAGGAATCATAGAATCCTTAGTTTGGACTAGATTCCCATCTGCTAACAGGAATTATCTGGGAAATAGCAATCTGTTTTTCGAGTTTAGATAAATCTATTTACCCTGAGCAATCGTGCCTACCGAAAAGTAATTTTAAAAAAATATCTCTGAAAATCAGGTAATCACAACGGCAGAAGTTTAAAATTTTTTAAACGAAGTTTAACTCATCAGCTAACAGGAAATATTTAGTTTTTTGACGTCAGATGAATATAGTGGAGACTGGGGCAAAAACTCACAAAAAGGATATATTATTTTTTTTATAAGCTACCACCCGGAAATTTCTAATTAGTCCAACTTTATAAGAAATTTATTCCTCTACACTTTTGTTAGAATAACGTTTTCTCTATCTGAATATAAAAAAAAACGCTTTTCAAGCTATTTTTGAAGAAGTCACACAAGAGACTGCTAATCGTTTGACCAATGCAAGCAACAAGCGGAGACACCTGGCAATGACGTTTCTTTTAGCTGTGAAACATCAGAAAGTGCTTCGGTTTTTGTTACTTTTTGCCCCTTACCTTTTGTCACTTTTTACCCCGAGTGGTCATTTTTAATAAAAGGATTACTGGAGAAAAGAATCTTTAGAAAATGTTAAAACGGATAGCAGCTTCGTATTCGAAGAATCCATAAATCATTTCAGCATGCATCAATTTTTGGAAAATAAATAGGCAAAAATTGATATCTTCTGCAAGGAAAATATTTCAAAAATAGGGCTAAAAATGTTGATATTTTTTATTTTCTAAATTTCTTGTTTAAATTCTAAGAAACCCACGGCATTGAAGAAGGTCTATGGAGGCTAGGGGAGACCGGGACAGAATTAGCCACGCATGGTATTAGACAGTGCGATGTTATAGCTTCTCTTAGTTAGAAGGAATATTAAAGTAACCACTATTTATTCCAAATAAACACTTGTCTTCCTATTCATTGAAGTATTTGCAAGCACTATACAAACATTTTATTGTAAATAATACGCAATGATAAATTTCATTTGGCTAATCTGTCCCGGTCTCCCTATCTATGGAAGAAATTCTAAGTTGCTTTTCTTTCATATTGGAAGATACTGAATTTTGAAATTAGGCAACATTACTAATTATTTAGACCCTATATTCTGAGAAATTTTGTCTACCAAAAAGTAAGTTTTTTTTTTTTCAAAAACCGTTTCGAAAAAAAACATATCTCAACTACTGGATTTTTAAAATTTTCAAATTAAATAGTAAAAATGTTGTACATTTATATTTTTAAGAGCTCGAATTAAATATTTAGTTTTATTATGTTAAAAAAAAAGTTGTCAAGGAAATATACGTTTTTTAGCTTCTTGACCCACGTAACCCCTTAAAAGACTGTTCATTCACTATTAATTTTTGTTTTCAGGTTTTTTAGAACATAATATGACAAAGTAGCGCTATTTAGTAGTTTTCAGTTCACAATATTAAAATAGTAAAATATAAGAAGTATTTCGACTCAAGTTTCGGACAATTCAATATTCTACTACGTTCTCAAGGTTCTTAATGGATTTGATCCATTGTTTTTTTCTGAAAATTTGAGGCGTTGGAATAGCTATTAAAATATTGTATTATGTATGAAAAGTTTTAAAAACATAATGAAAAATTGAGTTGTTCGAAGCTTGAGTCGTCCGAAGGTAGCGCGCTTTCTCCGATTTCACGTAGAGGAAAGCGCGCTACCTTCGGACGACTCAAGGTTCGAACAATTCAATTTTTTTCTCTATGTTCCTTATGGATTTTGCCCATAGCTCTTTTCTGAAAATTTGAGGAATTGAACTAGCTAATAAAATATGATATTATAATGAGTTTAATTCATTTATAAGGCATTGAAAAAAAATATTTATGCGAAGTATAAATCGTCCAAAGGTAGCGCCTTTTTCCCTAGTGAGAAAAATGTTAATATTATCAATTTCTTTTAAAATAGGTAAATAGGTAAGCATTTTACTTTTATATATATATATATACATTAACTTTATTAATAGTTGTCACGCGAAAACTTAAAATTCTTCGCCGAATGTCATTCAAGTTGTAAAACTATTTACGGTGGAACTTTTGCATTATTTGTTTATGTTCTTTTTTTTTAATGTACCTCCAAAGAAAAGTATTTTTCTCTGCACTTAATATTCCCTTCAGATTTCCCGGTTGTTTCCCAGTTTCAACAGCAACACATGCAAAATTATTATCATTTGGGCTGATTTTTGAGCATGGAAATAAAAATTCAAATAGGCTCTCAATCGTCCCTTACAAATAAAATCGAAATAAAATTTAAAGCAATAATTCCCTTGAAATAAAATAAGAAGAAAAAAAAG
This sequence comes from Phlebotomus papatasi, assembly GCF_024763615.1. Lineage (NCBI taxonomy): Eukaryota > Metazoa > Arthropoda > Insecta > Diptera > Psychodidae > Phlebotomus > Phlebotomus papatasi. Next base: position 10,627,143 of record NC_077223.1, read on the forward strand.
CTCCCTGGAGAGAAATCGATACAGGATGCGTGGTATACCCTCTCAATCACAAATTCTTGGATTAGCATGAGAAATCGCTAAATTTATTTACCTATTGAAATTCCTTCCGGGAAAATATTCACGAATAAAATTCACCCAATTCTCTCTTCGTGGATATTTTAAACACCTCGAAGGTGATTTTGTCTGTTTTTTTTTATTGTATATTTTCTCTCCACGTCGACCTGGAGGGAAAATTATGCTATATAACAAGCAAATTCTACCACCGAAAGAGCAGCGATAAGATGGTTAGAGACTTTTCCTTTTGGCAATATTTCAGTATAGGTAAATAAATGCATTTTAAATTTATGGGAAACATGTTTGAAAATCAATCCAATTGAGATGTTCAATTTGGAAATATTCCTACATATAAGTTGTAGGGGATCTTTTTTCTATATATATCGCAAGGGAATTTCGCATAATGCTGAAATTTGCCAGAATCTACGAGTTTACCTTCATAATTGTCAGGATATTATTGTTATCAGTGACTATAAGTGATTATTCGGTCTACTGTTGATCATCAATTTGATGTCAAAAAAGGCAAAATAGATGCAATTTCCCATAGATCAAAATCTAGGGATTTAAACTTCATTTTAGAGTTCTCATTTATACCAAACTCTAGCATAATCGACTAATTTTCACACTGATATTTCACACTAATCCAATAAAATATGCATTCCAGAAATGGTACGTTATATATGTGGCCTTAAATTACAAATAAACCAACTTTCACCTAGAATTTTACCCCCTATCACACGCTAACCAATTCTCTCATTAATTCTGCAATTCCATCTGCAAAATTCAATTTTCCAGCTCGAAACATCATGACACGCCAAAATACCAAAGTTTTGGAAGCAATTGAGCCACGAGCGCCGAATTGTGGCCAGAGAAGAGAACGCTAAAAAAGAAGTACCCACAACCCGCCACCCTTCCAAAAGGCGAGAAATAGCGGATGATTTGTACATGTGGCTGCCAAGGGGATGGTGGTATGTTATATGTCATGCAAGGCGGTGGATGTTTAACGAAACTGTCGGGTAATTGATACAGATGAGCTTCTCCCACGTGAAATACATACTAATAATGGGTGCAAATGTTCGCGAAACGGGAGTGATTTGTGTTTGTGATGGAGCTGCTAATGTTACAAGGTGACTGTAAAATATTTCTTCACTAATATGGTGGTCTTGGGGTGAGCTTTTAGGGATGAATATGAGAAGAAAATTAAATGGCATTTTCACACGTTCCACCGACTGGACATGAATTATTCAGTGGAGTTTTGCTGGGAACTTGATTGAAATAGTGCCCTGAAGCAGAAGAGAAAAAAAAATATCCCAAACGTAGGCGGAAATTTTTGGTTGACTCACGAGGTTTCCAAAAGATGATACTTGCTGGAAAATTTTGCAACCCCTTTTTTCCCGACTGCACAACTTTTGCCCAGAATCACTAGAGCATAACTTTAATTTTCCACTATGTGGCGAACTTGAGTAGGGGGAACCTGTATATTTTGTCTAAGATTCCTATACGGTTTTCATAGGGCTATTACATTGGAAAATATTAATGGTGTTAGAAAATTTATGTTAGGCACTTCTCTTTTGTTCCCTTAAAGTTAGCATGACCACAGTAATACAAAACATTTTGTAATTTCGTTTCTGCAGGAAGAGAATTATAAGAATTAGATAAAAATTAGACCACGCCCCCAATAAGTCTTGCACAGAGAACGAAAATAATGAAAATTTACAAAATTAATGAGCTTTTTTTTCAATTTAGGTTTACTCGATTTAGTTTTAGAATTAATCCACGCCTGTATAGCTTGATTCTTAGTTAAAGGAAACTTCTAGCCCCACCCACAGCTAAATTTGTGGGCGTGACTTGTTAATGTGTGTCATATTACTATCTCATTTTTTCAGCTTCAATTATAGCTCAACCCTAATACGGGTCCCGGTCAAAATCCTGAATGGGCCAAAATCCCGGAAGGAAAAATCCCGAATTCTTAAAAGTGTTACAGCTACTCCCACGATTGTGCCCGCGCTTGCTGGAGGCAAAGGGAAATCTTCTGTGTCTTAGGAAATTATTCTAAACATTTTCCTCCATATAATTTCATCCCTTTCAGAATTTTGAATATTCAGGATTTTGGCTTTCGGGATTTTGGCCTTTTCGGGATTTTGGCGTTCGGGATTTTGGCTTTCGGGATTTTGGCTGCCACCGCCCTAATACAGAAAAGGATTAGCAAGGGCACTTTTCTTGCCATAAACAGCTTTTAGAAATGACATGTAAACATTAAGAAAGAAAAAAAAACCACTTAAGACAAAAGTGTAAAGAATTAAATTTCTTATCAAAATATAATTGAATGTTTACGTTCAGTAATACCCGTACTACCCCTTTCGCTTTGAGATCCCTCTTCGGTTGGGGTTTACACTGTACCGATTCGAAGATATGTCAGAGAAACTTATCTAAAAACCCGTTCAAAGTTTGAAAATTTAAATCGACGACTTGAACAAAGATGAATAACTTCGTGAAAAGGACATTTATTTGAATACAATTTAAATTCCGTACTTCTATCAATCTGAAATTAAACAAAAATACACAGTAATGCACTTCCAGTGGAGAATGGGGCAAAAAGTCACACATCGAAAATTTCAAAATTCAATATCTTCCAAGATTAAAAAAAAGATAGTGGCTTAAATTTTTTTCCATAGGCAGCCTCCATAGACCTTCTTCAATATCGTAAGTGTCTTAGAATTCGAACAAGGAATTTAAAAAATTAAAAAATATATATATTGAAATTTTTAGTCCTGTTTTTAAAATATTTTCCTTGCAGCAGACATCAATTTTTACCTTTATTTTACAAAATCGATGTAATGCTGAATATTTCCTAAATGATTTGGATTCTTTGAATACGAAGCCGATATCTATTTTAGCATTCCCAAAGGATTCTTTTCTCCAGAAATCCTTATATTAAAAATGACCACTTGGGGTAAAAAGTAACAAAAGGTAAGGGGCAAAAAGTAACAAAAACCGAAGCAATTTCTGATGTCTCACGGCGAAAAGAAACGTCATTGCCATGTATTATCGTTTGTTGCTGTACACAGTAATGCCCAACGCACAATAACTTTTGTTTTTAAACAGGTTTTCAAAATTTCTTATGAGAGTGAGCGAGATGACTAGATTCAGATCTCACTCACTCTAACTGAAATATCAAAAACACGTTTACAAAACAAAAGTTATTGTGCGATGGGCGTAATGGTGATGAAGATCCCAAAAAATTAAGTAATACGCATAGCCTAATGTACAATATCGAATAAAAATTCTAAAAGATATTAAGAATCTAAGATATTTAATTTAAAAAGAACACAAAACACTTCTTTCCATTATTTTTTTGTTTTGTGTTTATTCTGCACTTAAACTTAAATTACATTTACTCGGCAACTCTTCGGCACATTTTGTCAAATTCACCTCGCTCAATTCGGCATTTTCACCTTTTATGAATGGTTAATAGAATTTTCTTGTCAAAAATAGACTTTGGAAAATAACTTGAAAAGCGTTTTCCTCATTCAGATAGAGAAGAGGGATAAATTCTCTATAAAAATAAATTTACAGGAGCCCGTAATAAAGCAAATCCAAATATGATAAATTTACCCCATGCCTGTTACTATTTGCCCCAGCATTTTTTAGAAATGCTTACAAAATTATCTTTTAGAAAACGGCTCGATAAATGTATTTCCTTACAAAATAGAGGAAAATGACTTTCAAAAAGTTGTAGAGCGGAACATTTCCTATATAAAACTGGATTAATAGAAATTTATGGGTTGTTCAGGTAGCTTGCGAAAAAAATAAAATATCCATTTTGTGACTTTTTGCCCCAGTCTCCCCTACTGTTGTTGGTGATTGAAGTATCAAGAATATGTGATGTGAACTTGCACTTTAATTTCCGGTTAATTTATTAATAGTTTAGTTCTTTCTAGATATTTCACTCAGAGTGGTTATTTTTGATAAAAAAAAAACTAAAAGAAAAATACATCTTCGCAAAATCCTCAGACGGACAATATGTATAGTAAGGCCATGTAACTCCGACGATTGCAAAACTCGGATGCCGCGACCGATTTAACTCCGATACATCCACTTAAAATATAATTTATATTTTTATTTCTGTAATTAATTACTGAAGTATCATATTATAACTATTCTACTTTAAGAAAAACCAAAAATTATATTTTTATCGGTTTAATAAGTGGGTAAAAGAAATATTTTTTAAGCTCGGGTCAGCTGGGTTGTGTACTAAAAATTTAATTTCTGAGAAAATTTTGCTGTTGACAGCTCGGCGCTGGAAAAAGTTTAGTGTTTTTTCTATATAATAAAACATTATTTGCAATCAAAATTATTAATAAAAGTTAGTGTAGTTATTGATCTACAAGGTGAGTAAGAGTTTATTGATAATATATTAATAATTCATACAGAAATAAGTGATTTTTGTGAATGTTTACATTTCGATGCATGTCGGATGCGGTGAAAGTCAATGTTTTGGTTCAGAATTTGCATTGTTCAGGACTCTTTTTCTGTTTCAGATGCCAAAGGGAACAAAAGAAAAGACCTATAAGGACAAGCCCTACTCTAAGGAAGGTCTTAGGAATGCCTTGCAGTGTGTACGAGATGGTTCTACCATAGCATATGCATCCAAAACATTTAATGTCCCAAGAACAACACTGCACAACAAATTGACCGGCAAATACCCAGAGGAGTGCCCCAATGGCAGGCCAACAATTCTTTCAAAAGAACAGGAAAAAGAACTTGTCAAATGGATCCTGGGATGTGCGGATGGCTGGCATCCCATCGGGAAGGAACAAGTTCTGGACAGCGTTAAACTCATCTGTGAGGTCTACAAAATTCCAAACCATTTTACAGCTGGAAGACCCGGAGACGTTTAGTTCAGGAATTTTCTTAAGCGTCATCCAGAGCTCAGCATGCGCAAGCCAAAATCCTTCTCATTGGAAAGAGCTACTGTTACTGCTGAAGACCTCACGGAATGGTTTCAGAATTGTCTTAAATATTTCACAGAACACAACCTTCTGAGCATTTCACCAGACCGTGTTTTTAATTGCGACGAAAGTGCCTTCTTTTTGACACCGGAAGATGGAAGTGTCCTGTCCAGGAGAGGTTCACGTGTAGTTCCATCTCTTAAAAATTCAGGACCGAAGCAATGTATCACAGTACTCCTCAGGGTGTCAGCTACTGGCGAACTTGCTCCTCCAATGGCTGTTCATAAAACTGACATTACTCCAAAAATTGCTATTCACAACGCAGAAGGATGGAAAATGGGAACGTCACCACAGAGTGGCTGGATGGATGGGCCACTTTTCTATGCTGGTCTTTATTTCCCGAAAATTGTTTTCCAACATTCAGAGGAGTCCATTATCAATAACCAATACAATTATCAATAACCAGCACGATCAGGCCACCGACAATAATCCTTCAAATGATCCAGTCATCCCTGGAAACCAACTCTCTGCAACTTCTGAGACTCAACCGATCTTCGACACACTAAAACAATGCTATTTCTGGCCAGGAGAAATTCCAAAACGTCGTCAGAAGAAGAGGGTCAAAGCCAGCAATGTCAAACACCAGTATATTGTATCTTCCGAGGAAATTATCGCGGAACAGGAGGAAAAATTGAGGCAGGATTTACAAAAAAAGAAAGAAATTGCTGAACGGAAGTTGACCAGAGAGAGGAACAAAAAATAAGGGCAGAAGAAAAGGAGATAAAACTAAAGGAGAAACACATGGTAAAGAAAAGGCTCAAATGCCAATTGAAGCTGAAAAGAAAAAACGTGGAAGGAAGTCAGCCAAGAAAACCGAGGAAAAATCAAAGAATTGAGTGCAATCTTAAAATAAATAAAAATATATATAATTAAATAATAAATTAATGAAATAAATTGATGGAATAAAACTCTAAAAAATGTTTTTGAAATAATATTTTCTCATTTTTATGCATTAAACTTTTCCTTAAAATGAGCATCCGAGTTTCATCGAATTCAACGGAGTTACAAAAAAGCATCGCAGTAACATTCTTGCGCATATATTAATATTATCGTAATTTTATTAATTTTCATCAATATTATTGCTAAAATTCTATTTCTATTATGATTCTAAATTAAACAAAGAATAATTCTATTGATTTGGAATGGCGAAAAAAATATTTCATCAGTCCAAAAACAAGCATTAAAGTCGCACTCAATGAAAAGTATCCGGATTACCTCTCTTTACTATATATCGCTTTCCATACAAAATTTTCCATTTCTTCTTCAGAACAGAAAAATTCTAATGAAATCAAAATTCACATTCCTTTCTTTTTCAAGCATTTTGCATATGACTATCTCACTCTTTCTCACTCTTCTTCTTTTTTAAAACGTCACAATAAGTTTCATTTAGATTATGTGTAATACGTTTCAGAGAGAAAAGCATTTGAATTTTGATTTCATGTAGTTTTCTTGATTTAAATGTAGTTGTGCAATAAATCATAAGAAAAATCACAGTAAAAAAATGTAATTTTTACGGCGTTATCACACTTGCACATTGAAATTTTAATGTGATTCACATTAATTGTCGCTTGTGAGCGTCCAAATATGTTATTTGTGTCTTTGAGTCACTTAATATTTGGGTTTTCTTTTTAATTTATTGATAAAGAAGTGGACTTGGCTTGCAAAAATAAATTTAAATTTACCTAAAGCATAAATATTTCTCACATTAAAAAATTAAAGAGAAAATCACATTAATTTTTCGCATTAATGCTATAAATCGATTTATATCAAATTTTTCGGGCCAAGTCTACCTTTTTATCAACAAATAGATCAAATTTTGAATATAAAATGATTCAAACACACAAATTACACAATTGGACTCTCACCAGCGACAATTAATGTGAATCATATTAAAATTTTAATGTGCAAGTGTGATAACACAGTTATTTTGCGTATTTCTAGCATAAATCTTTTTAAACTTGGAATTCTTGATATGTAAGAGGTTCCATCTATGGCAATAATTTGTAACGTATCGATCTCTTTTATCTTGGAAAATTTCGAAATTTTTCAACTTAACATGTTTTGCGCCATGTTCCCTTACCACACATACAGATTCCAATGAATTGGAAAAATGTGCTGTATATAAAAATTATGTTTTGCAGCTTCCCTGCTTTTACTGACTCTTTTCATGTCAAATGTTGCACGAGAAATTCTGCACTGTAGGAGTGCTTTTCCTAAAGAAATGTCTTTAGCATCTTTTTTCTCACAGAGAAAGAAATTGTATTGAAGAAGGCAAAAGACGTTCGGTATAGTACGTTTTTGAGCATTGAGTACAATCAATGTAAGAAATCATTTGTATATACGCAAAAGTTTGTAATGGAGTTTGTTAAGTGAAACTTTCTTGTGAACTTGCTTTACTATTGTTACTCATGTTGCCCTTGTGGGCATTGAATGAACTGGAGAAGAAGTCACAAAATAGCTTAAATACGTTGCATGGTACTTACATAGTACTGTGAGTTGAACATCTGCTGAGACAGGTTCCCTCACCCCATTGTCAGCAGCACATTGATAAACTCCAGCATGCTGTCGCTCAACCCGGTCGAGAACTAGAGTAGAACTATCTGACAGATGAGTAGAACCCGCCAGGGGATCCCTCTTGTACCAGTAGATCGATGGTACAGGATTTCCTGATGCTTTGCACTCAAGTGTCACGGTACTGCCCTTACGAGCTGTCACCAGACCATTTTGAGGCACAGCACGTACTGTAGGTGGCACTAAAAATCAAAATGCAAAGAGGTTATGTCGAAAAGATAACCTTACTTTTTTAGGTTAATTCCTACATAACCTCACTATAACCAATATAAACAATCATCATTTTTTTAAAAAGCGCCTTTTTCGCCAAGACAGAAAAATGTTCTAATTATCTCCCCAATTATTTGCATGAAAGATTTTGCACTGCACTATTATATTTTTTGCTTTAAGCTCAGAATATCATGAAAATAGGGAATGAAGGAAAGAAGCTTTTGTCACCACAAAGGACGATATAAAAAAAAGTCGAAAATGTATTTTTAACTTGTTTTACAGTCTGCCATTCTCATCCCAGTAAAATGTATAAGTATTGAATGAAAAGAGCTCTTACTAGAGGTTTTCTATGACTAATTGGTGCAAATGGATTTTCCAGTTACGATCCAAAGAATCCGTAAACTGTGTTTCAGAATTAATTTAAAGGATGGGTAGTCCTCTCTGTTCCAGGGTGCATTATCAAGAGACGATGGAAAATTGTAGCAATTTCAGTGATTGACATAATTGGTCTATTAGAATATTATTTACTTCTAAAATTGAGCATTTTCATGCTTATTTAGTGATTTAGTACAGAACTTGATATTGAAATAAATAGTTAAATGGTAAAATAAATTTCTGCCTGAGGAAGTTAAATATTTAATGAGATGCTGAGAGCAAAAGGGGCCTATCGTATATACATCTCTTGATTTTAAATAGCCCAAAATTTGCTCTAAAAGTGTCACTCTACTTTGTACAACAAATAAAACTTACCTAAAATTTCAAGAGTGTGAACTTGATCCCTGGTCTCTTGGTCACCAATCTGGCAGATGTAGTCTCCGGCATCTTGAGTCCGAACACCGGTTATCTGCAAATCGTACGTGTCAACAAGCTTGAAACGATTGTCGCGTGTAATCATGAGGGGACCAGCAGTTAGAACTGAACTTCCGCGTCGCCAGAGCAACACAAAGGTACCGAGGTTCTGCACGCGACACGGAAGGGTGACGGTATCCCCCGTGGTGACTTTGTAGAGATTTCCGCGTGAAATGAACTTTGGCAAAACTGTAGGCATTCCATCGCCATTCAAGTGTGACATGTCCAACGACTGGCAGACACCTAAGGTGGCAAAGAGATAACAAAAGCTTTCACAGTAACTCACCATAGAAATTCAATCAACCCGACACCGAAACTTTCACATGTGACTGCCAGGGGAATGCCACATGGCAGTCAAAGCACCCTCACCCATTCCCAAGGGATGAGATCATGTCAATGAGCATTTCAAATACAAGTGCCAACATGTGTCCAGAAAGTCAACCTCATACTATTTTTATTAACTTCCCAACGAACCTATGATGAATGAGAAGGATGAGAAGGACAAAAAGGGCTGGAAAAGCATTCTACTTCTGCGGAATGCTCGAATTTTTGACCCTGAATAATCAAGTTACTCATCACAAAGTCTAGCATTTCACATAGATTTATAAAAGATTTAAAATTCACCCTGAATCACGAAATTGAGAAATTATTGGCTCATGATAGTGTTGGAACTAGTTCAAATGGTTTTTCACATGGAAAAATAGTCTTTTCACTTTTTTTTTTAGTAAGATCTACTTCATCGATTTGGCAAAACTTTTATTATACTCTACATAGGGTAAAATGAGGTAATTTGGAACCATTTTTTTTTACAATTTGGGACAGGGGCATGACGTTTCCTATGTTTCCCATGTGTTTCTAGTGTGCCGAAAAAACTTTGGAGTTCATTCGGTGTTTTCTGTCATTGTGGAATGAATTAGCAAAAAATACAAATACAAAATAAAAGCCAATTTAATATGGAATGGGCAACCGAAAATCCCAAATTGGTAACCTACGTAGTTTCGGAGATATCTCGTGAAATGTGTAAGGAAACCGTAAAAAATTTACACTAAAACTGGTTGCATTTTTCAGAGCTAATGTCACCCCCCTGATTTGGGACATTTGAGATTTTCTCACTGTTGAGATTCAAAGGGAAGAAAAGCTGTTTCTTCTATTTCGCGGTCTTTGTTTTCTCTTCGCTCATCTGAAACAGTGCGAAAGTCTCAAATGTCCCGAATTATAAATGGTTCCAAATTACCTCATTTTACCCTACATCAGAAAAACATTCTTTTGACAAAATTTAATCAAAAAAAGTAACAAATATTTCTTCACAGAAACTAACATTACTCTCTCTCTCTGTAGAGTCTGCACAATAAATGATTTCAGCACTAGACATTTGAATTGGGATTTAATTCTCCACTGAGATTCTGAGTGTATGAGTACAAGAAAAGTCCTCGGAGAAGTGGCTTGTATATAGTTGATAAACTAGAGAAACTTTCATCCTCCGGCTTAAGAAGTTGTATCTTTTTTTCTGCTTCTGCACCTTCGTCCAAATCTAAGTGGATTTATTGGATTGTTCTTGCAAAAGATTGATCCAGGAAATGAAATAATTTGAGCAAAGCTCTATAATTAATAAGATATTGAATGGAAGTCATTAAAAGTAAAGATTATTATTTAAAGTAAGTTGGGAAGTTTGGTATAGCAGCTAAAATTTTCCAACTCACATTAACTATACAGTCGTTATTCCTCAGTTACATTATCATAAATTATTTAAACTCTTCTTTAATATAAATTTTAATTAGAAATTCCGTACGGGGAAGTGGGCACCTTTGAATCAGTACATCTTTAAAATCAGGCAAATTTCTCCTGTTTTACTGCTGGAATTCAAAGAAAAAGCAGTTATATAATCGACTTTTTTTTTATCCAACTATCGCTTTGGAGTTTAAACGGTAAAAGATATCAACTGCCGGTTTTCGAAGACCCCCAAAAAAAACAATACCTCCGGACTTTTCCCTAACCTCACTCCAACTCCTACAAAACCATGTTTTTCAGTTTTTCTTAAAATTTAGATCGCTCAGAATAAGAAACGAATAACTCGCAGTAGGCAAATTTAACAGAACAGCGATTTGAAGCTGAGATTTTACATGCAGAGTATAGGACTTTTGAAATTTTTGACTTTGAAAATATTTACCTTTCAAATATTCACAGGGAAGGTAGAGGGTATAAAGAAGTATCCAAAAAACGAATAAAACGATTTTTATAAAAAAAAAAAAATTCGAGTTGTTCGACTTATATTCTGGGTCGTCGATTTGCCCAAGCTTTTTTTAAATGATTTTCGGATATGTTTTAGATGTAGTCCAGATGTACGTTTTGTCCAAATATATCTATGATCAGAAAACTCGCCATTTTGAAATATTGAAGATCAAAGGTCAATCACTTTGGAAAACTCATTTTTTAACCGATTCGGTTAAATTTGGATTTTTTGGAAATGCATTAAAATTTTTAACCCGACTGTATCGTTTCTCATCGATGTACCGAAAATTAATTAGTTTTTTGTGGGAAATTATTTTTTTATTTGACCTTAAGTTTGTTTTATAGCCAATAGGGTAAGGGCTCATAATTTTGGACAGTCTGCTTATAAGCATCGAAGTTCCAAGTTTGAAGTGCGATATTTTCAATACTAATTGACATTTCTTGTTACTCTCTTTCCAGAAGGGTTGTTTAGAAACTTAGCAAGCTATTTATCGTCTTATTTTTAATAAAATTAATTTAATACGTTTAAAAATGAATTGATATGTAGAGGTGACTTTGGCTCTTATTTTGGACAACTTGTTTATTAATTTGGCCAACTTGGCTGTAAATTTGGACAGCTAGTCCGCCTCAATAGGATGCCCATTGTTCTTCATTTGATGAACCAATCTTACCAAGTCCTCTTCCTGTTCATGTAAGGGAAACCTAGAATGTCACAGAAGCCCGGAAACTTTCCATATCATTCATTAAAGTGAGTTGACTTCGATACTCCAAGTACGTGCGGATTCGCTCATTCCCTGACCTTTCCGGGAGCCTTTCAAGGCATTTCTCGCTACATCTCTTTCGTAGAGATGATGCTTCTTTGTTTCTCCAGGCATTTGTCCAACCTAGACATCACAAAAGCTAAAACTTCACGAAATTTCGTGAGAAAAACACCTGTCCAAAATAAGAGCTATCACCTCACTGGTGAATGTCTTAAAAAATTTTCCATTTTTCACACGAAAAATCTAATTCATAAGGCAAATCTCACTTCAGATCAAATGTACAAATCACCACTAACGTGAATCAACACAATATTCAATGAATATTCAATAATATCACTCAAAAAAAGCGAAGAAACTTTGTTAGTACTTCACCACGGCTAAATAAGAACTGAAGTAAACACGAAGTTCTGTCATATTTCTCGTAAGCAATTGCTCACACTGAATTTTCAACAAAGCAATTTCAACTCAAATCATATTCAAAATTTAACGTATTTAGTGTCAAAATCTTCCAAAAAGAACAAATATTTAGATAGAATTCATTATTCATCAAATATTGAAATAAAAATCCATCATTTTAATCAATTTATTTTTAGTGTTCAATGTTATCCTCAAAGTGTCCAAAATAAGAAACTGGACAAAATTATGAGCCTTTCCCTATTCTAGTTAAAAATTATTTTTCGATTTTCGAGTGAATTTAATCGTTAATAAACCGGTACACACCCGAAAAACATGCAAAAAATAATTCACGGATAGCTCTATCTCGTGAGTTCGAGCATTCTGCAAAGCTTGAACGCTTTGGCATCTCTTTTATTTGTAACTCAACCATATCATAACGTAATTTAGCTACACAATATTCACATTTATTATGTGAAACTAAATTATTTATATCCTTATAAGGTCCAGTTCCATTTAAAAGTAAGAGAAAAGCCCTATTTAAAGGTGTTCCAATTCAAAGGTGTATTAATTTGAAAATGAAATCATATGAGAAATATATAAAACATAGACAATCAAATTAAACGGAAGTGTTTGAATTTAAAACTTGCTTTGTCAAATGTACAACTGTAACCATTTCCTGTTACGCAAAGACCAGGGGAAATTGGGGCACTACCGCATACTTTTGAACTGGATTTCCCAAGAAAATCGTAAAATCATATTGCTTTCCTAAATACATTACAAGTGTTTTGTATTAACATGTCTAGAAAATTTGGAAAGCTTGGACCTCTACGAAGAAACATAATTTTGTTTTTTTTTCTTATCTCTAAATTTCCGGTATCTGACATTTTTGTTTAACTGCAAACTTTGTACACAAAATCCCTGAAAATTTTATAAATTTCTCTTTGAAAAATAAATAAATTACGGAATATTTTAGGAAATCAAATTTCCATGTGATAAATCCTCATGCACGAATTTGTTTAAGCAAAATAACGAGTTCAAGCAATTAAGAAAGTCTAGTCAACCATTTTTTTCTATGTTAAGGGTCAATTCGTCGTGCAATTAAAATGTCAAATCCAATAAGTAAATACATGGTTGTTTGAATATGCTGGAGTGCTCTTCGTTTCACTCCAAATATTTATGCTGTGTAAAAACACCAGTGAATTCATTACATTGATGTCGATATGAAAATTCTCCGGGAAACTTAATTAAATAAATAATTTTAGAGAGACCAAAAAAATGTGAGTGAATTTAATAATACAACTGCATACCCTAAAAGGTTGAAATATTTTCATAACTTTCATCAAAGGAAGGCTTATAGTATGAACATTCTATCTCGAAAGTATCATAATAATATAAATGTCAATTAATTTTTCTGGTATTCAGTCAGAAGAATAGAATGCTGACTAATATACTAATTCTATGTTCAGAAATAATACGCATTTATAGTACTATTCCAATGAAAAATGATAATATTTTTAGCACTTCATTGTTCTAAACTCAAGTGCTTCTGCATTATCGACATTTCTTTGTATTGGTTTCTGTCTCGACTGTTCAGAGTTCTTTAAGATTTTTGAGTCTCTCACAGGAAATTAAGTCTATTATAGGTAATACAATTAGCATTAACTGTAGACTTTCTGTTCTGTGCTGGATCGATACAATTAACCTTATCAGTTTAATACAACTAAACCAAGGAGTACTGAAATACTTATAGAAACTTATAGAAACTGAAGTTCTGAATAAAATAGTTGATGTGCAAGTTTTAAATGGAACTTCAATGATGCTATTTCAATAAAAAATGAACATGATTTTTTAGCACTCAACTGTTCTCAAGTGCTTCTGCATTATCGACATTTCTTTGTATTGTTTTGTGTTACAACTATTTTGTGAGACAGGAACCAGCACAAAGAAAAGTCGATAATGAAGAAGCACTTGAGAATAATAAAGTTCAAAACATACATGTTAATTTTCGGTAGATTACTGACGGCAATTCATATACGAAGGTCAAGGAGATGAACTCCCTCCGGATGCGTCAGAGGGTGCAATCCTTTCAGGACAGGAAAACACAAAATTCTTTGCCAAAGCTTTCGACGCTTCAACGCGTCTTCCTCAGTGGTCAAATCTGTGATTTGTCTCTGAAATTTTGTCCGCACTGTCTGTCTACTACTCCAAATGAGGATTTACAGGGAAAATTGGGAATTCGTCGCGGGTACTCCTTATTGGACATTGATATGAGGCCAACTCATATCATAGTTGGCCTCATATCAATGTCCAATAAGGAGTACCCGCGACGAATTCCCAATTTTTCCTGTAAATCCTCATTTGGAGTAGTAGACAGACAGTGCGGACAAAATTTCAGAGACAAATCACAGATTTGACCACTGAGGAAGACGCGTTGAAGCGTCGAAAGCTTTGGCAAAGAATTTTGTGTTTTCCTGTCCTGAAAGGATTGCACCCTCTGACGCATCCGGAGGGAGTTCATCTCCTTGACCTTCGTATACATGTTAATTTTTCATTGGAATAGCACCATGTCACAATTTTGACGTTTATTTTTAACCTCGTGATCAATTTTCGTACATGTACTAATTTTTGTTGATTGTGGCGTAGTCCACAGTTAAAATATTTAATTCTTCTAAACAATTTACAATTGCGGATTTTATTGCTAAACAGATATTCAGGTAAACTTTTTCAAACTTTATATCAGACATCTGACATACAGTAGAGTCTCGTTATAGTCCATATTTGGTTTCAGATTTGACACTTGGGTCGCATTATAGTCCATGTAATTTTTCAAAATTATCAACGACTTTTAGTATTGAAATTGCTCGATGGCTTCCACTTTCTTTGCGATTGTGGTACTTGTCCTTGCTCTCTTCATTGTGGATCACAATTATCACAACTACTTAATAAAGTTTGCCAAAAATATTAAAATAATTACAGTAGACTCTCTCAAATTCGGGCATATGGGACCTAAATGTCAGCCGAATTAGACAGAAATTCGGGCGACAAAGTTTTTGAAATGCAACGAATTTTTATTCATGTGCATATAGATATTGAGTTTACACACTCATATATAACGTAAATTGCATGAAAATCCCTCAATAATGCAAAATAACATCAAAACTAAGACAAGCCATGCCAAATTTGAGCATATTTGATTCATTTGATAATCATAATCAAACTTGAAAAATGACAACAAACTTTTTTCAAATGTAACCGCTGCCCGAATGAAAAAGTAGCCCGATCTTAAAAGAGCCGAATTTGCGAGAGTCTACTGTATGCTTGTTGCGTACAAAAAACATAACCTAACTTAAAATCAGTGTTTTGAAATCAACGGTCGATAAATTGTGGACTATAGAGCGATGGCCTATAGCGAGACTCTACTGTAGTTCTAAGCCACAATTTGTATATCTTTTGGTATAATTGACCAGGCTATGGGAACTTTATATAGTTGAAAAATCGTATGAAGGGAGTAATGGTTCAATGTGACGAGTGTGAATTTTTCAACAGACCAGAATCAGGATTCATGCCACAAAACACTTGATGTGACATGGCTGAGAGTAAATTTTCCGGGAATTCACCGGAAATTGTGGGTGAGTGCTTATGAAGAGGGATGAGGGGGAATATTCATTGCTGGAGTGTCGACTTCTGGATCTAATTTATTATTCAAACTCACCTGGCTGATGCTGACCAACGAGAACATTCAGTAGTGCCAATATCAACTTGGCAAACAATTTTCTACGTTCCATCCCTCTCATTTGCTCCACCACCCCCAACACACAGGGAGAATTTGTTTGAGGGGCTGCTCAGGTGATTTCACCACAAAACTGAATGCTCCTCCACAGCCACGGATTTTTCACTCTGAAAAGAAAAATAGAGATGGTGAAAAAATAAAATTCAACCATGAGATTGAGTTGCTTTTCGCTGTGATTCTTTCATAATCACAGCTATTGTAAAACTACGTTTCGGTCATATGGAGCTCCAATCGACTCCATATGCGAAAGATGTTATGTATGTTCCGGATTTAAACCGATCTTTTTCACGCTTTCTTAGTTATTTTGACACAATGTATCAATTTTATTTAGTTTCGCACATACTATAGGCCTTATAAGCCTTATAATTATTCACCCTTAGCCCTCAACACCAGTGAATTATTAGAAAAATAAAGTTTTACAGCCGTTTTTCTCTCATTTCCCATGTAATACTTTTATTAGGAAAAACATTTGCACACCTTAAAGTAATTAAATCATATACCATAAAAATAAAATATATAATGAAAGAATCACAGCTCTCCAGGAGCACATACAACCTTAGCAGTGGTTTTCCATTCATCTACTTGCACAAGCATTTAGTGAAAGATGCCTAACAAGAGAGTAGCTCTCCCCCAAAAACGAAACACCAACCCATAAAAGTCAGGCTGCGGGGATGAAATTGAGGATAGAATGAGTGGAAAAATCCAATTACCAGCATTGCTTCGTGTTTATTTTTATTGACGGAGGACGAAGTGGTTTTCTCTCTTTATTTCACCAAATTAACTGATAAAATCGTGGGATAGGGTTTCAAATGAAGTGCTTAAAATAAAACTGATTTAGTACTTGAGAGCACGACACTTAGACATCACTAGCTCTTTCGCACTTTCCTCGTTTTCTATCTATTTTCTCAGAGACAGAGTAAGGAAGTATGGGGCAGTTTCACGCATGTATAATGCTGCTATTCCCAAAAAAAAATGAAAAGGAGAAACACATTGTTTTTAGTACATAACTGTTCTCATGTGTTTCTACATAATCAACTGTTCCTTGTATTGGTTTCTGTCACTGATAAAAAAAAACAGTCGTGACAGGAATCATCACAAAGAAAAGTCAATAATGCAGAAGCACGTAAGAGCAGTCATGTACAAAAAACTGTTCTTCCCCTTTTCACTTTTCATTGGAGTAGCATCATAACTTTTGGAAATGTAGCATATTTGGATTAAAAAAAAACCTAATTTATAGAAAATGTTCTGTACATTTTCAAAAAGCCAAAAGCAGAGAAAAACTATTTAGACTTGGTTATCTTGAATAAATGTAAAAAAAAACATTTGGCAAACGTTTGAAAAACAAACATCAGGCATGTGAAACTGCTCCACAGTTTTTTTTTAATCAAAAGTAATAGGGTGGTGTCACCACTTCTCGCCAGTGACCCACCTCTCGCCACCTATAGTTAAATCGAAGAAAAATCAAATAATACGAGTAATAAAAAGGATATCAGGAAGAAAAACCAACGCTGAATATATTTTTTAATAATATTGTCCAAAAGAATTGAGTTTGGGCTTTTTCAAGTAGGTGGCGAGAAGTGGTTATTTTTGAATTTTTAGTACAAAAATATTTTTTTAAGTAATCCACCGTTAAATTGAGGGACTATTAGTCTGACATATCTATAGACAACATATCTAAGTAACTTTGTGTCAAATTTAAGTTACTTTATATTAAGGGTTTAAAAATTATAATCAAATTAATTTCAGTTTTTTCTAAAAGTGGCGATAAGTGGTTACTCCACCCTAGAGACGTTAGGTTAATCTCAGGGAAAAGTGGCGTAGTTTAACGCAAGGGTATTTGAAATTCTTGAATACTTTTCTGATTCCATTGAAAAGAATGGGCTAAGATATTTATATTACTAAAGAAGTACCTAAAGGCTACTTGTTTAGCTTAGGCTTTAGGTTCTGGAAGTACCTGAATGGGGAGGAGGGGAGTTCATGCAAGTTCATTTAGAATTTTCCTGGTAAATACAAAATTATTTTAAATAAAAACCACTTTGAATGTTCATTGAAAAAATTTTAGTAGCTGTTCCAATCAATTAAGCTAAAAATTTTTAAATTATACTTCCTAATGGCATATTCAAAACAAAATTAAAAGAAGAAAAATTTATAATTTTTTGAGTGCTTTCAAATTGAAAATTTAATTATAATACTAATCTATGAGTACATGTTCGTCCAATATTCAGAAGTAGTTTATCACTACATAAAACTAAGCATTTACAGAAAAAATTATCGAAATTAAGCAATCAATAAGGAGTTATTATAATATCTCAAGTTTTCGTTCACATAAAAAAGAGGTGGCAAAGCAGGCTTTGCGAAGTGCTCGAACTCGTGGCTCAGATGTTATACCTCAAAAGTACTTTTGATTCCCCAAAACAGGTTTGAGAGTAATAGATTTTATTTTCGGACAAAAATCCTTTCTCGATTCATAACCGGTTCATTATCGGTTCACAGCCGATTTGAACCGTTTTAAAAATCACTCGAAACATTTCCCAAAATACACCTCAGGAGGAATATAATTGAATTTCGAATAAAAATTAGTTATCGAGTATGAACCAGTTCATTACCGGTTCAGAACCGATTGGAACCGGTTCAGAACCGATTGGAACCGGTTTAGTTTTATCAGAAATTTCAAAATCTTTCCAAATAGCCCAAAAATGGCATAATGACATCATTCGGTTGGGAAACACGCTCTTTAGAGCCTTCTTGAGGTTAGACCTTGAAAAACCGATATTAGGAATGACTCAACGAGATTTTCGTATAAGGACGAAATGTCCGCCTGGATTATCTCTAAAACATATCCAAATTGAGGGGAGGGATTGGGAGAAAATGAGGGACATGTTAATGATTCCTGGGTCGATTTATGGGGGTTTCTGCTTTGACAATAGACATGATGACAGTCGGACGGACAGCCGGACAAACAGCGTGATGCCACAAACTCGAAACTTCAAATTTTCAAAATTGTACCAAATATACGAAGTTTTATTTATGTACATCATGTTACCATAAATCGATCTCAAAATCCAATTTGCAATTCAGTCAGGGGTAAAACTGCCCCATCATCCCCTATTGAGTGTTTTCTCTACACATTTCTCTGGAAATTGCGAATTTTCTTCAAATTGAACAATAATTTAAATTAAACTTATTCTTCTTTAATCTTGACCTACTTCTTCTTCAACAGTGGTATCCTCAATGATATTTGACATGTGATAGTCAATTTTTAGTATATTAAAAGTAGATGAGACTTTACTCCGATCAATCCTTCTGCTTGTATAGGACAAGTAGACAGAGATTACGGTTTTAGCCGATGGTATTATTTACAATATCTTGTACAAAGAAGATTATATAAATGTTTTCGATAATAAAACGTCAGTAATTTCAATCATATTTAAAATATGATTAAATAATATTTTTATTAAGAAATATTTTTTATTTGTGATTGGCTAAAAATATTGGTTTTCAATTTAGGAAAATATTGAGTCAAAAATTGTGCCATAATTGATAGCTTTTACATATAAATTCATATCTGAACGTATGAAGCTTTCCATTCCTTGCAAAGTACTAGCTCATTTTTCACATTTCCTCAGCCATATAACCGACTCAGAATTCATAGTGTGCATTACGAAAAGTGACTCAGTGCTGCAAATTTGCTGCAATTCCATCGAATTTATGTTCTTTGAGCGGAAAATGTACAAAAGGATGAGACAACTAGAACAAATTATTGCTATTTGATTTCACCACATTGGAAAAATCTTTTCTTTCACGCGCGATTTTCCTCTGTACTTTGGGGGGGATGAAGTGAAAAAATATAGGATGGAAAAGAAGTATATACGAAATATTGTAAGGGACTATAGTGCTGACAAAGGGGTGAGAAGAGGAAATGGAAGAGTCTTAAAGTACACTCCTTCATGATCATATGTATTGATTCTCCTTTAAAGACATCTTTTCTGCTGGGGGTGAAAAATCTTTTTGGGGAAGGGGTGGGACTATACTGGGAAAAATGAGGTAAACAGCCGGAAGTGAATCTTATCGAGGCGAAAATTTATTTTGTGGAACAAAAAGCCACCCACAGTGTCGCCGCCGAAAGGGAAATTGTCTACCACATTGAATGGTACATAAAATCACTCACACCTTACCCCATATCCTTATACACTTTCTTCACTCACTTGAGCGCCCATAGTCCTCAAAGCCACCCCTAAGCACAGACTGTTTGAATAAATTCAGTGGGAAATGTAACTTTTACCATCCCATTCCCCCCTTTGGCGAATACTTTCTGTTGGGGGACAAACAAACTTCCATACTCAATGAGGATGATTCAAGTTATAACACACTGCGGAGAGTGATAAGAAATCGTCTGAGTGTTCTCGTCCTTGTGTTTCACCCCAAAAGGAAGTAGCTATATAGATATCTACCCTCTGAGGAATGGTGCCCCAAGTCGTGTCATGATTTCCCAATCAAATTTGTGGTGAGAAAAAGTTTCCATCGAGGGGATTCTTTTAATGCTTGTCCCTAAAATGCTTCAACCTTTCCCAAAAGAAAAAAAAACAATGGTTAAGGAAAATTCGCGGAGTGCTCGAATTCTCGAGTTCAACAACGATTATTTTTAAATGTAAGTTGGTTTAACATCGATTTTTAAAATTGTTTATAGATGATCTGAAAATCTTCCCAAGTGAATGGTTCACTTTTTTATAAACAAAGGGTCCGACTTGTCCAGAAACTATTTCTTGCTAAGGAATGTTAATTTTTGTGGGTTTACTAAGGATTGAAAATCAATATTTCTTACCGGCGAAGACCAAAATGCCGAAGACATAAAACCTCAAATGAATCCAAATGTCGAAAGCCAAAATCCCGAAAGTCAAATCCCGAAAGCCAGAATCCTGAAAAACCAAAAAATATCGAATACCGAAATCCCGAAAAGCCAAATCCTGAATTCCAAATCCCAAAAACCATATCCTGAATGAATCAATATCCCGAAAGCCAAATCCCGAATGGGTCAACATCCCGAAAGCCAAAGTCCCAAAAGCCCAAATCTCGAAAGCCAAATCCCAAAAGCCATATCCCGAATGAATCAAAATCCCGAAAGCCAAATCCCGAAAACCAAATCCCAAATGGATCGAAATCCCGAAAGCCAAATCACAAAAGCCATATCCCGAATGGATCAAAATCCTGAAAACCAAATCCCGAAAGCCAAAGTCCCAAAAGCCCAAATCCCGAAAGCCAAAACCCGAATAATCAAAATCTTAAAAAGGACAAAATTGTCCGTAGGATATAATATATTACACATATTATGTATAATAATTGCCCAAAACACTGGAAATTTCATTTTGCCTCCAAAACGTGATGGTGCAATCGTGAGTGGGAGTAGCTATGCCACTTTCCAGAATTCGGGATTTTGGCTATCAGGATTTTAGAGTTCGAGACATTGGCTTTCGGGAATTTGATCGGGTCCCATGTCTTACAGGTTTCACCTAGAGGCCAGTAATACAAATACGGACGGAATAACGAACAATCGGCATATTTCACAAAAATTCAGTATACCAAAAATCCACCAAACATTGTCCCTTGAAATGTGAAGAGTCAAAATAATATCTCAAAGTCGATTGGTTATAGACACTGCTCTCTCTTTGAGTTCGAGCAATAAAAAAAACCAAGAAAAAAGTACCAGGAACTTCCACTCGTGAAGAACTTTCACGCAATGATACACTCTCTTTATTTTTCTACATTCGACCATCTGGACTGAAGTTCATAAGGGAGGGTAAAATTCTCTCTAAAAGCTCCATTCTTCGGCCACTTAATTGCTACTGAAGTGGGAAGCCAAAAGGCAACAAAGTCAAATGGAAATTTATGTAGATTTATTCAATTGATTGCCCCCTCATCGAAAATTACCACTTTGATGGCATTCTCATCAACTGTTTCTATTTATTATTTCCTCAATTAACCCCTGACTTTGCAGTAATGCCATTTAATTCAATTTGTGCAAGACAGCAAAATCTGACAAGACAGTCAGATCTTATGGGAGAAGCTCTGTTCTGTTCAAGCTAAATTTAACCCACTTTAACTCTTTGAAGACGACAGAAATCTGGCGGTCCAATTAATGCAAAATTTAAAAAAAACGATAGGGTAAGTGTGCCAAATTTCGGCATAGTTGCATGCAAGCGTCAAAATCTCAAGTTTGAAATGTAATATTTTAAATTCAAATTAATTTTTTTTATTCTTTCTTTTGTAAGAGTGTTGCTTGGAACCTTGTAAAGAGTTTACCGTCTTTATTTAGTCTTAAATCATTCTTAATACATTTTAAAATGAATAAAAATATAGACATAGCTTTGGTGCCCTATTTCGGCCACCTTCATTCTCATAGTACATTGCCCTTCGGGAATTCTTCCAATATCTTTTTCACGTCATCTCGTTTGTCAAAGCTACATATTTTGTTATTCTTTTGCATTGTATAATCTCTAGAGTACGTAAAATCTTAAAAGTTCATGGAAATTTGAGGAACAAAAAAGGTGGCCGAAATTGCAAACTGGCCAGAATTTGGCACACTTACCCTATCTATCTGTTATTTAACATCTTTAATACAGAGAACATAGATTTACATTTTTTTGAATTAAGAACTGTAAAAAAACTGTTTGAAGGTTGGTAGGCGGAAGTGTATCACCGGGGTCACCTTTCAATTAGGCCAACTTAATAGGACTCTTTCCCCTTTTTTGATACTAAATTGTATTATGATAAGGCTCAGTTTCAATTCAAAATAAAAGAACAATACTTATTTGAAAGGTACCCCGATTCAAAAGTGCCGCACTTACCCCTACTGTAAGCGCATTATAAGCCCGTTTTTCTAGTTTTTACTGCTTATGAATTAATTACTAATTGCATCAGAGCTATTTTTCTGAAGCGCTTTAGACAATTTTCAGTAAGCTACATATTGCTTATTCGACAATCATAAAAAATTCCAGTCATTCTCTTTTGTTACCTACGTTACAAATCTACTTTTGATCAATCCTATTAAACCTACTTCACACATTTATCCGAGAGATGTTTTTCACCGAAATATAGGTTAAGGAGATTACGATAGCGAATTAACACATTTTTCTTCCATTCACATCTTCAATTGATGATGCATTTTGAGTCATGGTTGAGCATTACTCTCCCTTACTGTGCCATTGGAGACAAAGAGTCTACCCTCCATTTGTCTCAACCCCCAGTCCCCCCTATCCCGAGCACGTGATCCAGTAAATTCAACTTGGGAGATAAATCTAACATGTTCGGTAGAGTGTGAAGATGCTCATTCATTGAGTGGTAAGATGTTTCTCCTCACATTCGCCTAACTCTAAGTTTAGTGGATTATTTTCTATGTCACGACATCTTTCCCAGTATCACTTCGTCCAAAGTATGTGATAAAAACTTGAGCAATCTCCTTACCCGCACATCATAGACATGATGCTTCTCCCTTCAAAGTATATTTGCATCATGAAGTTTAAATATTTTGTAAACTTTACCGCAAGCACCTAATTCGGCCATTTACAACACTGAGACACTCATATTATGATTATGGTGCCGTCATTTTCCCCCTTCTTACCACCCAAAATGCCCACAATCGCGGACGAACACCATGCACCCAGGAATAATTGAGAAAAGTCCTTCTCACTCTAGCATACCCTCAATCGTTTTAAAATTACTAATCTTGCTGAAAAGTTTGTTAAACACGTAACGAAGTATATACTGCTCATGAAAGTGAACTAGGCCGGGAAAATTTACACCAGCATCTTTTAGTAAAACCTGCCATATACTTATATTATTTTGGAAAAGTAACTTATAGAGAATTTAGGCGATTTGCTATTTAACTTGGTTATCAAATTGAATATAAAAACTTACAGAACTATATTAGGTATTACAAATTAGACAGTATTAATTATTAATATTAATATAATCTAGATAATATTAATGATTAATATTATCTAGACTTAACTAAAATCTGCAAAATACGGCTAATTAACTGAAAACGTAAATGCTACTCGAAAAGTTCGAGGCACTTCAATATATTGCTGATCAGGCAAGCGTAATAAGTTTATTGAAACTTACTGTAAAAGCTCCTCCAATAAATCTTTAATGGTCGCTCTGTCTTCATTAAAATATCCTTAACTAAAATATAGTGCTATTATTGATGTAATATCCTCAAGTAAACCACCTCTTGAATTGGGATTCTACGGATTTAATCGAAAGGTCAGGATTGGAAAAATAGAACACACCTACTACAAACTATTCACAGATGTTTTTCTCCAAGATAAAGTACATGCGAAAACTTATTTTAATATTTAAAGAAAAAAAAACTTTTTTTTTACTAATTGTTTAGTCCACAAAGATTCCCCAGAAAACCGATGCAAGCCATTGTGAAGATGTGTCGGCCTCGAGACAGACCTATGACAAGGTGGCTGAATCAAGTTCAGGATCTTGCCTTGAAGCGGCTTGAGATCGAATCCGAATATTTTCCTGAAGTAGCGGAGGTTCGACAGGCATGGGCTGCTAAACTGGACGTCATAGGCCCGTGATCCCAATAAGGATAAGCGGTTGAAAATGATGACGTTGATTGTTTAGTCTACAAGAAAACTCATTAGTTTTCCTGATCGAATTTCGAAGATCAAAAATTTGTAAAGAGGAAAATTAATTTAGGAGACGTACAAAGAGTACCTGACCCTTTGGAGAATTTTTAGCGTGATACAGTAGCGCAGCTCCCTTAGATCCATTGTACGGAACTACAGTCTGAATTTTCGAACATAAATTACATTTTTTCCAAGGAGCGCTATTTTCGAATATGAGCCTGTCTCCATAACTTAATTTATTCCATTAATAGTAGTAGAAAGTACTCTCCCTTCGAACGTTTTCATGCCTTCGAATAATGTGAATTTTCTTTTGTTTTTCCTAAGAGACTTACGCATAATTATTTTGCAATTTTAAATAATTGATGATAATCTAACTAATATTTAATAGAAATGTGTAAGTCTATTTCTAAGTTATTTTAGGCAATATTTTGAGTGATTTATAAATTCGTTCAAATCAGCTATGAACCGGTTATGAACCGATAAGTATTTTTTTTAAATCAATTTTACTCAAATTAATTTTAATTAGGGGAAAGTGCCCATGCTTGATACCATTGGAAGCTTCGTAATGAATAAATTTTTCCTATGTTTCTCAATTAACGTGACTCCGCTATATATTTTAAAAACTGGCCACTTTCCCATAGTTTTTAAAATGTGGTTGCGATGAGTCACATATATATTGTGAAACATAGAAAATTTAGTCATTACGAAGCTTCCAATGATATCAAGCATGGGCACTTTCCCCTACTCTTATAATTAATTTGTTTTTCATTCTTTCGAGTGATTTACGAATCGCTTTCAATTGATTGAGAACCAGCCCAAAAAACAATTTTTTCTTAATATAGTCTTGTAGAATTCCTTAAGTAAGGCACTATAGAACCAAAAATCTTTTTATTTGCTTATAACGCTCTTGGTTCCATAGCTGAGATAACTATAAGTGAAGTGCCGCACTCTTAAGTATCTTAAGAGATTCTATAAGAATTTCAACCGAAAATTCTCACTTTAAGTCTTTTAAAAGTGTACTGAAAGACTTGTCTAACGGCGTTATCACACTTGCACATTTAAATTTTAATGTGATTCACATTAATTGTCGCTTGTGAGCGTCCAAATATGTTATTTGTGTCTTTGAGTCACTTAATATTTGGGGTTTTTCTATTTATTGATAAAGAAGTGGACTTGGCCTGCAAAAATAAGTTTAAATTTACCTAAAGCAGAAATATTTTTCACATTAAAAAATTAAAGTGAAAATCGCATTAATTTTTCGAATTAATGCTATAAATCAATTTATATCAAATTTTGCGGGTCAAGTCTACCTTTTTATCAACAAATAGATCAAATTTTGAATATAAAATGATTCAAACACACAAATTACGCATTTGGACGCCCACCAGCGACAATTAATGTAAATCACATTAAAATTTTAATGTGCAAGTGTGATAACGCCGTAATACTTCGTTCTATAAGGCAGCTGTTTTGCTTCTTGGGAATAAATGATAAATGAGTGAAAGTACTTTTGAGGGATAGCCTCTAAGTCACGGGTTCTCGCACATCGCAAAGCCTGGGATGCTTAACACTATTTCTACTTTTCGTAGTTTCGTAGAATCGTAAGATGGCAGTAGGGGAAAGTGCCCAGGCTTTGAACGGTCCCAAGCTTTGTAATGACAAATTTTTCCTATTTTTCTGAATAAATGCGACTCTGCAATATATTTTAAAAACAAGACACTTTCCTCTAATTTTTTAAAATATGGATGACATTAATAAATAAATGTCCTTTTCGAAATTATTCACTTGTGTGCAAATATTCGGTTTAAATTTTCGAACTTGCAATGAGTTTTTAGATAATTTCTCTCTGATATACCTTCGAATACGATATACTTTTGTACAGTATGAACCTCAACCGGAAAGGGCTTTCAGATCGGGAAGGTTATCAATGAACATAAGAATTCATGTTCGAAAATTTACGAACTAAGACGATCTTGATTGTCGTTTGATTCTGACAACAAAAGATGACTGTTAATTTTAAATAAACCATTGTAGAATATGTTTCATATCAAAATCTCCAATTTAACTCCCCTTAATCAATTTCATTGAAATCTGTACGCATTTATTTTATTATACATATGCAATCATATATATGTAATTTGAACCTTTTGATATAAAATGGAGAGAGAAATCGATCGTCGTCAATTTACTACGAAATTGTACAGATATAAGAGACATCAATTAAATGAAACTCTGCGCCCAAAAGCTTAGCAGTGAGTGGCAATTTGTGAATGTGACCATGGGTTAAATATATATAATACCAGAGTGTGCTTTATAAAAGCTCTATCATATTGCCTGACCACCTATCAAGCTCTATGGACGAAACTTGAAATTATTTGAATATTTAGGATAACATCGGCTAAAATGAGAAACGGAATTATATCTCGTTGTTAGCTGTAGAGATATTTTTGGCTAAATGGAAATTTTAATCTTCCTTGGGTGGATGCTTTTCGTGTGATATTAAATCATGTCTTCCACCCACAATTTACCATCCTTCCGAGAGAGAAAGAAGTTCTCACTGTCTCTCTCCTTCTTTTTGGTAATGTGGGTGGGACACTGAGGCGATTTTAATTAGTTATGATACTACTGAGAGTCAGTGAGGGAAATGAATTTCCCGCATCGCGAATGCTGTGGTGCAGAAGAAAATTGCACGCGAAACGCGATTATAGACGACATTAAAATTCTTTTGTGTCAAAAGCACACAGTGATGAAAGTTTTTGAAGGAGGAATTTCATTTGATTTAACTTCATATTGTTTTCCTTCAGTGCCGTGGGCTAAAAAAAAGGACCATTTTCCTTTCTCTGTCTCTCCCTTGCAGACATCATAAGGAAAATTTATATAGTGAAGTTTCTTGGCTCCATTGGCGGCCAAAAAGTATGAGTGTCAGACCCGGAAGTTGCATTGGATTTCAACTTCTCCAATTCATACACTCCAAGGAAAGGTGAATAGTTTCCGTCTTATGCTCGAATTCATAATCAAAAGTCTCAGAGACAATCTAACATGATTTTCATTCATGATAAGATTATTTTGAAAAAATAACTTCAATTGCTTCATTTCAAGGAGCTTTAATTTATTTAATACTTTAATTTGGTAACAGATCAATATTTTGAAGAGCTTACAATATCGTCCACATTGACTGAAACATCGGACACTGCAATTATAAGTTTTCAAAATTTTGGAATGACCTACGATACTAAATGATTCCACGTCCATTGAAAAAGTTCAAAGAGATAGAATAGTTCTGACAAAAAAAAAACAATTTTCATTAAAAATATTATATTATACTTCAAAGGACATCAGTGACTAATGGCATCTACACACTAGATAAATTTATGTCCATATTGAAGAGTTTTTCCTATACAGTAGGGAATTTGCTTCAATATGGACATAAATTTCTCTAGTGTATAGAGGCCATAAATACAAATTGTCCGAAATTCTATCGTGTTCCCCAATTATTGAAGTAAGCAAATCAAAATAAACTACCTTAAGAGGGATTTCGAAGAGACAAATCCGAATTTACTCAAAAAATCAAGGCAAATCCAAAGTGGTACTTCACGTATTCGACGTTTGGCGCTGATAGTACTTTCTTTTCGAAATTTATATAATTTTGACAAGCTATTCAAGTTATACATTTTCCTATAATACGTTATTTTATTAGTTTCTTTCAACAGGTTTTGTAATTTTGCATGAAAAAAAATGAAACATAACTAGGGGAGACTGGGGCAAAATTTGTCAAAATGAAAATTTCAATATTCACTATTTTCTAAAATAAAATAGACTGAGGCTTGGAATTTTTATTATAGATAGCCTTCATGAACCTTCTTAAACTTACAAAGTTTCAAGGGATTCGAGGAAGGATTATGTAAAATAAAAAATAATTAAGTTTTGAGCGCTATTTTTGGAATATTTGGCTTACAGAAAATATCAATACTGATTAGCTCAATTTAAGCACATTTCTCATTAAGATAGAAAAAATTATCTTTGACAAAGTTGTAGAGAAATAAATTTCCTATAAAAATATGTGTATTTGATATTTTTATCGTGTGAGAGAGTAAAACGTCACAAATTATCCAAATACTGACAAAATTTGCCCTAGAAATTTTGAGAATCTCCACAAAATCGACTTTTAGAAAATGATTCAAAAATCACATTTCTTTCGAGATAGAGGAAAATAGTCTTCTGCAGTGTTGTAGAGCAGTAGGGGAAAGTGACCATGCTTGATACGATCCAAGCTTGATAATAACTATTTTTTTCCTATGTTAATCAAGAGTTATGACTCATCGCAATATATTTCAATAGCTGGTGCTAAGCCTCACATTTCCTAAAAAAATAGGATCCTAGCTCTTTTTTCCTAGTTTCAGGAAGCAAAAATCAAAAATAGGCCCAAAACTGTAATTTCGATACATGATATTTCATAAGTGTTTCTTAATTAATGTCGCTGTTCACGAAAACTACTATCATAGGCACATAGAGGGGTCATCAGTACTAATATTTATGTAAAAATATTTTTACTTGGTGGACACTGTTTTTGTAGGTGGTAACAAATTCATAAATTCTACTTGTGTCCATCCTATATTTTAAGAAGGGTCCATGAATGATAATTTTAATGTGGCAACTATATCATTAGATGTGATTATTTCATAATTACACATATTGCAATCCGCCAATTTTATCGACAATTGACATAATCTTCAACCCTGTTGCCTGAATTTTAAGGTTGCAGAGTGACATATTCATGGACTCAAAGTGAAAAAAATGATTTTCACTAGCACCCTAATGTCATATAACATGGCTTAGAAAAATTACATAAAAGTGATTTTAAAACTAATAACCAGTCATATAAACGATTTAAGCAGATAGATTAGAGTTCCGTCTAAATATTGATGTGCAATTTTTTGTATCCGGTGAATTTTTTGCAGTGAAAATGGGCTTCCGAATTGTCGAATCAATTATTATACAGGAAGGCCCCGGACCCAACTTGTATAAAAATCGCTACTGAATTTCCATTTTTTTCTTGAGGAAAATCTAAGGATTTCCAGGAACTATTTGAGGTTGGATTATGAACCTAATAAGTGAGACATTTTTTTGTCATAGTGCAAGAATCGCTTCGGTTTGTGTGTTAATCAGAAAATAATCACAAACCTTGGACATCATTTTACAGTATCAAGCATGGTCACTTTCCCCTAAATTTCAAATAAGAATATGCTCATTACAAAACGTTTAAGTTTTTTCAGAGCTCGTGAAAGAATTAAATATGCGTTTTGACAAGTCTTGCCCCAATCTCACCTACATTGTAAATTTAATTGATATTTTTATGTACAATTGGTTTAAAAAATTCTAACAACTAACTGTCTATATTTAAGGAAGCGGTCTCAGGTCTATATATGGAGTAAAATGGGGTAGTTTTAATACAATTTCAAATTGAAACATTTCAGATTACCTTACCATTTCAAATGAGCAAAGTAAAAAAAAAGACCACGAAATTGTAGAAAAGGACGAATAATAAGAAAAGAAATACTTTTTCTTGGTTTTTTTGCAATCCAAAATAGCAAAAAAATATAATAACTCTAAATTGGAAATCGTTCCAAATTACTCAATTTTACCCTGCATATTATTATACTTACTGAATAAATTGATTAAAATCTTAAGATTATTAAAAAAAGCTTAACTTATAAATACAATAATTCAAGATACAAACCGCAAAATATTTTTAAATTTTCTATTTTTCCATTCATAAAATTGCAAGTACATTTATCTATATCATTGACCTATCAACAACAATTACAATAGCCGTGACATAAAAATTTGCACTTAATATTGCTCGATCAAAGGCAATATTGCATCCCTTGCGATATTTTCAAGTCCCTTCCACAAGCAATAGAGGAGAATATTTCGAGGTGTAAAAAAATTGACTGAGAACTATAAAGAATAGAGGGAAGTTTGGAAAAAGTTTTCCGACTTCAAGAAAACTATCCCCTAAGTGTACTCAATGGTCTTTCTTCTATTGAGCCATATTACATTTAAAAAAAAAAGCCACACAAATTCACTCGCACTCCCGCGAGACAGCTTTTCTTGCAGAGACTTTTCTATATACGGAAAAAGTTCGTCATAATCTTTTTCAAGTGAAAAATTTTTGCCTCTATGGCTCTTTTTTTTTCTTCTTCAAATCCTCCTTTCATAAGCACACCCAATTTTTTTTTTCTAGCAAGGCCTCAAATTCAAGAAAGCCTGTAACATATAAATCCCCGCTTAAGATGCCAAGTTCCGGAATTGAAGGTTTTGAAGAGATGAAAGAGATTGGCGGGATAAAATATAAAAGATATTACCAAAATATTTTCATTCAACAACAAAAAAAAAACTTTTCAGACGAGATTGTAAAAGTCCAGTATATAGAGAGCAATTTGTATTATTTCATTTTCAACGAAATAAAGTTCCAAACCTCATCTTTTTGATGCACAAAATCTCTACCATTTTATTTCAAGGTTTAATTCAAAATCCCATACCACAATTTTCTTGCTTAATGGTTTTCTATAGTCTGTGTTTACTTCCCTTAAACACACTCTATTAATCTCAAATCCTTGTAGAAACTACACACAGAAGATTTTCATGAACCGTGAAAATTTGATAATAAACAAAATTATGGCTTGTTTGTATACATTTGTTGTAGAGATGGGTTAATTCATTACACATATTTTTGACGTGATTGAGAAGTTTCAAGTCAAATGAACTGATAGTTATTGAAATTGATCCTATCCTTTTAAGAAAAAGACTACCGCTGGATGTAAGTAGTCTAGATTCCAGATGGGAGATATTAGCTTGGAAGTGGTGTACACGGAAATGGAAGTATTATGGAAGTGGAAGTCTCAAAAATGAAATAATTTTTGCGTTTTTCATTTAGGGTAAGTGTGCCAAATTCCGGCCAGCTTGCAATTTCGGCCATCTTTCTTAATCCTCGAATTTCCATGAAGTTTTAGTTTTTATATACTCTAGAGATTATACAATGCAAAAGAAAAACAGAAAATGTAATTTCGACAAATGAGATGACGTGAAACAGACATTGGAAGAAATCCTGAAGAGCAAGGAACTATGAGAATAAAGGTGGCCGAAATAGGGGACCAAAGCCATGTTTACATTTTTATTAATTTTAAAATCTACTAAGAATTATTTTAGAGAAAATAGAGACGATAAATTGTTAACAAGTTTCCAAGCAACACTCCGTAAGAAAAAGGAGTAAAAAAATCAATTTTTATTAAAAATATTGCATTTCAAATTTGAGACTTTGTCGCTTGCATGCAACTATGCCGAAATTTGGCACACTTACCCTAATTACAGTAGAAAAAGTGCTCGTGAACATATAACGCAATTACTTGTCCTTCGGGCTAAATTTATTGTAGTTCTACGTCGCAATTTTCTCCAACTCCTCACCAAAATTCTCGTTGAATAAAAATGCAATTACGATATCCAAAAAAGCAGAAAATAATAATCCAGTTGTTGAAGAAAATTCACGTTAGATTTTAGTCGTTTCTTTTAAATTCAAATACCGAAAGTGCAGAAAGTTCTGGAAATCACATAAGGCACTTCCGAAAGTGTGAAAGGCTTTGACGTTTTGCATACAAACATAGGAAGTGCTGGAAGTGGTGTACACAATTTTTCAACTATTATCTGCTAGAATCTACTAGATTCACAAAAAAATAAGAAAAATTGAGAATAATATATTCAGATTTATCCGAGAGTATAAAATAAGTGCTTAATAAGTACTTAATAAGTACTTATTAAGTCTTTAACTAGGTTATTTTTTTTTGACGATAGTAATATCCGATGGCTAAAAGTGCAAACAATTGGATAGAAAGAGATGCAATAATAAATGCAACAGAAAAATTCTTAATGATTCAGTGATATATTTAATTAAAGTTAAAATTAGTTAAATTTATGGAGCGTAGTTTGATTTGGTAGGTTTAATAATGAGCTATCCAGTTGCGCAACTTAAAGGCCGTGAGTATAATTTCACCCCGAAATATCCGAAAATCTGTTTAATACGGAACCGTGACCTTACCTAAGTGATTTCTACATTCTGATAAATTCTCATTCTAATGTCACTACAGCATAATCCTAGAGTGTAAGGTGCCCCAAAAAATTGAAGAATTGAATTAAGAATATGAAACTCTGATTTCTTTTCCCTTTAGGTCCTACAAAAGGTGTCCCAGAAGTCCAACTTAACCAAATTTTCTATTTTTTTTAACGCTAATTCTAATGACTCCCGGAACAAAGACGTCCGGAATTTCTGAAGAAAGATTTACCCAATAAACAAAACAGCTGCCTTATAGAATCAAGTATTAGACAAGTCTTTTTGTGCACTTTTAAAGGACTTAAAGTGAGATTTTTCTGTTGAAATTCCTATAGAAACTCTTAAAATCCTTAAGAGTGCGTCACTTTACTTATAGTAAACTCAGTGATGGAACCAAGAGCATTATAAGCAAATAAAAAGAATTTTTGGTTTTATAATGCCTTATTTAGGAAATTCTACAAGAATATATTAAGAAAATAATGCTTCTTGTGTAGTAGCTCAACCGGCACCAGTTGAAGTTAACTCACACTGCGCATCCCTTTCAACCCTTTCAACGGAATTAGGAGCACATATAAAACAAACATGATGAATTAAAAAACGTCTTATAATCATTAGAATAACCCCTTAAAAAGTAATTAGCTGAAAGTCCTTAATTAAGTAGTTAAAAAATTGCTTTTTATTTCCTTAATAACTACTTAGTTAAGAACTCTTACAAAGGCCTTAATTAAGTACTTAGTGTTGATGATGAGTTATACCATATTATTTTCACTATTCGCCATAAAGTGCTGACGTTTTGGATGCCCTACAACATCTTAAAATTAAGTCATTACGTTAAAAGCTTATTAAGTTCTTTATTAATAATTAATGTATTAACCGGGGTATTTCAAAAAACGTCAATACTAACTGAAATTACATCCTAACTAAATTACAACTCGATCAAATCTCTGAAGTGTTGAGTGAGTAAAGCTATCTATATATCGTCGATTGGATCAGCAACTGTGCTAACTGCATTTTCTTTGTATCAGCATTCAATGTAAGCGACAGTGCAGTTAGCACAGTTGCTGATCCAACCGACGATATTGTGAAACCGGTGAAACCATTTAAAAATTTTTGTGCAAGGTTGCCTTCCTATCTTATCGAAAAAATATCGAGTAAAAGTTGTATTATGGTAGTTCATTACAAATTGTGAAATTCAGCTGACTTCGATATTTAAATGACGTACGCTGATTTCATGTTAATACGGCAGAGAAGCATGTCAAATGCATTGTAATGTGTTTCATTTTTGGCGCGTCTCTTTTAAGTATGTTTTACTGGTTTTACTAATCAATATCAGAGAAAGTTTTTAAATGATATTGTAACTATTTAAATTTTGACATTTTAGGCCATTCATTCGACTAAAAAAAATACCAAAAGACCAATCACTATTGATTCGAAATAATTATTTGCCTATTAGAAAGAAGTTATTACAGTCAAGTATTGAAATCCCACTCAAAGACGTATAATAAGTACAAAAAGAACTACAGTGCCTGGCAAAAGTGACCCAATCTTTAGCAATTCTGTATAAAAAAAATTAATATTTCTTGATCTAATTCCTATATCACCTTCAACTTTTTTTCCTTGAAAGCTCTATTCCTAAGTGAGCCTTACAAGGATTTTTTGAGAAAAGTACAAGTTTTTTTTTTGGTAATTTGCAAAGAAAATGCATTAGGTCGCTTTTGCCGATAGTGTCGAAATGCCACTTTTCGATCTTAAATTTTACTTTACGCACAATTAACGTAAATTAGAATAAAGGATAATGGCTTAGGGGGTTAAGTCCTATTTGCATGATCACTTTTTGTGTTTTATCACTTTTAACCCCAATAAAGACAATTTTGAACCAAACAGCTGCATATATAGAGAAAATTAATAAAAAAAAATATTTATACTACAGCTATTTTGCTTTACAAAATGGCTACTAAACATGGCGTGGACTATATAGGGGAAACTGGGGCACCACCAAACACGGGGTACCACCAAACACTGCGATTTTTTAATCGGATATTCGACTTCTAAGGACAAAACCTATAGGAATTTATAGACACTATAGGGATGCTTGTCTACTGAAGAAATTGTTGAGATAGTCCAAGTAGTTAAGAAATAAAAATTTGTGTTTGGTGCTACCCCGTGTTTGGTGGTGCCCCAGTTTCCCCTAAGCAGTAATGTGACCACACATCCTTGCTCTATCCTGCTTTGAAATTAACAAATTGGGAAGCAATCCCAAATCAAATTTCTTTAACTTCAAAATAAATGTTATTTAAAAAAAATAATAAATAAAAAAATCTATCATTCTCTGGAACAACTTCTTTGGGATTCAGCGGAACGAGAAAAATGTTTCAGAGGCATTTCCTTCGCTTTTTTTGACCATAAGCATAGTGAGGAAAATTTTTATCTGTCCATTCCTACTTTTTGACAGTTTAAGTATGTTAAACGCTTTAAATCTGACCATAATTTACCATTTAAATGGTGATATAAATCATCAAAATTATTCCATTTTTTCTCATACTTGATAATATCTTAACGGAATATTCATCTCTTTATCATATTATTTACACGTAGGTATTTAAACCAAGCCTAAGCTGCAAAAAGGAGGAGTAAAATTGGCTGTAATGCCCATCCCTTGGATGAAGGATACCGTGGAGGCATTGAGGAGAGAAAAGTGGGTGAAATAATGAAATTTGTATTCATACGCTTTTCATCGGTATGATCCAATCAAAGTGGCGAATCTCGATTTTCCTGGATTTTTCCCTGGTGCCTTCCCCTAATCCTTTTGGGTGTTGAAGTGCTGGTGAGTGTCTTATCTGATTGTGAGATTGCTTTTCATATTCACATTTCCGATGGAGTTTATTTTGAGGCAGAACAGAAAACCCCTAATTTGATTTTGAACTTTCCACTTGGATTTTTTGGTGGTGTGAAAGGATTTTCCAAGTTTTCAAACTTCCCCTCTAAAATTCTACACCATAATTCAGGAAGGAAGAAACTTTGTGAACTTTTCGCCACTTTGACTGATCTTTTGAAGAAAAGGAGGTGGTTTGGTATTTTTTTTTCCATAACCATTCTTGAAGAGGAGACAGCAACACTAATAAATCCGAGATGAATACTTTGCTAGTAAGCTGAGTATATATACAAGAGATTTATTCGGTATGAAAAACCCTCCTAATATTGGGTGCGTGTCTCTTGTTGAAAGTAAATGCTGGGCGCGGGTTGAAGAATGTAGATGACACAAGAAATGATGATCAATTTATATTCACTTATTACATGGTAACAAGATACATCCGAGGCTTTTTGCTTGTGCGCCCCACGATTTTTTTGGGAAGGAGGATTCTTTTCTCGGGATCGTTGTAGCTAAATCTTTTGGAGTTTATATAAAATCAAATTTTTCTTTTTGACTCGGTTCACGTTACTAGGAAGAATATTAAGTAGTTAAGGTTGGTATGCTTAGGTAAAAATATACTTAAGGAGTTGTTATTTTCCAAGGGATCTCATCTTTACAGCGTTAAGAAGCAAGGGTGTTCCTGAGCAATACACGCGCATCATTAGGGAAATGTACGAGGGAGCAATAACTCGTGTCCGTACACCTTGTGGCGACACTGGTGCCTTCCCAGTTGATGTGGGAGTTCATCAGGGTTCAGCTTTGAGTCCAATACTTTTTAACAATGTGATGGACTACTTAACTTCCCACATACAAGAACCTGCGCCGTGGTGCCTCTTGTATGCTGATGATGTAGTATTGGTCGGAGAGGATAGGATCACCTTGGAGCGAAAACTCGAGCGTTGGAGGGATGCTTTGGAGAGCAGTGGTTTCCGAATCAGCAGGACAAAAACGGAATACATGGTACTACCATTCGCGGAAAACCACCAGACATATGGGCCCCGCCAAACGATACGATTGGGTAATGAGGACCTCCCTTTGGTCTCTCAATTTAAATATTTGGGATCTCAAATCACCGCAAATGGAACCGTGGATGCTGATGTTCAACACAGAATAAATGTCGGTTGGATGAAATGGCGGTCAGCCAGTGGAGTCCTGTGTGATAGAAAGGTGCCACAGTCTCTCAAAGGCCTTGTCTATAAAACTGTGGTGCGCCCGGCTTTACTCTATGGTGCTGAATGTCGGGGATCCCAAAAGATTCACGACAACCGCCTACATGTAGCAGAAATGCGTATGTTAAGGCGGTCCCTGGGACTGACTCTGAAGGATAAGGTCAAGAATGACCGCATCAGGGAAAATCTTGGGGTTCAGCACATTACGGAAAAATCAAGAGAAAGGCGGCTGAGGTGGTATGGCCACATCATGCGTCGGGATGAGGATCACATTGTCCGGCGCACCATGGAAATTGAGGAGATGAAGAGGGGTCCGGGAAGACCACCAACATCGTGGAAATCCACGATCAACACAGACATGAGGCGAAGTCACCTCGTGAATGCTGAGACGCAGGAGCGCGCCACTTGGCGCCTTCGAAGTAGGAGGGCCGACCCCCGATAAGGGGACATAACGGCGGATAAGTAAGTAAGTAAGTAAGGAGTTGTTATTTTAAAGACGGCATTACTTGTGGCTTGTCTTTACTTATCGCTTCGTCGCAATTTTTGTCAGAAAATGGTTCCAAAAACCAAAAAAAAAAAAAATGATCTGTTATCATAATAAAATATAAAATATTTTTAATTTTAAGATTTTTCGAAATCATTTTGTGACAAAAAGTGGAGTTTTTTTCCCAGGATTATTTATATTAAAAATATTCTGCAAACATTGAAAATATTCAAAATATATCATAAATATTTAAAATATTCACAAATTATCTGGAATATTTAAAAAAAAAATTATGTGAATTCCATGAATAGGGTAGAGTCAGTACTTTTCGCCACCATTAAGCTTTAGGGGCCTCGTAAGGTGTGATATTTTTGTCAGACTAAAATGAATTTTTGTATAAAGATACTTTGAAGCAATATCTATCTATATATCTAGGATACGTCTCGAGAATTTTAGAGAATCTCATTGAAAAATATGTATTTTTCCCAAATATGTTTGTTTCAGTACTTTTCGCCACCTGTTTTAAAACGAATTTCAATTAATTAAGAGACGTATTAACGTATTGGGATATTAGAACAGAACATATTATGAGTGTTGAAATGCTACTTATTCTTAAATGCCTTAAATTAGTTGTTTTATATTAGGTGGCGAAAAAGTGCTTACATGGCGAAAAGGGCTGACTCTACCCTATTTAACGACTGTTAAAATATTTTGTAAATATTATTTACAAATATTACGAAACTTTGGCAACAAGGGCAATTCAAATACTATATTTTTGCCTCAGCAAAACACCCCTTACTTGGAATTGAATTCAAAAAGCATTTAAGGTCGCAAACACTTAAGAATTATAATTGTTTTTGGTTTATAGCACACATCCCTTTCCAAGGAATTTAATTTCGTCCCTTTAAATCCATCTTGTCGTTTCTATGGTATTTTTCCTCCTCATCTCTGATTTGAAACCATTATTTAGGAGGACACTATTTTGTATACCCATTCTCATCGGATGACTATACTAGCACAAGACAACAGAGTTCCATCATCCTTTGGTGTCCTATTGTCCTATAATAGTTCATCTCCAAAATATATCTTCTCCGAATGCAGTTAACCCTTTAGGGCCTTTAGGACTAATTCAAAGATGTGTCAATTAGTTTTTTTTGTGTTAAATAGTAGATAAAACTATCCAAAGTTATTTAGAGGCCTAGCATAGTGGGACCGTTTATGGCGCAGGGGTGAGCAAGAATCGTTTGAAACCGAATAAACGTCAAAATACGTTTGCGCAAGTAGACGTTTGTTCGGTTTCCGGACGACATCTACATCATGGGTCGCTCCACACTCGCGGCGAAGGAGCCATTCGTCGAAGTAACCGCAACAGCTGAGAGGATGAGACTCATGACCATGCTACATAAGATTAATATTAAGAATAATACTTTCTGAACTGCGAGAATACCAACAAAGGATAGCAAGTGTTTTATCTTGCCTCTCTCATGTGTTTCCGATTCACTAAGAATACGATTCAGAAAGCTATTATTACGAAGAGTAATATCTTACTTATCGGATTACTCCACTAGAGTGTACTCTTTCTAACACACGTGATATTCCATTTGAAATTTTGAATACTATATACCTCTCTCTCCGGCTTTTCTTAATATTAATTTTAATCTTATATGTGACACTACGGTCAAGGTTAACGAAAGTAAAACGAAGTACATGGTTACTGGCGACACTGCAACCCGCGATTCCGTCAGAATGTTATAACGAATGGAATTTTGATGTTGTTAATGACTTCAAATACCTCGGATCGGTACTGACGATGGCTAATGAAGTCGCAATACAGAAAATTGAAATTAACGTAAAACTCGTATCGCTGCACTCTCGTCGATATTTTGATCAATGAACGTCTCGTGGTCAACAAAGATCAAAATATACAGAACTATAGCTGCTGATCTTTGAAAGACGTGTCCTACGACAAATCTACGGCCTTTCTATGAGAAAACTGCAGGACAATTCCGAACAAGGTTGAACCACGAACTAGAGGAGCTTTATGGAGAGGCTGACATTGTGAACTCTATTCAGACGAAAAGATTGATAGGGGTCGGTCACATTTGCCGTATGCCAGAGTAGAGAATGCCCAGGAAACTGTATGAGCGAAATCCAGAAGGGACGAGGAGGGGGCGTTCCCGGACAAGATGAAAAAACATAGATGGCGAGGTGTTATACAGGTGGCCTTGTCTCTTGAAGAGACGTAAGTGGCCACTTAAGTAAGTTTGTTCGGTTTCAAACAATTCTTGCTCACTTCAGATTTAGGGTACCATCGTAGTCGCGAGTTAGCGAGTTTTTCTAAATCTTTAATTATAGCTTTTAATAAGGCATAGTACCCTAGACACACCTACAACTTAAGCAGAGAGTCGGCTTAATATAATTAAGATCAAAATAATGATCAGATTACATTTCCATCAGGTGAGTTAGTGGGAAACTATTGGGAATTTAATCAAATCAATATTTTGGTAATAATTACGTTAAACCGTTTCTCAGCTTAAGTTGTAAGTGTGTCTAGAGCATAATGGTACGTTTACTGGGCTTCTGATTCAATTGTACGCACGATACCGTTCCAAGTCTCACAACTCCGTGAGTGTTCGATTGAAGTGCAAAGTGCAATTGGTGAAGGTCGTGTAGCAAGTCAAACAGAGCTTATGGCCTTTAATAGATCAATTGGAAGAACACTCTCCCAGTTAACGAGAGGGAGAGGTGTCACTTGTACTGATTGACGATTATGTGTACAAAAAAGTAATTGATATTTGTAAACTATCGATCAGATTCTTAGGTTGGAAAGATTGATAGGGAATGGGCTCTCTTAAGCAACTAGCCGCCACACCTTCTAGCACCCAGCCAAATTCCTGCGAGAGACCCAAATCCACACGTCCTCCTTCTCCGACATTCTAGACCGGACTGGCTCTCGACTGTTCAACTTATAAGTACAGTGACAAAGACCCAGAAGACATTGACACCGCAACGCCTTAGAAGCGGCCCAGGAATAGATCTGAATCTAGCCCCCGGCGAAGTGTTTTTTTTTTATATGGAGCTGTTTGAAGCCAACTCACAAATTGATCAGAAACTTAGCTTACACTTCTCAGTACAAAACCGCATTTAGACAGAAATATAGTATATTTATCCCTCTTTACAAGGCTTAGAGTCTTGTACACAAGGCTCACCTCAATTTTGACATATATCGTGTAACGGTCATGAGTTCAGAAAAATTCCCATACGCATTTGTATGTGAAAGTAAGAAATTGGCTTCAACTTTGAAGGCCACTCGCCGGGGACTAGATCTGAATAGTAACGTTTATAACAGAAAGGATTTTTGCAATCGTATACAATTCATTCGAAATAGGTTTACATATTGAGCAAAAGTTCCCAAATTCTCACAGTTATGTTTACCATTTTAAACTCATTTATAAATCACTTTAAATCCTAATCAAGATCTAGTTTCAAAAACTTTTCGCTATGCCCTCGGCACATCTTTTAGCTCGATATAATTTCATGAAATCAAAATTCGCTTTCTTCTCTCTCTTAAAAGATACACATATGTCTATTCTACTCTTTCGGTCTTAACATTAGACTTACACTCGACTCTTCGTTATCCGGCTGACGTGGGCACAAAATGACAATTTGATTTTTTGAATCTAGTCAACGTTTTTTTATATTTTCTGCTGTGGGAATTTGTTTTCTGTCGAAAAACAACAGAATTTTCTTTGCTATGCGCTTTTGTTTCATTTTGCAGCACGATTGTGTGTCCAGAACTTTGATAAAATGAAAATAACGCATTAATTTACTCTGGACAAACTGCATGTTTCGTTTAAAAAAAATCGTTTTGAATACATCAACCGCCAGCGTTTGGCAGCTGTCACCCGGATAACGAAGAGCCGTGTGTAACTAAATTTGACTTAATGTGATGTACAAAAGAAGAAGAAGAGTGCAAAAGAGCAGGATACACATATGGAATGCTTTTAAGAAAGAAAGAAAGAGGTGTGAATTTTGACTTCATGAAATTTTCCTGATTTAAAAGGTCTGGTGGAGCCATTAGTTCACGAAATTGTCTCAATTGGCTAATAAATTGACCTTCAACAGTATTTTTGAACTATGACCTAGAATACCCAATTAAAGAGAACTGACCTATTTTAAATTTAGACAAAGGTGTATAAAGGGTTAAGATACTGCAAATTAAACATTACTACCCAACAGTACTCGCATTCTTCACCCATTTAATTCCTGGGGCTCTCTCTCTCTGCAATCTTCATCGTTTGAATTAATATTGCCTTTGTGAATTCTCGGGATGATTTTGATGAGAATAGCGAAAATTGCTGCCGGAATGTGCATATGATGGAACTTTATCCTGTGCCCCCGACCAACTCTTTGGCATTTAGTATCTCATACCAGTCATCCCTAACTCTTTTGCATAGCGATACAAAAGATGTAAATGGTGCAATTTTCAATACGACCGTATAGGTTAATTAAACACCAAAATGATGCAATCAAATTCCTTCATAATTAACCTTTACCGTAACATAATGATTTAAATTTGTAATTGCATTGTTAAACAATGAGCATTTTTTGTCAAAATATCCTCTGTTACTGGACAGAGCTTTGAAAGCTTCTTATGCTTTCTAGCTTTAGTCAATTATAAAAAGGAACTGGGCTAGGCTATTACTCCAAAGAAAGGACTAAGATAAGTGAATTATGTAATGGCCATGTTTTTAATTATTATAAGAGGATTTTTTTTTGATAATTAATCTTTGATTGTAATGAATTATCTTTTGACGATCCAACCATTTATGGTTGATGCTTCACTTGCAGTGGCTACTTTTTCAAAAATAGCGAAACAACAAGAATGAAATCAATGTTTCACAGAGAATGATAGTTTTTTAGTCAAATAGTCAAAGTTCGGGCGCATTAGATTACCTTTAGATTCGAGAAATTTAAAACTCTCTTAAAATTCAATTGAAAAATTCAAAACCTTCTTATCCGAGTAGCACATCAACATACTGAAATGATAATGTAAGGATAGAGTTAATGTTTACCAAGATTAATTACTTGGATAGTACAAATAATATTTAGTAGCCTTTGTGTCCTGTGCTTCACCTCCCATTTCTTGCCTCATACATTGGATTTGAATTGTTATTGTTCCTGGCGTGCTCATCTCCTATCCGGCGGATGGTTCGGAGTGCGTTAAGAACCCAGCAATATAGTGCCTTTGAAAAGCAACCTCGTGGAACGAATAAATTCTTCCTTTATTCACCCTCTCGAGTATGATTGTCTGACTGCTCGTTTTTGCTGTTGAACTTCATCCCTGGAACGCAGAGTGACTTTGATGTTTATTCCGAGTTGTATTTGTTTTTTTTTTTTGTGAGGCAGAAGCTTCCCCTGTGAGCTTGCCAGAATAACTGAAGAGTGCCTGTATGGACATTTTGAACTTCAAGTTGCATTAAGCCATCTTCTGAGGACAAAGGAAAGAGACATGCATGTCCTCCTAACTTTTTATTGCTCAAACACGAATGAGATTGCAATAAAATCCATAAATTTCACTATAGGGGTAACCTAATGCAAAATCTGGCTTCAAACGGAAATATGGAATTTTGATTTAAAAATACGGTACTGAATTTTCATTTTTATGTTATCTATGCCATAATTTTATTACTACGCTCCAGTCAAATCGTAAATCCAATCAAATTGATAATTTTATTTAGAGAAATCATTTGGAGCAGGTTCGGAACTAGGTTATTTTACCCTAGCCTACGACGTGACATTACGTCCCTTTTCCTTTGGCATATGTCTGTAAATTAGGCAATATACTGAAAATGACGTCATGATGATTTCTGTAAATCCCACTCCAGTTACCAAGCATGGAAGCCAAACGATAATAGACAGCTACTTCGGGTTTTCGAGAATCAGACACCTACCGTACATACAGGTGACTTTGCACCCCTACTTTTCGCAAGCTTATCTTTAATTCTAGGACTTAAGAACGGTGTTCATCAATCTGATCTATTATGTCTAATCAGTAAACAATATCCTTAGGCGTTAGAACTATAACGAAAAACTTACGAAAAGCAAGGGTGCAAAGTCACCCACATCTAAAGTACCTCTACCCCGCATTATTAATGTAACTTCCTATTGGCCCCAGTTCCCTTTTTCAAAATGGATTCATTTGTGAATATTTAGAAGACTTTACGAATCTGGATCGGTTTTAGCTATCTAGCAGTTTCTAACCGATGTTAATCAAGGAGTAACTAATTTCGGAGAACTCGGGCCAATCTGGCCAGAGAACCCATGGGAAAATCAGGGAATCCACGGGTTACCAGAGGAACTCGTACATTTCTTAGGGAACCCGAGGTACCCACTCATTTTTTCAGGAAACTTATGGAGAACTCACTTGGAACCCGTTCATTTTTAGGGAACCGAGGAACCCATAGAGTAAGTGTGCCAAATTCCGGCCAGCTTGCAATTTCGGCCACCTTTTTTTATTCCTCGAATTTCCATGAACTTTTAGATTTTACGTACTCTAGAGATTATACAATGCAAAAGAATAACAAAAAATGTAGCTTCGACAAACGAGATGACGTGAAAAAGGCATTGGAAGAATTCCTGAAGGGCAAGGAACTATGAGAATGAAGGTGGCCGAAATAGGGTACCAAAGCTATGTCTATATTTTTATTCATTTTAAAATGTATTAAAAATTATTTTAGAGTA
Organism: Phlebotomus papatasi; assembly: GCF_024763615.1. Taxonomy (NCBI): domain Eukaryota; kingdom Metazoa; phylum Arthropoda; class Insecta; order Diptera; family Psychodidae; genus Phlebotomus; species Phlebotomus papatasi. The sequence goes on from NC_077223.1 coordinate 10,671,063, forward strand.
AATAAAGACGGTAAACTCTTTACAAGGTTCCAAGCAACACTCTTTCAGAAGAAAGAATAAAAAATCAATTTGTATTTAAAATATTACATTTCAAACTTGAGACTTTGACGCTTGCATGCAACTATGCCGAAATTTGGCACACTTACCCTATAGAAATATCTTTCGGGGAACCCGGAAAACTTAGGGAATTCAGGAAATCCATACATCATTTACTCTATAAAGGGATAGCCGACGGTAGTTGAACTGAGCTAGATTTTTCAGGACAACCTGTAATTCCGGTGAGCGTCGGAATCTGTTGATCAAATCCTATGAATTAAACACACAATTTCACCAGAGCTTTCGACCCTCATCATGTCTTCCTCAGTGGTTCTTAGTTGGAAAGGAAAGACCAACCTAGGACCACTGAGGAAAATACGATAACTATCGAAAGCTCTGGTGAAATTGTGTGTTTGATTCATAGGATTTGATCAACAGATTCCGACGCTTACCGGAAGGACAGGTTGTCCTGAAAAACCTATAGTTCATACATCGTTTAGGTAACTCACGGAGAGCTCACGAGAAACTCGTTAAACTCATAGGAAACTTAGGGAACCTATACACGTTTTTAGGGGACTCACAGGGAACCCATACATTTTTCAGGAAATCTAGAGAATCCAAATTGCTTTTTTTCATATATTATTCGGGAATCCGGTAACTCAAGCAACTTTGTTTGCTTATAAGCCTCCCCTTAATTTAATATTTATCTTTAAATTAAAGTGCATTGTTTCTCAGGTTTTTACAGTAAAACTTTTAGTTAGGTGATCTATCACCCAATTTAAATCGGCTGTCAACCAGTAAAAAAAAAATATGATAAAATAATCCACTAAACAACCCTCTGCATTCAAACATTCAATGTGCAATCAATATTTAGGGCACATTGCATCACAGTCATAAGTGCAAGCATTCCGCAAAGCTGGAATGCTTTGCCATTCTTTTTTTTCTAGCATTATATTTTATTTTCATATGTCGCCCAATGGGGATGGACTTATAACCCTCTTCATGCAATGGAATAAAAATGCATCAACATTGCCATCTGGGAGAGTGAGAATTCAGCATAAAAGTTATGATGACTTTTTGCTCAATGCTTGACATAGACAAAAGATAAATATTGAAAAATCACTGCTCACATTGTTCCTATTCAGCACATCCACTCGATTCGATAGCCTTTCAATGCACACACTCCCGTTTTCCCTACAATTTCCTCGCACTTCAACCCACACTCCCTATCTTTCACGTTTCTATTCACAATTTGTCGAGCTTTTTTTTGTGCGCCAAACTTAATTATACGAATTTATAGGGTTTGCTCATTGTCTCTGAAAAGAGCTTTTCACCCTGATGACTCAGAAAGTTGGTCACAAGTGGTTCTTTTGAAATGTTAACAGGGAAAGCACATTTTCCAACTGAAAGAATCTCAAGATGTGTTATCGCTTTGCTTATTTATTCAACATACATCCCAATTTAATTGCATTTTCAATGTTGATGTTTTGTCATTCATTTTAAAGACTTATCACGATACTTTTTATCGAGAAAGAATACAATATATTATTAATGTCGAGCAATACAAAGTTAACTGGGGTACATTCGATTGTAAATGCAATAGATTTCTTCTTATTATTTATTGGATTTAATGTTCATTTCCAGTTCTTGCGTTATCAAATATTACTAGTAAGAACGTTTTTAATATTTCTTACTGAAATTATAAAGCAACCCAATAAAGAGCTTTTCAACCGTTTTGCTCTGGAGGTTTGACACCAACCCTAAGACGGCGGTGGACTCTGAAAACTACACGGGATCTCATTAAAACGAAACTGTAGGGGGAGGTGGGGCTACTTTGAGCTGTGGGGCTACATTGTTATACGACTTTTTCGTATATTTTTATAATGGAAACTGGGTTTTAACATGATGTAATTTGGATAGACAAAATAATTGTGGATTTAAATAAAATTATTACAAGGATCAGCTTCATCTAGAAATAGGCGAAAAAGTCGTATAACAATGTAGCCCCACATCTCAAAATAGCCCCACCTCCCCTTACTTCGAAAGCATTGTTGGATGGATGAATCATTTTGAATTCAATATAAATCCTGATAGTAGCTTTTTGAGGGGTGATTTATTTTTAATGAATAATACGCGTAAGACTACTCCCAAAATTAAATTAGTTGTTTGGGTTTCCTTGCTCAATCTGGATGAATAACTCTTGTACAGTTCTAGGATTGCGTCCCACGATGTGTATATCGTTAGCACAAGCTAGAAGCTGTGTGGACTTAGTGAGAATAACCCCCTTCATGCTTATGTCTACGGACACACGGATGGATAGGTCATCCCCCTGTCTGATCCCGTTGTTCACATGGAACACTTGTCAACACGGAACAATGTCTCGGTTTAGAACCTCAAGCATAAAATGATGGTAGGACACGAGTGCCCCTTCCGGAACCGTCAGTAGTGTCCTCCACTGACGCTTCCGGAAGGGACACTCATATCCTGCCTTTATATTATCTTCACGTCCGTTAAATTACATCCTAAAACTACTACTGCATAGTATGCATCTGAATTATAGGTCCGCAACAAACAAAATTGCGAACTCTAGGTCGCGTTGGCCGCGTTTAAGTGGTAACGGTTGTCAAGCAAATACGCCTCAGTGGGCTTGTCATCTAATTTGCAAGGATGAGGACAACTTAACCTAGAAAGTCTTTATAGAACCGGGTTCAAAGGTTCAATGAATCAAGGCAAATAGGTCGACCCTGCCTCCGATGAACCAACAACGTGGACAAGAACGTGTACTCATTACGGGTGCGGAACTAGAAAACGGTAACGCGCAACAGGCTTGAGTAGCGACGGATTCTAAGTCAGGCTAAAACCAGAAATTGGTTGTAGCACCGGTCAAGTAAAAGTTAGGATTTTCTAAAGTAAACCGTTAGTGGAAGACCAGGTAACAACCAACTACAATAAATTAATTTAAAACACTCTTCATCAATCCGACTCTTGCCATAATCTTGTATTTAAAGGTTTAAAATGATTTTCCGACCAGCTTTACAATTAAAGAAATTTCATGCTAAAATTAAAAAATCTTCACAAAAATAGGAAACTATCTTTAAATGTCATTTTAAAAATTTAATGTTTAAAATTTTATTTCAGAACTCAGGAGTTTTAGTTATATTTCCTTAATTATTTCTTTTGGCAATAAAAACGGTCAAAACATCAATTTCCAAAATTCTCTTAAATATTTTCAAAACACATCTGTTCTTGACGTACAATTTTTCGCTACAATGTATACACATTAAGCTTTATGAAATTATAGAACTAATTAAATTTCAAAAGCTAACTTTTGTGACAGTTAATATGCAACAGCCATAAATATATGGAGGAATGACCAGCGTTCTGTTTCGCGTGAAATGTTCTGAAAATCACACCATTCCACTCCACAAAACAGCAAATGAATGTCACTTTCTGCATTCCGGGAGACAACGAAAAGACTCACCCTGGTTGTGACATAATGCAGAATTTTGAGGATTTGCAGTGGAAATATTGTACCAAGTGAAAGGACACTCCATGAGGAATGAGAACTTTATACTGAAGTTTTGTTGGAACTATAAAGTAAAATGAAATTGAGTCAGACATGAGGGAAATTTGATCTTTCTGCCGTGTCTTATATCTTTAGTACATATTCTTTCACATATCAATAAAATAGCTTTCAGCCACTTTGAATGGGATTTGCCTAATGGTTTCTCAGGCATTCTACTCCATACTCACGACTCTCAATGGAGCGTTTGAAAATTGTTTCAACCCCTTCGAGTTATTTTAACTAAACCCACCCACACTCTTAACAATTTTTTTCCACTCTTTCCCTGCTTTCTCTTTTATTGCATAAAATGATAGAGAGAGAGATAGAGAAAAATCAATAAGCCCCGATCAGCTTGTTGTGAATGAGATTCTCAATGTAGATCTTCCACTAAATAAGTTCTAAGGTTTGAGGATGTCATTAAAAGTGTCTTCGATTAAAAGAAAATGCTTAAAATTGCAGGCAATAACTGGTAAAGGGGGTGGGGCAGTTCATGCAAAATAAAAATGTTCAGTAAGAAATAATTACGAAAATAGAGAACAAAATGGAAAAAACAACAAAATATAAAATAATAGATAATAAAATGAAAGTACTTAATAAGTACTTATTAAGTACTTAATTAAGGATTTTTTTGGGCGATAGTAGTAACATCTGGTGGCGATAAGTGGAAATTGTCATATTTTTTAGATTGCAATGGAATGTTATACCAACCATTAAAATTGTTCTACTAATAAATACAAGTTTTCTGACCAAAATACGATTTTACTGATTTTTTTTATTTATTGATGGATTTTATAAAAAAAAAACTATTCTTGTTACATTTAAAAAATAAATAAATTAAAAGAAATTTATATTTTTTAGCATTTAAATTCCTAGATGTGATTATAAAAAATTTAACTTACACTTGAGAGAAGGTCTTTAAATAAATGAGTGTGGAAATGAATGTTAAAACAACTCCGCCCCGAATGAGACTTGATAATACACTCAATCACTACATTGAATGTTGAGTCAAAGTTCATTCTTATAACTGAGTGTTGTGACAAGTCACACTAAGCCTTTCATCATGCTTGATGCATACACTGAGAAATAAAGGATCTCAGCTAAAAAACAGGGGTGCGATTAACTTTTTTTCCTCATAACTTTAACACTTTTTAGGTGTAAAAATATATCAACATTTTGTAATGTTAATTTTACACCTTTTCAAGTGTAAAATGAACATGAAAAAGGGTAACTTTAAGCCCTAATACAACTAAAATGCATAATATTTACACCGTTTTCGGATCAATACTGCAGGGTAAAATAAACATTTCCGGAATGTTATTTTAACCTTTTCGGATTTCTCTCAAGTTTATGAGACTATCGCCAACGCTCAAATAAGTGTTTATCGAGTGTTACATGAACACTCGGGAGTATCTCTTGAACACTCGCTAGTGTTCCATGAACACTTCACTGAAGCAAGTTAATCAATATCATTGTAAAATTTCATCTCGGTTGAAGAATAGACTTAAAAGTTTTCAATTTAAGGATATACTTCAGTCGAGATGATTTTCGTTTTAAAAATTCGTATAGAAAACGAATTCAATTGCCCAGAAGTACAGCCACGTTTCCACGTTGAAGTATCAGAACCTCTAATTAAATAAAAACGTGCTTATGCTTCATGAAAACGCATGCACAATATGTCAGTATCTCTCAATTAAAGTCCTCTAGTTTAGAAAATAAGAATTAAAAAGTAAATTAAATTAAATAAGCTAATAAAAAAGTAAAGGAATCATAAAGAAAATTTGGAAAAAATAAAAAATAAACAAAATAGTAAATAGATATTTATTTTTCAATTTGTTATTGTAAAAAAAGAGAATTTTAAACTCTCCTCTTCATGAAATTCACATAAATCACGTATATAAAAAATAAGAATAATAAAGAATATGGCACGAAAACACAATTTCCACGACAAGGGTTTTTATGCACTCAATAAGAGTTGAACTAAGCCTCAGTCATCACAATCGATGAGGCTTGAATTCAGCCTTACGAGTGTATCAACAAGCCTCGAGCGTAATACCAAGCCTCACCTGAGGATTTATTGATTCGGATGTTGGATTTTAGTTGTGACAACACTCATTTCGTGTCCTGGTAACACTCAACCTTCTCTCAGTATACACTTCATCTTCCATCCAGTTCAAAAAAAAAAATTAATTGTACAAGGTCCTCAACTAAGTCCTTAGCCCTCGGAAATATTATCTACTTCACTACTTTACCTTAAGAAAAAAATCTAAAGCACATCATTTGCATTGGTTTATTTAAACCTATAACAAACATAAACCATCAGGAACCACCTCTGGAAATTAGTTTAAAGGCTTCAGAAGTGGCGATCTCGACGCAAAGGACAAAAAGACCAAAAACAATTGATGGCGCCGATCTGACACAGTTACTGGATGAAGATGATAAGATTTATCATTCGAAGGAAATTAATGTGATCCAAAAAGGTATTTCCAAGCCTTTATGTGTATTAGAAAAAAATAAAGGAAAGGAAAATGGGTGCCGCATGAGTTGTCTGAAACATATACACAATTTTCAAAAATACACTTCTGAAATTTTGCTTTTGGGGTATGAAAGCAAGGGTTTCTAGCATCGAATTGGCGCAGATGATGAAAAATGTATATGGTTCGAGTGTCCTAAATACAAAACGTTGCAAAGTTTACCCGACGAAATATAAAATTGACAGAATGGCTAAATCACTTAAGGGAAGAGACTATGTTCAGCGTTTGGTGGGACCAACGGCGAATCATGCATAATGAGCTGCTGAAATCAAGCGGAACTGTCAATGTTAGCTGACAATGAAAAATAAATCAGTGCTCCTGGCCCCTTCCGAATATCTCTTGTTTCGATCGATGATGAATGGCATACTTGAGATGCACTTATCTAAATTCAAAGAAGTGAAAAATTGGGTAAATTTAAATAGTTTTAGGTTAAAAAAGGACTCCTGTTATTATCGCGATATTTATGTAATACTATAAATATAGTAAAAATGTGTATAGTTTTAGGTGTAAAAATATATCAACATTTTTTAATGTTAATTTTACACCTTTTTAAGGGTAAAATTAACATGAAAAAAGGTTAATTTAACCCCTAATACACCTAAAGAAGGTATTATTTACACCAATTTCGGATCAGTAAGGCAGGGTAAAATTAACATTTCCGGAATGTTATTTTAACTTTTTCGGATTTCTCTCAACAATACTTATAAAACTCACAGGTTAACCTGCACAAATCTTAACGGAAAATGATACAGATTTATTTCAATACAAAATGTAAAGTATTGATCGAAAATTCTTTAGTTTGCCAAAAAATCGTTTTATAAAAAAAAGTCTGAAATAGACGTAAGCCTCTATAATACTCAATGAGCGGTATGATTATGATTCGAACAAAAAAGTTTATAAAAAAAACTTGGGCAAAGTTTAAGCTCTACCAGACGATATGAAATATCGTGACACCTACAATAGCTGAGAATATTGAGAATTTCACCTAAAATACCTGAGATGGTTACAACTCTTCTCACTAACTTTTTTTTTCTTCAATTCTGTATAAGATATCTCTTGTGCTTGAGAAAGCCCCCGAAGGGGAGTTGTTTCCAAAGAATAAATTGCGCACATTAAGTGAAAGACCATTTCCGACTCAATATATATACCCTTCACAGAAATAAGAGTGAGCACCATACCCCTTCGGAAAGACAGAAGCAAGAACAGAGAGGAAAATTGAGGGTGTCAGTTACCCCAAGAAGTGACTTAAGAATGGGGAGAACTTTAGGTGATTTCGAGGGACGCCCTTTTCACATTCTAAATGGGCATCAATGCCATCAGGAAAAAGAGTCAGGAAGGGAAATGAAGACACCCCAAAGACGAAAAAAAAACATAAAGCTCTCATGAACTTTTATTGCTTCGACTCATCCTGCATTCACAATTCAAATTTTGTCCCATTCCTGCCATGGAAAACTTTTCGACCAAAACTCAGAAAAAAAAACAATTAAACCACGAATGATGGAATTATTTTGAAATATGAACTCATCCGAATTGCCCACACAGTCCAGCAATTTCTTTTCCAATTTACAGAACAGACCAGAATTTTCATTCAATAATACTTTAGCTTGTTCCTCGGTTATAATAGAACAGTATGTTTTTGCATGGTCACAGAGAATTTTACGTGCGGATAAAAGGTTGAGAGTCAAATGAACAAATAGACTTTTTTGTATAATCTAAAAGATTCTTCAGGCCTTTCCTCTCCAAACCCCCAAGCTCCATGACAATGTTACAAAGAAATTGTTAAACAATGAAAATGTTTTGTAACAAAAGAAACCCTCTCAAAATCCACCCTCACCCTCAATGTTGGCTTTTTTTCCTATGAAATTCAGTTCCTTGTTTTAGGGATATAACTCAACAAAACGACGATGGAGAATATCACAAAAAAGATGAAAAGCTTACAAGTAAAAGAGGAAAACTCCCTCAGAATTATGAAATTTACAAATATATTGAAAAATTGTTCTTCCAAGCCAAAGAGAATAAATACAACAATATCAATATAAACTGATATTGACTCAGAAAAAAATAAAACATAATTGGTATAAAAGATCAATTTACAATACACTCTCATAATGTCAAAAGTTTATTTAAAAAAAAATTTTTAAAATATAAACTGATTTTTTTTCGACGAGAAATAAGGCAAAAAAGAGATGAGAAAGCGTCCCCGACATACCGCTTTACTATTGATTAAATTGATGGATAAATTCAAAAAATCATTCCGAAATTAGAAATTGCTTAAGACAAGTAGGGTTTAGAATATTTTTACATGAATAACAAGCATACGAACAAATAAAAAGTAAATCCGAGATAGGTAAATCATTTACGGGTATTATACCAAGTCATAACCGATTAAGTCCGATGCAGTTGAGTCGAAAATTTAAAATCTTTCAAAAAAAAAATCCAAATTTAAGCAAATCGGTTGCAAAATAGGCCATTCAAAGTGGTTAAACTTTGATCTTCGAAAATTTGATATCGAAATGGTTTTCGAACATAGGTGTCTAAGAGTCAAGTACATTTAAGAATATTTTAGCATAAGTAACAAGCTTTCGAACAAATAAAAAGTAAATCCGAGATAGATAAATCATTTACGGGTATTATACCAACTCATGATCGATTAGTGGTTAAACTTTGACCTTATAAAATTCGATATAAAAATTGTTTTCGAACATACGCATCCAAGGACGAAATATTCGCCTTGACTACCTCTGAAACATATTCGAAAATGAAATAATTCGTACTATCCGTAAAGAAAATTCACTTTGCAGCTCAGGAAAATTGAATTTTGCAGCTTCGTAAAAACATCTGTCAAAATTATTGACCACCGACTTTGAGAATTTCTCACTGCTTCACAAGAAAATTGGGATATTAAGCAATTTTCACGAAAATCCCGAAGGAAAATAAGCACTTCTCCATCAAAATGAGACTCCATGACATTTTTTTATTTTACTTCTGCCAAATCAAACATTAAGTCTAATCTTGCTTATGGTAGATGTGATTCTTTCATTGCCCATGCGGTGACTTTTAAGCATTTTTCATCCAATTTGCTTTGTTTTCAAAAAGAATTTTCAAAATATGTTTAAAAGATTATCTGTAAGACAGTTTGGAGGTGTTATGGAAAATCCTAGGATTACAAAAGGTGTGATTAGTGCTTTCTGACTTGTTCAGTGATGAAACCAGACTGCTTATGGTAGATGTGATTTTTTAATAGCCACTTCGCTGTATTTTGAGTATTTCTCATTCAATTTTTCTTGTTTTACAGTGGAACTTCCCACATTCCACTTTAAATTGGTGGCTGATCATTTTCAAAATCAGTTATGTCCGAAATATGTTCTGTAAGACCGATTGGAGGTGTCAGAGAAAATCTCAAGATTACAATAGGTGTGATTATGAGTGAATCACACCTAACCAAGCACTAAACTGGCTGTCAGAATACAGTGCAAAATGATTTTCCAAGTGCAAAAAAGACATGTGTTAGAAAAATAGCATAAAATTGATATTTTGTTAAAACAAGTAGATGAAAATTCCATCTAAGCTGTCATGCACAAATTTTTCTGTCCGGTGTAATGTTTCCGGAGAAAATGAGGTCTACATAGGTGGGCAAAATGTTGTACTCGCCACAAAATTTTCATTTTCCTGAAGAGAAAAATCCAAGGATTTCCAGGAATTTTGTGAGGCAGAATTATGAACCTAATAAGTCAGAGATTTTTCGACATAGTGATATAATAGATTTGAGTTGTGTGGGACTTAGTAAAAAATCTTAAATCTTGGGCATCATTTTCCGTACGAAGCTACACAACCTTCCCCTACATGACTGTCCTCTTGTGCACATTAACAACTTTTCATTGTGTTTGTTCTTGTCACGACTGTTTGGTGATTTTAGAACACGATGAAGTCTGGGAAAAATAGTCGAGACAGGAACCAACACAAGGAAAAGTCGACAATGCAGATCAAGGCAATCAATAAAGTTTTCAAATACGCTTTATTAGTAATTTGCATAGCCAAAATCAGCAACATTGAAAAATTTGTAATTTTGATGAATAATTTCTACCAGCATAATATATTACCCATAGGGCACGTATAGTAGTTAAATTACGTTAAAGATAAATGCACTATTAATAATGAGTAAATTATTTTCCAGATCCTATTTAACACTACAAATTAATTGTAAATTAACACAAGAAATTTCCATAAATTAAAGCTTCCACTGCTGCTTTACAGGTGAATATTGCACTGTTAATAAATTATTCATTCGTCGTAATTCAGCAATAAATAATCATGAGAATCATTATAGTGAAGCATGTCTCGTGAAATTTGCTGCAATCCTTAGAAAGCCAATTTTCAATTAAAATAATCCAGTGAGCTCTAGAAAAGCTAAAGACGGTTCATTAAAATTTTACTATCTTTTTTTCTCTTATTTTATGTCAAATTCAAAAGTATCGTATAGCATTTTGAAAATGTATGAATGATTCCAAAAATTTTACATTTATTTAAGTATAACATATAAAGTTTGAAACAAAAGCAGAGGTAATTGAAGTTATATTAAATTTACACAGAAGTCTGTCGAATTAATTTCATTAAAATAGTATATGAAAGCTTCAAAAAAGTTAAGTATAATGCTCTTCCCCAATGTACTGATAATTTTTGCCTAGATATAATATATTGGATTAAAATTTTATAAACAATGGTCCATTCACAATTGTATATTTCCTCCAAAATCACAGTATAGTATGAAACTTTGAAAATGTATGGTATACACGAAAGTCCAACAATGAGCTTTGTGTTAAAATTCTGGATGTGCGAACAGCTGAAGTGAATAAATTTCCATCGAAATTTAGAAAAAAAAATCCAAGCCCGTGAGGGTATAATAGTATAATTTTAGCGAAATTTTTCAAATTTAGTTAAATTATTTCCATTCATCATTCACTTGAAAGAATATTAACAAAATTTGTGCATTTTCTATTTGGATTTGAATACAATATCCATCAAATGCTATTCCATTGTTTTTAATGCAATTTTGAAGCAGTTTTGCGAAGCCCATTGAATTATTGTAAAGCACTAAATGAGAATCTAATCCAAAAAACATAATAAACTGAGAAAAAAGTAAAACCAATAAGTTGAGACAAATTAACATGAACGGGATCTACTAATATTTTTACAAATATTTGTAGATTTGCAAAAATATCCCAGATTCCTACACTGAGGAAAAAAGAGGCTGCGATTAACTTTTCTTCGTCATTACTTTAACACTTTTTGGGTGTAAAAATATACCAACATATTTTAATGTCAATTTTTCACCTTTTAAGGGTAAAATCGACATGAAAGATGGGTAAATTTAACCCATAATAAACCTAAAAAGGGTAATATTTACACCGTTTTCGGATCCATACTGCAGGGTAAAATTAACATTTCCGGAATGTTATTTTAACTTTTTCGGATTTCCTCAGTGTACAACCTTCTACTTTACGATTACGTACAAACATTAGAAAGAAATTACTTTAAATAGTTAGGAACAATTATTTTCTCTATGGGTCACGGGTAATCCAATCGTCCTTAAAGGGTTAAAGTTTTAGGAAAAGGATGTTGCTTGTTAATTTGATAAAACTTCACAAATTTGAATGGATACGTTTTTGTGGCACTTTACTGTTCTAAAAGTGCTTCTGCATTATCGACTTTTATTTACGTTGGTTTCTATCCGAGTTCTAAAACCGTCAATCAGTCGTGACAGGAACCAGCACAAAGAAAACTCGATTATATAGAAGCATACACAGTAAAAAAAAATGTGTAAAATTTTACTACTTTAATAGTGCAAAATCGAGCATTTTTGTTGTTTAATTTAAAAATGTTTAAAAATACACAACATTTTGGTAATTTATTGTCACGTGATTGAAAATTACCACTATTTAGTTGAAAAATTTTCAACAACGTTATTTAATTTGAAAATGTGTAAAATTTCAACACTATTATAGTGTGAAATCGGATAAATTAATTATTTATTTGCGATCTGTGTAAAATTTCTCAATATTGTAGTCATATAAAATTTTCAACAATGTTTTGTAATTATTATTACAGTGTAAAAAAATACACAATTTTATTGTATTTTTTGTAACATGATCAAAAATTAACACTATTACAGTTTGATCATAATTTTTCACATAGTATGAAGCCTCGTTTATCTCAACTAAAGTTATTGAATTTTTAAACAAAAGTTGTTGAATTTTCAGACAAAAATTGTTGAATTTTAAAAAAAAAAAAAGTTGTGTAAAATTTGTTGAATTTCCATTTAAGACATATACTTCAGTCGAGATGCTTTTCAATGGGTAAAAATCATATAGAATCAAATATTTATATGCATAATAAGTATATCGTGAAGATCCGAGCATCAGATGTAATTATCTCGCATTAGGGAGGATCCCGAGTACAGGAAAACACATTACAAATGTCTAAAAAGTTTTTTTTTAAAAAAAACTAAAATAAACGAAATGAAATGAAAATTCACCAATTTTTTTCGAGTTTACACTGAAAAATTCAACAAACAACTCCAAATTTAACAAATTGAAATTCAACAACTTTAAATTAAACAATTTTAAATTAAACATTTTTTCCAAATTTAACACTATAATAGTGGTGTGAAAGATTACACACTATAACAGTGTTAATTTTTTTTACTGTGTAGAAGAACTTGTGAATAGTAAAGTGCTAAACACATGTATATTTTTGATTGTAATAACACCATAAACTTCCATAGAGAAGCCGTTGTAAAGCTTTAACAACGACTGCAAGGATTCGACGATTGAAGTGATTCTATCTCAATTCTTATGATTTTAAGGGTGAATGAATATGTTTCTTCTGTTCTACTTGAAATCCCTAAATACCTTCCTAAATAGATTTCATAAACTGGGCCATGTAAATTCGTGTAAACGAATTTACATGGCCTGAAAATTATACAGTAAATTGCCTCAAAGTCAGTAACATTTGAGCAGCTTAAGGTGATTTTGTATTGAATGAAATGATAATTTGTGTTCGATTATCAAATTTACGGGAGAATTTTTCCTATAGAGTTTTCTGCAGAAAAAAAATGTGGGAAAGCGCACATAATTATGGGGGAAAATTAACAAGAGCACCTGAGAAATCCTCAACCACATTTCCTTCTCCACATTTTTTTTTTTTGGATTATTTTTACCACGCGGAATATCACCCCATCTCTCCCAAAGTCCGGACGAAGGTGGATGGGAAATTATTATGGGTATGGATAAAAGCTGAAGCAATAATTGAAGCAAAAAAAAATAATCCCTGAGATTTTCATTCAGCGTCAGGATTTTTCTCTTTGGGAATTGCTATAGAGCAAAGAAATGCAGAATGGAGGGAAATTCTGCGGTTCTGGAAAATCCCATCTACCTCAAATGGTCAATTGGTACTGAGTACAAATGGGAGAGTTCATCGTGTTTTATTTTCCTATTATACCCAAACAACAGTCTTACTAAAATAGAAAATTTCAATTAGAAAAAAACGTAAGTATTCCGATATAACTAAACTTTATTTTAACCGGAATTGTTTAAATTTGGATCTTTTATTGAAAAGGTCTATAAATTCTCAATCCGATTGTATGATCTCAATCGGTAAGGAATTGATAAAGCATTGGTAGGAAGAGGTGCGCCTAATTGAAGTAATTTTAATTTTATTTTAATCTAGAATCCAAACGGTGATAGATATCGACTTCCGGTCTTTGATGGCCATCCTTTAACTGACACCAAAATCCAGGGAAGGAAAGATAACTTTTCGATTCCATCGATTCTATAGTATCGATAAATCTGTACACTCTTAGAAAAGTTTAGACGTGATTACTAATGAAAATTAGTTGTTCGGGCGATTATTATCAAATCTATTTAAAATAGTTCTTATATTCTTAAAACATTATACTCATAATAAATTTATTAGTAATGAGAATATAAGACAATATTTACGTGGATAAGTTGCGGCAATTATTTCATAATGCTTTCATACAATTATATTTGCTTGTGTTAATTAAATGAAATCATTATCCCAACTAATATTGGTCACTAATTCCTTTTAGTTCTCACAACCAATGTAAATAGATGGGCCTATATTTTCATAAAGTTATGACTACTTTTCCAATAGTAAAGAGTGGTTTTTATTTTAGTAATGCGTTGAAGCTCTTTCGAATTTTAAGCAACTAATAAGAAATATGCATCACAATGAATGCTATATAGTAACCACAAATAATATGATATAGTTATTACGGCCAATAAGATGGATATCAACCCCATTTATTTAGTAATTGGAACTAATATGTTATAGTACCCATTACTATTTTGATTTAGTTGTGATAACTAAATGAAAAGGATACTTTAACTAACTGTGGTCAACTATTTCATTTAGTTACCCAAACTAAATATATAGTTGGGTCTATATTTACTATATTTTATAGTTCTAATAACTGCATATGAGCTTGTACGAACTAATTTTTTCTAAGAGTGTACCTGTTAGATTAAGTGAATGATGATGACTTTTTACGCATTATTAAGCCATTTATTATGAGATTTTTAATGGAATGTGAATGTTGATAAATATTTGTAATGCCCAGCGCACAATACCTTTTGTTTTGTAAACATGTTTTTGACGTATTAGAGTAAGTGAGATCTCAATCTAGTCATCTCGCTCACTCTCATATGCATTTTGAAAACATGTTTACAAACAAAAATTAATGTGCGCTGGGAATAATAGTTACAAAAAGTACACTTATCCTTTAAATTTTTCAGAATCGACAGTTGATACTATCAAAAACAAGTTGTCATAGTACCCCTGGTTTTTAATTTGGCCCTAGCCATTTCATTCGTTTTCGGACATGTTATACAACTACTCCGGATAAACATTTCGTTTATAGACGCCTATAACCGAAAAAATCGCCATTTTGAATTTTTGAAACTCAAAGTTTAAACAATCAAAGAGTGTTCATGTTCAATTTTCCAACAGATTTGGGCATTTTCGATTTTTTCCAAAGGTCTTTAAATTTCCAACCCGGAAAATCGGTTTCAAGAATCGGTAAAACACCCATTCACATTAATATTGCAAAGGTGTCTACACATCGTCAGTTAAATCAGCATTTGTCGTAACTTCATTTTTGCGATTTTGAGATATATACATATATAGAATCGGCGTAATTTTGTTTATTAAACTCACTTGAGAAAAAGAAACATTTATAAGCCCATTAAAAATTATTTTAAACAAAAATTATCGTAAGTGCCCTTAATTAATAAAATTTTTTCAGAATTTGTCGTAACTTACATTTTTGGGGAAGTTACGACAAATTTCCATACAAAATTTTCAGTAATCAGCATTTGCCGTAACTTTTTTAGCTCGTTTGCGTGGCTTGTAATTTGCAGCAAAAATGTAATATTTCTCAATAAAACGTTCACAAACAATTCCAAATATCCAAAGAAAGTGCGAATAATGCAACATTAAATCATTTTAATTCGATATTTGTGAGAAAAAAGTGAGGAAAAATCCCTGCCCATCTGTCATTAATTAAAAACAAAACAAGCGAGGTGGCGCACAAAATTTATTAAATAAAATTTATGAAATAAAAGCTTTTAGGGTCAGGGACCACAGTTTAATTGAAAAATTTAGTGAAATAAAGGCACTCATTATCCCTAGAGTAATTAAAATTGATATAATGTGTTTTTGAAAATTGTCGTAACTTCCAAGATCTCCATACATTGGAAGTTACGGTTTTATAAACGAAGCAAGTTACGATAAAATATTATTGTGTTTCTCCTAACATAAATCTCAATATCTCAGCTTTTAAATCCTTTTATAAAGATTTTCTCAAGTTAACTTACAGTTTATTAGTGCCACTTTTATTATTTTGACTCAAAAGTGTCGCATTCGAGGCTCATTTTTAAGAAAAATAATGCTGAACTGAAAATTTCGTCTCCTGAAAAGTTGTCAAAAGGAAGTTACGAAAAATGCTGATTTAACTGACGACATTGAGAGCAATTTTCCTCAAGAATTGCATTTTTGACAGAATTTTGACGTTTTCACGTACAGCAGTGCAAACAATTTCCTCCAAAAAAGCAATTTTTACAAAAATATCGTTAATATATAACCTCACGAAAATATAACGTAGAAATTACGCTCTGATGGAATATAGGAGATATCTGGTAAAAATTACTTTATTTCGCTACTTGGGTATTTGGTCATACAAAAAGTTACTGAGGCTTGAAATGGTGCGTTAAAATCCTGGAGAGCAGGATAAATTAATTGGGAGTAATCCCCCAAACTTTTCGGACGACTGCCGATGCCTCCATTCTCATCATGTAGAAGAGTAAAAGCACCCCAGGGGTGATGGAAAATGCTACTAAGAATGCAGAGAGTTAGAAAGAAAAATGAATGGGACAGAAAAGAGAAAATGTATGTGGAGTCACCAGAAAGTAAAGCAATATGAATGCTATGGTATAGAAGGAAAAGTGAAAAAAAAATCTGGGTACAAAATAATGCAGAGTGGGTGGTTTTGGGTGGAAAAGTACCCATAAAAGTTTCCCGAGGAAATTAAGTGCTTCTCCTACCACCCCCCCAAATGGTGCTTTTCTTATTTTATTTATCATTTTTCCTGGTAATTTTGTTATGATACCATTTTCCGCATGGAAATGGCTTCAAAGTTGCACACCATAAAGAAGAGCGACAAGAGGAAAAGAAGGCACACACACTCTCCATCAACCCACCAAGTACCCTCTAAGTCAAGGTGAAGGAGTGTAGGTCCCAGAGTGTGACTCACCAGGATGATGAAAGGGTGACTTTTTCCACAAGCAATTTTCCATCCCCCACACCCTAAATCTTTCCCACTGTTGTTCTTTTTTCTTCATTTACCGCCTTAGGGAGCATCTTGGCGAATGGGGAGAGTTTCTCTCACAATAATTTCAAAATTAATCTGCTTGGTTTAATTTTCAACCCTTGACATACTTTCTGGCGGATGAGCTTTTAATTTTTCCCATACCCCCCTCCACCCCTATCCAAAACCCTAAAGTGAAAATCTTCAGCAATTGGGATTAAAGTGCAGTGAAAGTTTGTTGCATTAGTGTCTTTGCTTGCAGAAGCTTTTAAATCAGCTTTCTTGCAACAAATTTGGGATCAAGAGTTCATGGGGTACTTTTAGACAGTGCCATACGTCGCATCTCATTTCATAACCTTTTGAATTATTCACGCTTTGTTTGAATTAATTTTAAAGATGTAACTAAAATACAATAATTCATTTTTAATTACTCCATTACATTGGGATACAGCAACATCACAACCCAAACCATTGCAATTTCTAAAGCATTTCTATACATATATGTAGTTTACTCAAGAATAAAAAAAGCCACATCTCGGTAAAAACTTTAAGACATATAATTATAATTAAATAAACTTTGCTGAATAGATTGTTTTAAGAAACATTCCCACCCTCAATTCACTTAACGTGAAAGCACTAAACCAACCATGTTAATTATATATATAATTAAACAATTAACCAGTCTTCTTCTAATTATATGCTCCATACAATCATTCAATTATCAATCAAAATTCAACTTTCGCTTTCTCGGCACTAAGCTTCACTTTAAATTGTTTTAAGAAGAATTCCAAAGACTATATCCTTGTTTGCACACAGTACTATATTTTTAAAGAAAAATAGAAAGATGAAAAAAAAATTCAAATGAGGACAAAAACATCTAAATATGTTTCTCAGTAAGACTTTCCTATCCACTTGTATCATCTCTAGAAATTCAGAACATTCCCGGAAACATCTTGTGCAATTTTTCTCTTCATTTTTAATGGATTTCCCACATTTCTTCCCATTCTCTGCCACAAAATTTCATGTTTTACCATGAAGAGCACAACACTAGCTGTAAAATGACGCGAATGTGAAAAATATCACAAGTGACAGAAAATCATTCTGGAAGGTGAGCTTTAATCTCGCGAAAAGATCGCCTCTTTTTATCGTCAAACTTCCCTAGGGGATTGATAATAAATTACAGTGTAATTTTACACCTAGAGAAACAAGCAAGAAATAAATAAATAACAAATTATCTTTTAATTCCCTCCTAAACGGTGTGTTTTACAACGTTCGTGAGTGCAATGGTGCACAAACCCTTGATAAACCTTCACAAACGTATTTGTCAGAGGTCTGTAGAAAATGACAAACTTGTAACAAGCTACTTGTTAACATTGGTAGGGGAGACCGGGGTACCTATAGCCAGGGGTAGAATTAGTCAGTGGATTTTTCTCATATCCCTTAAAATGTACATTGATCAAAGTATTTTTTAATGAATATTTATAACTCTGATCCTGTTATCCTACAATTTAGAAGCATTTTTATAAAATGGGTATAAAATTGTAATTTTGATGGTACAGTTTTTGGAACAGCATTTGGTTTTCTGAGTTTCTAGTCAAGATTTCATAGTTTTACCTCGTTTCTGGTTTAATAAACCTAATTAAAAAATATTTTTCACTTGGATAATAATTATCTACTTTTTTATATAAGATGATAAACACTGAAACAGCCATCGGGGCAGTTGTAGCCACTCTTCCGTGGTGGGATAAAACTATCAATGATTTTTCACTAATACATGGATAATTGTTAAACGAAAAAGTACTATTGATATTCCAAGCAGTATTGCCATTTGGATGAACAACTTGAGACATAGATTTTTTCAGGATGTTTGCATCAATTTTGCCGCAATTACAAAAATATCATAAAAAAGTCGGATAAAGCCTTTTTTATTGAAATTAAGTGACATATTTAGCATCAGTGGGCTTCAGTGTATCAAGTAAAACAATATTTGGTATCTCCAGTTTGAAATTTCGTCCGGAAAACTGGTGGCAATTAGCACCCCAAAAGTGGCTATATCTACCCAGGCCGGGGCAAGTGTAACCAATGTGTCATACTTTTTTCATTATCCTCTCTAGAAAAACACAAGGATTTTAGAGCTTTGGACTACACTGTTTCATACAACCAATATCCTAATGCTACTTATGAAACATAAAAACATTAGACACACCTTATTATTTTTTCACAAATCACGCGCGAAAAAAAGCTTCATTTGCTGGTTAATTCTACCCCGGTCTCCCCTATCCTTTTAGCAAAACATCGAGTTGACGCACCGATTTAATAATCCTTTGTTATTTTTCATAGAAAGTGACCTCCTTTTTACAAACTTTTAACAAGATATTTTATTTCGCGTGGATGAGCACCTTGTCCGCCAGAGGTTTCTCCAGAACCCTCAGCGTTCCTCCAATCAATCTGTTCCCTCTGACAACCCAAAATGAACTAGGCCCGAAGGAAAACCTCCTGGACAGAGAATTCCTATTGTCACCTTTGTCAAAATGTTGAAATTTAGTTAAAGCACCCAATAAAATCTAATAAGTAATATAACGTTTTTTAATAGCTTCGTTGAATTAGTTTCGTAACTAAATTTAATTTTCCAAATGGTACAGAATAGGGTCTCAATAAGTCCTGACACGAGTTCTTAAAGTGTCAATATGAGTTCCTTTTAGGGCAGAATCACATTGATAGTAGAATGCTCACCGTATTTCGTTAATTTACGCATTTTCAATACAATTCTTACGCAAGTTTTCCATTACCGTATTACCTTATCTCATACTCGGTGGCACTAGGTGAAAATAATTTAAGAAAATTGAAGAAATAAAACGAAAATGCGATAAACGGTGAGCAAAAAAAATGTTCGAGAAATTTGTCTTACAGTTTTTTTTGCTCACCGTTTATCGCATTTTCGTTTTATTTCTTTGGTTTTCTTAAATTATTTTCACCTAGTGCCACCGAGTATGAGATAAGGTAATACGGTAATTGAGAATTTGCGTAAGAATTCCAAGGAAAATGCGTAAATTAACGAAATACGGTGAGGCTACGGCGAGCATTTTACTGTCAATGTGATTCTGCCCTTACCCTAACTCTTATTACTAAACCTCGCTACGAAACCCCTCTCGAAGGCGTAACTCACAAGCTAACACTACACTGGTAAAAATAAAAGGGTCAAATTGACCCTTTTCCAAAGGATGGATCATATTTGACTCTTTGAAAGGGTCACCAGGTACCTTTCGAAAGGGTCACGGTTTTGACATCTATTTAATTCCGGAATAAAGGAATAAAAAAACAATGAAAAAGTGATCTTTGGTGTTCGCTCAGATGAGAGAAATATGATATCAGTAATAAGTTTACAATAAAACATGATTATTCGTGATAAATGTGCATACTAAATTTCAAGTGATACAAAAGTGAACCTTTCAAAGGGTCAAATACGATCCATCCTTTTGAAAAGGGTCAATTTGACCCTTTTATTTTTACCAGTGTAGGAATGCTTTTAGGAGAAATCGGCGGCGCTCCGAGAGACATTTCCCGTTTGACACAAAGTACGGGGGGATCACCGTCAAGCCACTAATTTAACACCCAGTTTTAGGTACTTTTTTAGCCGTCATCGGTAAGATCTGAGAGCTAAAAGACAATTTGAATTCCATAAATACTTCACGTCAGAATATGAAATCTTGATTTTGGAAATATTTGACAGCTTGAAAATTTGCTTTTGATCTTGGTCACAGAATTGAAGCCAATATTTACTTTTTGATTTTCCGAATGTGACCTTAATAAGCTGAGATCCTCACCAGAAGAGTAAACATGCAATTATTGGCTTATGTAATAGTGCTGTCACAACTTTTCTGTTGGAGTTTTATCCGAGTATTTATAAATGTCAAAAAGATGATTCATTAAGAAAAAATCATTTCTATGTATTTATATGAACACTTTAGAATTGGTTTGTGTCTCCGCTAAAATTTTTAAGGCGAATAATTTGTATGACATATTGCAAACTTACCTTTAGAAAGCTGTAATCTGACTCAGGTGCTCAGAAGTTCTACTCGATTTTGAGCAGTTCAAGTAGGGAAATTTATGTAAATCACTCATGAATGCTTTGTTCTAATAAACTAATCTGCAATTATAGGGCGGCCCACGATTAGCTATACGTAGTATCCTAGAAAGAAATAAAAAATCATTGAATAGTTACGTGTTTACATACACCCTCTATCGTCAAAGAGGCCATGCATAAAATTACATGACACTTGCGTAAAAAAAATCATACTCAATTTGTTTAGGTGGAGCAAATGGTTAGAGTAAGAGTTCCACCTGAGGTGAAATCGATGTGTAAAGATTGCAAGAGCTGGTACTTTTTCAAACTTCCCACACCGATTTTTTTGTCATTGGGATTGATAGGGTGAGTGAAAAATTGGCAGGAGGTGAGGCAATTTCCGTTCAGAAATTCGCAATGTGCTGAATAATTTGTCGATCCGCCTTGATAAATTGATACACACTGAATTGACAATCTATCATTTTCGCTTTTGGCACTCATACCGCCAACAATTTTTCAACCCCTTTTTTTCTACCGGTGCCAGATGGATGTAAATCGGCACCGGCAGAGGGTCACATTCTGAACATCCCAGAAGTATTCTGGCTATGAATTCCCGAGGTGAGCTTCTGGAATGGGTGAAGTAGCAAACAAAAAAAATAGTCCGGGGGTGGTTATAAAAGTCCCCCGTTGAGTGAACAAAATACGAATAATAGGGAATATTTTATAGAGTTGTGAATTGAGTTTCAACTCCTTCATGCATATTTGCTTCGAGGATGTGAATTGTAGAAAAGAACTGGAAAAAAAAATTTTGGGTTTGGAGTTTCACATTGACCATCCCTTTTCCACCTAAATTGTGAATTAATGCTATTCGTGAAATAAATTAAAAATTCCCCAAAGTCCAATCGTAACTGGGCGGAAATTTGCTCAGAGCTTTGGGGTGAGAAGTTCAACAAAAAAAAAAGTAATACAGAAAAATTTGATGGGAATTTTAGAAAAAGAGCATTTTCTCCTTATCGAAACATCTAATTGGATTTCCGGGTGGATTAGTAATTTTCTCGTTTTTTTACTCCATCTCCACCCTCTTTCAATAATTTTCTTGGCATTTTCCTCGAGGGACTTCCCCTGCCCCAGTATACCGCAAAGCTCCCTAATGGGCTGAAATTAGGCTGTTAGCTTTTTTTCTTACTTCCCCTGCCTGGAACCCATCCAAAACCCATTGCACTTGAGATTCTTGAGTCGTCAACCCCGATGAGTTGTTGAATTACTCAATCGACAAAGGTCGTAAAAAAATTATCTATTAATCTATTAAGAATACTAACATTTTATTAATTCGTTTGTTTGTTTACTTATAAAATACTAATCCAATGAAAAATGTACATGTTTTTTAGCACTTTACTATTTTAAAGTGCTTCTACATTATCGACTTTTCTTTGTTTTGATTCCTGTCACCACTGTTTGGTGGTATTGGAATACGACGAGAACTGGGGAAAACAGTCGAGACAGGAACCAACACAAAAAAAGTAGATAATGCAGAAGCACTTGAGAACAGTAACGTCCTAAAAAATATATTCACTTTTCATTAGCAAAGCGAGCATAGCAATCACATTAAGAAATAACTTTATGTTTTATACTGAGATTTATAACGTCTTATACTTGAAAAAGTGCTATATTTTATTCACTACCCAAGCAACAAAAATCAGTTCACAAGACCTAAATTTTAGTAAGTCTAACATATTGACTAAATCATATTTTTAGGGTCCTAATAGTCATAAGTGCTTTATTTTCGTTTGAACCTCAATATCGAAGTTAAAAAACAAACTGAAAGAAAAGTTATACATGGACGAAACTGTAGCTGATTAAATTCTCTATCAAACCCACAAAACAGATTGTTAGGGACAGTCTTAGTTTTCGAGATATTTTTGATTAAAGTTGCTAAAAACTTCGATTTTTCCATGTTTTCTGACATATATGACACTACAGCGCCCCTGGTGTCAATTGTACGAACTCCATCTGCCCAAAGGATTATTGGGTATGTAAAGGAGAACAAATGTTCCCATATTAAGAAATAAATCGGTTCAGCAGAATCGGAGATATAGGCACCCAAGTATCAAAAAACGGCAAAAACGGCGATAGAAAACGGAGAGCCTGGTTTTCTATCAATCTTTCCAACCTAAGATTCGACCGGTAGTTTACAAGTAATATATTTTAATATCAACTTAGTCAAGGTGGAAATATTTATCAGTATCACTTACTATACCATATTCAATGGACACATCTTCGTTCTTTAATTTTATAGGTCGTAGAGCACATTATGAATATGTGTTATTGTAACGTCGGCAATTCGACACTAAACTTATTTAGAAAACCCTCTTTAGATTGCTGTCAAACTATATTAAATTTTATTCATACTGCTGACGTTACACGAAAATAGGTCATAAAAACGTTCCTTTAAAGTCTTTTTAAGCGACGTCTTCATGATATATTGGCTTGGCGTATCGCATCTTTAGTCAGTCATGCAATGTCACTTGGGTACAACTGTGATAAACTTAGGCTTCAATAAAGAATGTCTCTTCTTTATAGTCCCAAAATTCTAGGACATGAAGAACAGGGTACACTGGGGCAATTCTGAGAAGAATCTAATTCTGAATTTCAGGATTTCCTCAACGCTTTTTAAGTGGACAAAAGTAAAAGAAAACACAAAGAAGTACTTTAGAGTGTAAAGCATAAACTTCTTCATGATCTTTTACCTATCTGCAACAGTGAGGAAATTTCAAAGTTCACAATAATGTGTTCAGAATTACCTTGTTGTAGGGGAAAGTGGTCTGCCTTTGAATGCGGCAGCCTTTCAATGTTTCAAATTTCCTCTTATTTCTCAAAGCAAAACCTCCATTCTGTGAACTATAGTTAATACTATTAACTATTTTCTATTAACTTCGATTAACAAAATGAAATTTTAGCTTTGGGAAATAGAAGAAAAATTGAAGAATTCAAAGGCTGCAGCATTCAAAGGTAGGCCACCTTCCCCTATCCTTATTCTCCAATGAGAAAATCATTAAATAAATACAGAAGTATTCTACAAATGTTAAAAGGTTTTCTCCCAATAGACAAGTTTTTGAATGAAAACTTAACTTATCAAGAATTTTCATTTCTAAATTTTGCAATGTTTCTCACTTTATTTTTATTTGATTGAAATTTGAAATAGATGGAAAATTTATTTCCCTAAATAAATTCTAAATGAAATGCGTTTTTCACTTGACCCCTTCTATTCAGTAAGCATCAATAAATATCTGATATGTTCGTCCAGGAAGTTGATCAAATTGACCACTCTAGAGATGTTCATTGAACTCAAAGGGATGAAATTGAAGGAGATATTGAGCTCAAAATTCAAGTAGGATAGGATTTTCAGTGAAGCAATTTGGCTTTTCCAGTTTTATTTTATTGCTCCAAATGTGTAGTAAATCTCTACTTAATGTTATTACGTTTGAGTGCATGATAAAATCCACTGACAACCCCATCTTCTTCAAGCGAGATTTAAAAAGAGATTCAACGGAAAAAAAATGTCAGGAAAAATCATCACGTACGTTGGAGAAATTGGGGTAAATCGATGGATTCACCTTCTTGGTCCGAGAAAAAAGAAATTGTTGTGTGAAATTTGTGTCTTGCTTCCTCATGATGACGTGGCGGGAAAAATGGGTGGTTTTCACGGAAAATTGTGCACGCCACTGAAACGCACCACCAACAAGGAAAAAAAAAGAACCCTTGACTTTTGCCATCAAGTGAATTGGCAAACACCATCGTGAAGTTTTCCTCTCTTACATAAGAACTTCCCTCCCGCGGGGCTTGAGCTTTTCTCTCAAAAGCTGACGGGGGAGCTTTTTTTAGCGCCTCACAGGGATATCCTGAATGGGGGAATGGAGGAAAAATTAGAGGACTCCAAGTGAGAAATCCACACGTTACCATCCAATTCTTCGCTAGGAGCTTCTCACACCCTACAACCCCAAACCCCAAGAGTGTGCCACTTTGATCCACTTTATGTGAGCTTCTTGTTACCCAGTTTCTGTTTTTAGCAGTGATTCCTTCACAATCGCAGCTATTGTAATGTTGCATTTGGCTAAACCAGGATTGATCGACCACACGTTCACATGATACAGCCCATTTTTCACAATTTTACACTTAAATGGACTAAAAAACTTAAATAATTTAAAAATTATAATGGAAGTAGTCGATAAGGGAGCAAAAGAAAACATTTCTACTTATAGAAAGGGTTACCAAAGAACGGAAGTAAATATCTCGTAGCGGTTGTCTTCTAGGCTAAAAAATATATAAGAACAACTTTTAAATGTGCAACCCTTCCTTTCTTATTATCTTACAAATTCATATAGTAATTTTGTTCTGTTGTAGTCTTGATGTGGCCCGGTCAAAATTCCAAAATCCAAAATTTCGGAAACCAAAATTCCGAATGGTTCGAAATCCTAAATAGCCAAAATCCCGAATGAGTCAAATTCCTGAAAGCCAAAATTCCGAACGGCAAAATTCCGAAAAAGGCAAAATCCTGAAAGAGTCAAAATCCCAAAAGCCAAATTCCCGAAGCCTTAAAGTTGTCGTCTGCATCCGCAATTACACCCTCGTTTGTTAGACGCAAAAAGGAATTTTCAGGGTTTTGGGAAATTATTCTACAAATTATCCTTCATAATTTCGTTCCTTTTAAAATTTCAACCATTCGGGATTTTGGCTCTTTGAGATGGTTTTGGGATTTTTGGCTTTTTGGATTTTCGTATTTTGGGATTTTGACTTTAAGGATTTTAGCTTTTAGGGATTCTTGCTTTCCGGATTTTAATTTTCGAGAATTTGGCTTTTGGTATTTTGGCTTCTCGAGTTTCTAACTTTCAGGATTTTCGAATTTTGTGATTTTGAAATTCATGAATTTAGCTTTCGAGAATTTCGACTTTCGGAATTTCGACTTTTGAGATATGAGCTTTCGAGTATTTGACTTTTGGGATTTCGGCTTCTAAAAATTTGGCTTTTAGGATTTTGGTTTTTAGAGTTTCTGGCTTTCGGGAATTCGAATTTTGTGATTTTAAAATACAGGAATTTAGCTTTTGAGAATTTTGACTTTCGGAATTTTAGCTTTTGAGAATTTTATTTTAGGGATTTTGGACGAGACCGGTTTTCCAACCTAGCCGCACCCCTATGCAACATTCTGTACAACGTAAATAACAATTAAACTGTTTTTTTTATTCTTTTCCAGTAAATTTTTCAATACTAAAAAGATTCGCATAAAACACTAAACATAGGCCCATAGGCGTAACACTATGATACGTAAAATATGGTTCTTCGAAGACCCTAAGTCATTGTATCACTGTATGACCCTATGTGACATTTTACTTCAATAGAAAACCAAAATTCCAATGAAGGAATCTCAGCTCTCATAAGCTCATACAAGTTTATCACTAGCTTTCCCCTTGCCAAAACCACGTTCTTCGTGCAGAATGGAAAATCCACATGGTGTCGTGCGGCAAATTTACCACCCCATTCCTTGTCTGCTCTCACGAAGATCTCTTTTTCTTCACGCTCTATCCCCTAATATATAAATATACCTTATTCCCCCAAACGAGAAATCTTGAAGAGAGAGCCTGGAGCTCAACGCACAATTCATTTAAATCAATGTAAGGCATCTCACACTTATAAGTACCCTAAAACGAGTATTTTACGCCAATAGAATTTCAGAGAAAATTTTGTGCAAGCGGTTGAGAAAGCAATTTCAGTCACGATTTGTATTTCATTTAATTTTAGTCCTGTGCTAAAAATACGTTTAGCATATTTCAGCATGAAAAACTCAAAAATATTTAAAATAGAAATTTCTAAGAAGCTTGATAACTCAACAACTGAATGATAAAATTGGACATATATTTGTTGATAGCAACATTGATGTTTATTTACGGAATCTTAATAGATATTAAGCAGATTGTTCATGAAAACCCAGAAAATCCCAGGAAATCTTCTGGAGGCATTACTAAAACGTATTTCTAAAAAAAGTATAATTTAATTCTTACAAAAATTTCAAATTGAATTTTTTCACATCACCTATTTTCGTTTACAGAAAATTTATTATATTAAGTTCAATAAATTAAGGAAGATTTTAAAATGGGATTGACGTGTGACCTTATTACTCATGCTTGAATTCAATAAATACGAATTTAGCTACTTCTATAGGGGAAAGTGGTCTGCCTTTGAATGCGGCAGCCTTTGAATATTGTAATTTTTTCATTTTTCTTTAAAGCATAATTTTTTTTCTATTAACTATTAGATAGCTATTCATAATCCTCACAAGTCATAAAAAAATGCAGACCCTAGCTCTTATTTTCTAGGTGCTGGGGCAAAAAAAAACGAAACTGAGCTCTAAACTGTAATTTTGATGTTCCACAATTCATGTGTTTTTTCATAATTAAAATAATTTTTCAAACAAATCTTCTATTGTTAGTCATAGAAGGTTATTCTTGGATGGTATTTCTCCAAATACATTTTGATTCAGATGACACAAATTTTGTGAGTGATAAAAGTTTGTAAATATTGCTCTGCGGCAGCCTTTGAATCTTAATGTTGTGTGCCTTTGAATCCTCTCTTTCCATGTATTGAAACATCTGACAGCTTTCTGTCCGGGAGCAGAATAGAACTCCTACTTTGGTCCGACGAATGTCATACAAATACTTATAACATGCTATCTTGCTCCGGCCGGGATGTTTCAAACTGACAATTGTCAACTTCAATTGCGTTTTATTACAAATTTTCAAGTGAAAAACAGTGCTTCAGAAAAATGTAAAAAATGTTGTTGTATAATGACTTTTGACTACAGTAGTGGTTTTATTGAGTGCATTAGGGTTCAATCTAATCAATGATGGGCCGTTTAATGTTACAGCCCTAATATTCTCAGTGAAAAATTAAGATTCAAAGGCTGCCCAACCACATTCAAAGGCAGACCATGCAGGCTGCCTTTGAATATATCGACATCACATTTTCAAGTTCCTCACCAGGAAAAACTGAGGACTTGCGAGTCCTAAATGGGGTAAGCATAGAAGCTTAATGAACAAGAGAATTTTTTGGTGTAGTGCAAAGTAACACTCATGTTGTAGTTTTCTCTAAAAAAAATCTCAAATTTTGAACATCATTTTTCGTTCAAAGGCAGACCACTTTCCCCTATATAGATTTATTTTATATTTTATCATTCCCTTGTTTTCAATACAATATACAGTTTAATTGAAACAAATTCCAAAATGTTGTTATATACAGTTTTCAATTATTACAAAAATCTTATTAATAAATTCTATGTATAGTGAAAATTTGATGAATGTGCAATAGTCACTGTTGGGAAAATCCCTATCAACATGCATTAAAGCTCTAGGATATTGAATTTTAATTGAATTCCAGAAAATGTAGAAATGGAAGCATAAAGATCTTCCTCTTGTCGCAAGACTCAATCAATTTACAAAGAAAATATAATCAGGAGCTAACATGAAATTTATGTGAATGTGAGAGCTTTCATCAAGAAAAATCCTATATATTTGGAGGAATAGAGAAGAATTTCTGTTACATTCTTCCTCCTGCAATTGCCATAGACATTCATCTTGGGAACAAACATTGAAAAAAAGCTCCCACAGAGCCATTCACTGAGCTTTTGTTACACATGTTCCTGTTGGATGTTATTGTTCAATTCCCAAAACAAATACCAATTCACATAGTGACACAGGAGTATACGTAGGTTTCTTTTGCAATAGCACTTGTGATCCTCCATCGTGTGACTCCTGCAGACATTTGGCAGAAAGCACCCATCTCGCCTCAAATTCAATGGAAAAAGCCCCTTCAAATGTGAGAAGGAATGTCGTCAATTGTGTGCCAAGATGTGTAAGAGATGGGAAAAGAATAACCCAAGAACGAATGTGTTAGGAAAAGCGACAGGCAGGCAATGCTTGAATGTCGTGATTCTTACCAAAAGCTTTTCGCTTGGCACGTTCTATTGCTCGAACTCTACGGAGACAGTGGTATATATCATTGACTGCATTCTTAATTATTCCAAGTTAATATTTTAAGAATCATTTTAGTGCAAGATACAGGTTACCTATTCCTAATATTCAAAATATTAGGAAAGAGGATGAAGAAAAATTTTAAAAAATTTTGACGGGATGTCGAATTTTCCATCCGCCATTTTGAGCAAAAATTTTGCATGACTTTCCGCGAAGCGAGAATATAACAACAAAACGTATTCCCATCTCTGTCGGGATATTTTTTCCAAGTTATTGAACAACTAAAGTTACTAAAAATCCATTCCCGACAGCAATTTGGATAAAAATTGTCCAAAATAAATTATCTAAAATCACTCAATTTGTGTATGATGTATAATACCATGGTAAGGAATGGGTTAATGAAGAAAGATTCCCAAAAAAAGCTATGCAAGCCATTGTGAGGAGACCTCGAACTCGGGGCAGACCTAGGACAAGGTGGCTGAATCACATTCAGGATCTTGCTTTGGGCTGTTAACCTTGATGTCATGGTCCCGCGACCCAAATAAGGATAAGCGATTAAAAATGATGATGATGATGAATAATGCGAAAAAAAATTTCAGGACACAATGCTAAAGCTGAGAGTTTAAGCATTCTGCAAAGGTTAGACGCACTGACACTCCCTTTTCCTTTAACTCTCCAGCTTTAGTCTTGTGCGATCAACAAGAATCTTCTACATCCCCTATAGACACAAATTCTATTTACGTGGGAAATTTATGAGAATGTATTTCGATTGTGGAGAAAAAAAATAATAGCATATGTTGCCCGTAGAATCATGTGTGATTCCCATACTGATTTTTATTAGGACACCCAATCACTTGACCATTCACCACATTTGTCCACTGATTGGATGGATACATTCCCGATTAAAAGCTCAATAGCTTTGCTTTCATCCTCTCAATTTTCTCTGCGTGACAATATCCCCCTCGAGAGCCACATCAATTGGAGCTTTGACCATGAGAAAAGCTGCCCAACTTATCCTATACTCCACAAACCAGAAATGAGACAGAACACAGAAGTAAATACTGTATCATATAGATATTAAACATACATGTTTCAGTGTTTCTGTTAATCAATGTTGCTTTCATTCTCAATTTTCATTAATCTCTTACTGCCTTATATGAGAAAACCCTCTGAAGATGCTCTTTTCCCCCAAGAAGTATTAAATTCCACATATTTGATGAATTCATCACGACTGAGGAATTATTTTCTTGTGGGATTTAAGATAAAAGTCACAATATTCACATTTGGCCTTATCTCTCTTTGTACTTGGGAAATTTAACTCCACAGAGCTTTTTCCGGAGATGGGAATTTTGATTGCTTACAGTATTGTGTAGCATCGCAAGGGAATCTACACTGAGATGAATTAGCAAGAGAAACGGAAAAGCTTTCAGAGTTTATGTTTTTAACCCTTCCACGGTATTTGTTGCATAATATGCTGAAAGTATAACAGAACTACTTCTAAACAATTTATCAATATACATCCCACTGTTATATGCTGCAGTGAGTCTCAGGAAATCCCCCATTGTGGTGTGTTTCATAGATAAAATATCTTCATCGGATGTTATCATACTCCCAAGTGAGTCTCGGCTAAAATAGAAAATCTGGCCGATTATCTACTTAATTTGGAAGATTTGCTTTAAAGGATTGTTACAAACATTATCGGCAATCGTTGTTCATGTTTTCAATGGGCAAATTTTGAGATAAAATCTCTTCATCGTCTATTATAACACTCTCAAGTGTGTCTCGGCTAATATAGAAAATCTGATTGACTTTCTATTTACTTTGGAAGATTTACTTTGACAGTTGTCACAAATATTATAGACAATCGTTCGCGTTTTTAATGGGAAAACTTCTACAAATTTTCATTTCAGAGATAAAATCTCCTCGTCGTCTATTAAAAAGCTCACAAGTGTGTCCCGGCTAAAATAAAAATCTGGCCTACTCTCTATTTAACTTGAAAGACTTGCTTTGACGGATTGTCAGAAACATCGACGATCGTTGTGCGTGTTCTCAATGGGCAAACCTCTATACATTTTCATTTCAGAGTTAAAATCAACGTCTGTTATAATACTCCCGAGCGTGTCTCGGCTTAAATAGAAAAACTGGTCGACCTTCTCTTAATTTGGTAGATTTACTTTGAAAGATTTTTACAGACATTATAGACAATCGTTGTTCGTGTTTTCACTGGGCAAACCTCTATACATTTTCATTTCGGAGTTAAAATCTCTTCATCGTCTGTTATAATACTCCCAAGTGTGTCTCGGCTAACATAGAAAATCTGGATGACTCTCTATTTAATTACGAAGATTTATTTCGATAGATTCCCACATAAGGCAGACCTCTATGCATTTTCAGACATGTATAAATTTCTATGAAAATATTCTATGAAAAGGTCTCGTGACTGAAACGCTTGACATCCTTAATATAAAATCACACATAGTGCCATCGTCAACAATAAAAAAAATCTTTTATAGTAATTCCTAAAAAAAAAATCCTCATTTTAAGTGCATTGCCTTTCAGAGGAATTTTGTACCCTTCATATTAGAATAAATTTTCTCTGAGTGTACTATCCTTACGTGCCTAAATCACCACTGACTCCCCACAAGTCAAACAATTTCCAAGCCTCTTTCTTCCCATTTACATCCAAATGAACAAATTAAACCCATTTAATTAAAAGTAAATGACATTTTCCGAAGGAATTATTTCATAAGAAAATTCACCTTAAGTTTCCATCAACCTTTTCCGTTATATGTGTTTGAGAATGTATTGTGCACTTTATTTTTCAAAGCCTTCGGACTATAAATTTAAAGTATCATGCAAAATTGGTATTATAACTTTTGG
This sequence comes from Phlebotomus papatasi, assembly GCF_024763615.1. Taxonomy (NCBI): domain Eukaryota; kingdom Metazoa; phylum Arthropoda; class Insecta; order Diptera; family Psychodidae; genus Phlebotomus; species Phlebotomus papatasi. The sequence goes on from NC_077223.1 coordinate 10,703,038, forward strand.
AAAAGTTTCCGTCTCATCGAAAGCTAAACTTCAAAGGAGCTTTAAACTTTAAAGAATTCATATTTCAGTGAATTTTACAAGAAGGATTAAAAATTGATATTGGGTATTTAGGAACAGAGTGATTTATGCAAGTTTTGGGCTTTTCCTCCGTCATAGGAAGAAAACTATGTCAGAGGAAATTTTCATGGGAATACCTTGAAAGAATTCACTGTGACGTGTACAGAGTGACATTATACATGTTCAAGGAGAAAGAGCTTTTCTTTTGTGCTTGTCTGTTGCAAGAACAGAATCTAGTGAAAAATTTATTCAAGCTTGAGAATAAATTTACACAATAAGAAATAATATCCTAAGATATATCTCAGTTTGTAGTACACAACACTGGAGTCTTTTCCCTCTTGAATAGTGACAAAATGTTGTTAAAAAAATGATGATAATTTCAAATAACTTTAACTAAAAAACGGATTCTTCTGTTATTTAGTGCTAGAAGTTTCTATTTTAAAAAGCTCTCTAAATATTTCACCTCGAACCACTAAAAATATTCTGGTGTGCGTCTTGGCTTAATATATTCTACGTTTTTCAATTATTATATCTTTAAGATCTCTCAGCAAATTTCATAATCAAACTTTTCAATTTCCAAGAAACTCAAATTTGATAAGAAATTGTAAATAATGGATAATGTAACAATATAAACAACTAAAATAAATCATTGGGATAACTGACATATTTCCTGACATTAATATTACTTAGGTTTCAATATGTGTGGATATTTCACATAAAGCTCCATTAGTCTCCAACAAAGAATATGTAAGAAAATTTTAATAAAAAAAAAACTGTAGATACTCCTATATGAATTTTTATCTTCTTGCTGAATAAATTCAGTTGAGAACAATTGTTGATTTAGTCTGTGAAGAATTTTCTGAGTTTTCCGAGAGCTTTTCCCATCCTCCTCAGTTAGTCCTTCACGTTTCGGTTTCAGGGATTACTCTGGGATTTCCCCAAAAGCTCTCTGACTGAGAAACTCAAATGACTTTCACATTGTTGGTGAAATGGAGGAGGATTTAGGGGCCAGCTGGCGAAGGCTGTTCAATGGTGAATTGTCTTTCATTTCCTCCTCACGCACAAAATCAACATATGCCCCCAGATTTTTTTTTTGCCAAGCCCCATATAGGAATATACATATATAGGACAGAAGCTGTGGAAAGAAAGCAGATTGAGATGATCATCTTGGCAGTTTTTTTTTCTCTTGCCTCGAACACGCAGAAAGGGATTGGGGTTATGGGGGGTAAATCTTCATGTTGAAGAAAGCCACGAGATAGAACCCTATCACTCGTTCCCTTAATCTCCACCTCAGAAAAGAGCAAGGAGTAAGGGCATCAGCATCCCGAAAGGATAACAAGGAGACAGCGCAATTGTAGCGAGACGGAAGTGAATCTCAAGCTAAAGTATCCCTTCATTTGGGATGAGACAGAAGAAAGGAGACCCTATCATAAGGCTACCAACACAATTCGCTCAAGAGGAAGCCCATACCCATTCCAGGCCATCAAGTAAATTGACACAATTGGACTAGGATCTTGATGTGAGATATATACATTGCTAAACTCACCAGACCTGAAATCTAAACCGCAATCCTTGCAAATTCAAAACTTTGTTGCTCACCCCAACCCCTATTCATTCACTTGCTAAATTTTCTGACAGGGTGATTCTCAAGTTGATTCATTGTCGACATTCTCCATTTACACACAATTTTGGAATTTTCCCGCAATTACTGGGCAAGGATGGATTCCTCACTATAACTGTCTATTTTATGTATTACAAGTTATTCATGTGTATCACTACAAGCTTTTCTCATAGATCCACACGTCAATTTACAGTTCTATATCTTTGAAAATCTTCCTGGCGTTCCTGGTATTGACTATGCCTGAGAGAAATGAAAGAGAAAACCTGCAAATCGAATATTCAGGAAATTTACACAGAGAAAAGTAAAAGATAGAAACGAAGCTGAGCTCAATCAAGCTAGGATGAAACAGAATGGAAGGTATTGAAATATGATAACAGAGGCGACATAGAAAATATTCAGGGGTTAACTACGAATCAAAATTTAACCCTTGACTGCACAGAAAAAATACTTCGTAAAATTCTTTGTAAATGTTTGTAAATTCCTATTAGAAACTTACGAAATGATCGTAAAGCGTATAATACACAGAAAAGTTCGTAAAAGTTTCACAAAAACTGTTCTTGAAAAAGTACTTTTTCACAAAAATTGTAACAATTTTGTTCTATTACATAGGGTGGAATAACCACTTATCGCCATGTTTAGGAAAAAATTAAATTCATTTTATCATAACTTTTGAACCCTTGTTACAAGATAAGTCAAATTTGACACAAAGTTACTTAGATGTATTGGCTCTAGGTACGTGAAAACAATAATCCTACAATATAACGCTGTACTACTTAAAAAACTGATTTTTATTAATAATGCAAAAATAACCACTTCGTCGCCATCTTTTACCACTTTTCGCCAGTTTAGCAACCACTTCTCGCCACCCACTTGAAAAGAACCAAACTCGATTATTTTAGGCAATGTTATGAAAAGAATACATTCACAATTTCTCTTTTCTTGTGATCACTTTATTATTACTCACTTTAAATGATTTTTCTTCACTTTTATTTGAGAAATCAAATTATAGGTCTATTGCAGAAAGTAAACAATGCAGATTTGATAACTGAGAATGTACGAAGTGAAGTTAGCGTCGCCTATTGAAAAGACATGGCGACAGGTGGTAAAATCAATTCCAGAATATTACCACTTTTCGCCATGCCTCATTTTTATATAAAAATAATATAAAATGCAACATAGAAATATAGAAAATAGAAATAGAAAATTAAGCTGAGCGGTTTCCTACGCGGGGCAATGGTGGAAATGCTGGGACACATTCTTGGAATGTGCAATGTGCGTGCACCCTTTAAAAAACGAAAGCATATGCTATGACAGAATCCGAGATTTTGTCATTTCAGAAATCTCCTGCACAAATTCAGAAGCAGCAATAATGAAGGAAACTCCATTTTTCGGTGGTAGCCTCCAAAAAGGTACTCCCTATTGTTATGGGTGCGCGAGGAGCCATCCCGTCAGAAACTATGAAGTCACTCCAGGAACTCGGAATTGCATCCAAACGAGTGGCACATGCCCTCTCACTGATCGCCCTTCGTAACTCCATCGTTATTTATTATGCATTCATGGACAACGATGGGCGATAGAGAACTCACGAATTCAGGCGATCGGGTCACAGGTAACCGGAAAGTCCGGTCACATTCATTGTAGCCGCAGAATATATTAGGACCGTTTCCTTAGCGTTGCTACAACTTCTACAGGTTGTACTACACTTAACACCCAGTCTGTTGAGGTGTTTATTAAGACAGTGTCCGATGAAAAGATCAGGAAACAGCCGCGCTTTGGAGCGGTTACTGCTCTCCAAGTACTCTATCATTTTCCTTTCCACAAGTGTGGAATGAACAGTCTGGACACGCGACAGTTGCCTGTAGCCGCCCAGACCGCTTGGGACACTCCCCGAAGAGCAGGCTCGAGACCGATGAATTCGGTCTTCGCTCCTACCACCGCGAGGCGATCGGCCTCTTCATTACCCGCAATGCCACAGTATCCAAACACCCAACCTAGACCGATTTCACAGGTGTGTGAGACCGTTTCTAATATTTTGCACCATTAAAGCTCTAGCGAAAAGTGAGAGTTGTTTCCTGTTATGGAAATTAAAGCAGTTCCTCTGTCAGAGAATATGTTTATTTTCCTGCCGGAAATGTCAGACTAAGAGCCAATCTTCTCTGTATCGTTCCAAATTTAGTACATGCGTTCTGCCGAAAAAAGACCAGCAAAAGAATAACTTATAGTGAGAAATTTGTGGCAATTGTCCAAGATATGCTCCTCGAACCCCAGATACCTTGAAAAAGTTTCGTAAATACCTCAAATTGTTGAGGGTTATGGTATAAGCTGAAGTAAAATCCACTTAACCACAAAATTTACGAGGCCCTATCAACAATGCATTCCGTTCCACAAGTTCTGGAAAAACGTCTAAATCCTCGTGCAATTATCAGTCTCTTCAATCTATAGCTATCCCGCTGAAATATCTCTCATATTCATTTGCAATTTTCCACTTGGTGTGCAAGATTTTCTTGTAAGCGATGAAATTGCTATAAGGGGTCGAAAAATCTCGATGGGGTTGGGAGAAAATGCATGAATAGACAGAAAAACGACGTCGGAAATAACAAGGTAATAAAGGCAATCGCACTTGAAACACCTTTTGTATATCATTGCCTCGTTAGAGACGTCCATTTTCCCATTTTCCACCACAAACTGGTCGTCTTTTTCCACAAACACACCCCATCATACCCAACCTCTTAGGCTTATCGCCTTGGGACTTTTAAAGTGAAAAGATATGGAAACACGTAGATCTATCCATGTTGTAGCGTCAGCAGAGCATTTTCTGTGATTCGCGCCAGAGATATAAAGCATAACACCTTAAAATGCAATCTAATAAGGCAACCGTCGATGCCACTAAAAAGCACTCTTACCCAAGAAATATGTATTACATCTCCCACTTTACAGGCCACCCAGTCAATGACATTTGCCCTATACCAAGGAAATCTCCAAGAAAGTTAGTTGGGAAGTAAGAAAAATTTTCACAAAACAGGCACTTTCCTACCTCTACGTGAAGCTCATAGGAAAGAGAGCAACACAAGACAAACCTACATATAGCAAATTTTCCGCAGACAACACAACCCACAAGGAAAATTTCATTTATTTCTATTCTGTGAAATATTTTATTGAGCAATTTAGCAAAACTCCCCTCGGGAAATAATTTTAAATTCACAGAGTGAATAATCCGATTATTTGCACAAGGGAGAGAGTGAGAGCTTTTACTAAATTACGTGAAAAGCTCTCTGCCCTCCATATCGTACTTTTTTTCTTCTTTTTTTTTGCTATACCCATTCCGTTTTATTTCAATTTGGCACACTCCGAAGGACAACCCAAAATTTCTGCACCCTTTTTTTTCCTATTTAGACTGTGAATACCTTATACTCCCAAAATACTGAGAAAATTGTAACTTTCCGGGTTGAAAAGGATTGGTAGGAAAAACAGGAGATTTCTGATTGGATTTGCTGAAGAAGTTTTTAGAGAACTTTTTCGGTGGATTAATTGGCAAATGCTTCCGTATTATAATTGACGATAATTGATTTATTTGAATATTATATTTAGCAAATTTATGGATTTTGCCGAGAGTTCCCATTTTCATTGCTCGCTTTCTAAAGAAAGGGAAAATGTGCATATGATTACTTAAATATTTTAATAAAAATTATGTCTCATTATATCTTGGTTCAAAACCGTTCATCTGTTTCAAGTTCATAAGCCAAACGAACTGAGATATCGAACTTACGGCTTTTGTAACCCACCCCCTTTCCGTTGGAAAATAATGATCAAAACTTTAAACTTTTAGTTATACCTAGCTGATCCATGCAAAAAGAATTTAAAGTGACAAAATATACAAAATTTTAATAATACTAATTACTAATATTATTAATAAATTTGTTTCCTTTCGCATCTGCGGCTGCCGCCGACTTCACAAACGACCTCATCGAGAAAGATGACAGAAAATCCTGAATCATTGGTCGTATAAGCCTTAAACTTAATAATAATAACTTAAACAAAAATTATTCTTACAATTTAAATATTAAAAAAAAATATAAAAAAATAATAAAAAAAATCAATGTTAAAACTACAACAAGCCCAATCTCAAAGTTCTAAATTGTGGACGTGGCCTATAGAGCTCAGGCCCTTGAAAAAAAAAGCTATGCATTTTATAAAAAAAATGGTAAAGCATCCCAGCATAGCTGGATGCAGGATCTCACGAACTAAAGCTCTTCGTGTTTATAAATTCGACTAAAAATGCAAATTTTTAAGAATTTCAATTTAAATAAGTAACTATTATATAATCTTAATAAGTTCTGAAATAATTTTGGAGTACTTAAACATTTAAACTTCGAAAATTCAATTCAAAATTGTTTTCGGCCATATAATATAAACGAAATATTCGCCGGGGCTATCTCTAAAACATGTCAGAAAATAAATGAAATCGCTGGGACCAAGGGGTGAATAAGTGGCTTTCAGAGTGACCCGTGAGCGGCGTTCGACAAAATTGGACAATCTTGAACTAAAAATTAACAGATCGGCATAATTTGGCAAGAAGTCGACAGATCGGCATATTACTTAGCAAAAATCGGCAGATCGTCACGATTTTATCGAAAATTCTGTAAATTTAAATGTCAGTTCGCTCCTATGAAATATAGCGTTCGTTTAAATTCGTGTCGTGGAATTTCTACGAAAATTCTACGCAATTTCCGCGGAAATTCTTCCGAATCTGCATACCGGCACGAGATCGACAAATCCGTACGAAATCAGCAAATCGGCATAACTTTTCCAAATCCCAAAAACGTGGTTTTTGGAGGGAAAGGAGGTGCTGTATGGAAAAGAAAAACGTCTCCAGACATTAATGCATATAATAATAATAATAATAATAATAGTAATAATAATATATTTATTTCCTTCATCAATCTCAAAAATGCGGCTGCCAACCGACTTCAAAACCGGTTTCCCCAAGTAAACGGCAGAAACCTTGGTTTTCAGACCGTATAAGCCAAAAATGCATTATATATACACTCGACTCTTCGTTATCCGGCTGACGTGGGGACAAAATGACATTTTGGTTTTTTGAATCTGGTCAACGGTTTTTCTCTTTTGCGTTGTGTGAATTTATTTCCTGGCGAAAAAGAACAGAATTTTCTTCGTGGTGTGTTTATGTTTCATTTTGTAGCACGATTATATATCAAAAACTTTGATAAAATGAAAATAACACATTAATTCACTCTGAACAAACTGCATGTTTCGTAAAAAATCGTTTTGAATATATCAACCGCCAGCGTTTGGCAGCTGTCACCCGGATAACGAAGAGCCGGATAACGAAGAGCCATGTGTAGATATAATAATATTAAAAAATAATTCATATAACAATGCGTTCAAAATCTCACTTATAAGGAGGGAAGGAAGAGGAAGTGGCAGGGCAAACCGAGATCGATGGGCTAAGCAACAACAGGCTCACATAAGTGGTTCGTGTTGTCGTTGCTGAGTTCGGTACAAAAATATTATGTTAACTGCTTAATTTTAGATTTTTATTTTTATATTGTAATTTTATTTATTATTAGAAAAGAAAAAATGACTTAAAGAAAAAGGACTTGAACTGCGCGAAGAAATGAGAAGAAAAAGGGAAGTAAAAGAAAAGAGGGTGAGGATCAACGAAGACCAGAAATCGACATCTCTTACTGTTTGACCTTTTACCTGGTAACAAACTTTCGGACTTATAAAAATAAAATATTAATGAAACCTAAGTCAATTACGAGTATTTTAACGATTCATTACCGAATAAGACCGGAGCAGCCGGATTGAAAATTTCAAGACCTTTCCAAAAAAAATCCCAATTTAAGCAAATCAGTTGAAAAATGGGTCATCCGAGAACTTTGGCCTTCGAAAATTATATCCGAAACATATCCGATCATATGAGCTGTTTTCAAAATAATCCATAAAGCATGGTTTTTACTGGGCAGAAAGAAGTGGGGCGAAGAAAGGGAGAAATTTATAAAGATAATAGGGGTCGCCAAAGACCGAATGTTGATATATCTTGGCGTGTAAGTTCTAGAAAGGTGTCAATTTCGAAAAGAATGGAATGTCTCTTATTGAGTTGATTATGGAGAAGTAGATTAGATTAGATTGTATAGACCGCATGGTACGATCTGTGGACTGCAGAGTGCAGACACCCAGGCTCTACTTAAGCCCCTTATGTCTACCCAACAAACCTTACTCCGATTCTTTTAAAAACCGACTGAACTGCAGAATAGCCTGAACTGTCGCTCTTTCGTCATCCTCCGGTGTCAGCACTTCTTTTTTAAATATTTTAATTCTCTGGCTTTAAAATTTGGAACAATAAAATAAAATGATGATTATAAAAATTCCTGTGATCACTAGTGAGAATTTCTTCACCTCAAGACTAAAAACACCTTTTCAATCTTGCCCAGAGCTTTCGGTCCGGATATGGACCTTCTTCAGTGGTCGACTATGTTTTTGTCAACCACTGAAGAAGGTCCATATCCGGACCGAAAGCTCTGGGCAAGATTGAAAAGGTGTTTTTAGTCTTGAGGTGAAGAAATTCTCACTAGTGATCACAGGAATTTTTATAATCAACTCATCACACCAGTTCCATTATATATTAAAATAAAATGTGTTCTACTGTTTCCAGACTCTCAATTTGAGTATTCTGCAAAGTATATCAACATTCAGCAGAGCCACCCTCTTTAGTTTGAATGCAAACTTAATAAAGCACTCGAATTAATTAATCATATGCGATTTAAAATGATTTGGGGTAAATTAAATACTGAAAATTTTACCATAACCCAAGAATTTGCAAAGCATTTTTGACCTCACACCTTTTTTCCTGTACAAATATTTCCACAAACGGGTCATTTAAAATTCCACATCGAAAAAAAAATGTATATGAACATGGAGAATTGATTGAAAAATCAATAGAATATATATGAATTGAGTAAAATAGCCAAATAGTGGCATTCAATCCACTTGCAAAATCTCCCACGTACTACACTCATTTCATCCACAATAGATTTAGACCCAATTTTATTTGTAAATTAACGCGTAAAATATTGCTGGTTGTAATTTATATTTCATATGTTAATCCATACGTGATTCTGTTCGATGGAACTTTTGAATTATAGATCGATTCAGGTGGAAGAGGTTAAGGATGTTCGCCATAGTAATAGAACATCTAACTTTTGACAAACTTTTCCTTCCGTATCGATATTCAGTGAATTTTATTGAACTTTTTCAACAAGTCAAAAAGCTGCAATCACCTAGCAATTTTCCACTTATTCAACAGTTTTTTTTTCACCTTCTTCTTTTAATCTTTTTGATAAGTAATACCTAGTGGTAAAATTTATTTCTCATAGAAAAATTTTCATAGAGAAAGTTTTCCATCTGATGGAAATGTCTTTTAACTGTTTAATGTTGAGATGCTATTGGACGTTTCACCACAAAAATTTATGCATCTTCATTGATAAAACATATCCAACTGGGAAGAATGGTGAAAGAATGCAAAATCAGACATAGTGTGAGCTTTTTACATGGGAGCAGGATAGCCTGTTTTGTGGTAAATTCGTGATGGAATTTTCGTCTGGAAATCCACAATATTCACACCAAAGGTATGCTATCTCCTATGGAAAACGATATTATCATGTATAAATTTTACCTCGTGCTGAAGACAACAACTCTTCGGGGAAACTCGTGAAAAGAATGAAAATCCCAACCCAACATTTTCAACCCCAAAAACACCCTTCACACCCGCCACTTTGCACCTATCTTTTACACATGGCTCATCTTGTATCATAGTGCTGTATGTCGATTTTCAGAACATGATGATTTTCGATAGAAAATTTTTTATTTGGTTTTTACTTCTCGAACTCAACGATTGAGCAGTAATATAATCCAGTGGAATATTTCATTTCATTTAGGGTAAATGTCCTAATTCAAAACCATTTCCAGATGCTTTAACTTTGACAGAAGATTCAACACATTAAGTTCATATTTTTTCTGAAGAGAATTACATAAATTTGCTCCTTGACTCTTCTAGAATGTTACTGTTTAGTGAAAATTTTTTATATATAATTTGAAAACTTCTTAAATACAAGAAAAACACACAAGTGCAAAATGCTTCAATTGGAAACAAATAAATCCAAATGGAGACAAGGGAAATTTTCTAATTGGAGACAAACAGTGTAAGTGAAACCGCGACGAAAGGCTTCCAAAAGTTTATTGAGTTGCTCTTGAGTGCAGGATTTGTTCTTATTCTTGGTCTTTTCTCCTTTCCCATCTAAAACAATAAGAAAATCTCTCCAAAAAAATCATATTTCCGGGGTTTCCTATTGAAGCATTTGCAGACACTTCAGAAAAACACTTTTTGTCCACGAAATAGGTAATTATTTCATTTGAAAATTTCACGTACCGTTAACAATCAAGATTAGCACCTAATTTAACCAAAATTAGCCACAAATGAGACATAAATCTTAAAAAAAAAACGAATAAACAACAGTCACCACTTTGTGTTTTTCATTGGAAAACATGGTCGATTGATGAAAAATTCAATGGTGAAAGGATACACTTTTAATTTTTATGAGAAATTAACAAATTCAATTTTGTGAATATGAATGGATTTTCGCTTTATTTAAAGCAAAATTAACTAAATAATGAAACTGAGGTATAGAAAATATATAAATATAATAAGTTAGTACTGTATTTATCATGAAAACAATGACGTTTCCATTTGGAGTAGCAAAAAATTTCCATTTGGAGCAGGTTTTGAATTAGCTTAATTTACCCTAATTTAAATAAAAATCTTACTAAATTGCATTTCATATCACCATGAAAGATATCTAATGCGAGCTTATGCCTCTGTTGTACTAGATGAGCGATATGTAAGAGAATGCCGCAAGGGGATGAGTTTATACAAACTAAGAACCAAATTGCCGGTGTTCCTATCCCCTGGAGGGGTTTCAGTCGATTAGAGGGAAAATTTTCGGTTTTACTACCCTTAATGGAGATGTTTCACCTCTCTATACCAAAATATTCACCACTCTCTGGCCTCCGTGCAAAACAATATAATCCCCTCGAGGGAATTTTCATTAATACATTGCCTAGCGCGAAAATTGCAGCACAAAGATCGTAAATAAATCAGTGACAAGGCAGGTGAGATTTCCACCCATTTGCAATGGTTATTTAACTTTCATAAATATCCTTGGACAAGACATTATTCTGCAGACATTCATCCTCCTCTAGCTGAAGTGATATACAACTTAAGTGAACAAACGCATTAAAGATAGCATTTTGCAAATATAAACAAATTTGTAGATAAAAATTTTACTGTGAGACTGAAATAATATATCAAAAATTAATATATCCTTCACTTGGCTCAAGATAAAAATAATTTAAATAAATACTTTTTTGTTAAACTAGGTTAGAAACTTTATAAAAAATTAAATAAGTATGAAGAATTTCATCACAAGTATAATTACGTTCATCCATTTAAAAATTCTTTTGTGTAAAAACCAGATAAGTACACAAAGTGTCACTCCACCCTGCTGATGTTACATTTATAAATTATTAATTCGCATGAATTATTAAAAGCTGGAGGTGGTAAACTTGAGACAGTAGTATATAAAGCCTTCACTCAGCAATGCAGGACAATAATTTAGAAAGCTTTACAGCAAATTAGAGCTGCTGATGTATCTAAACAAAATTTTATTAGATTACCAAGAATCTAAATTCAATAAGAAAACCAATGTTGATCTTATAAATAATTTAATGCAATTTTATATGTTCAGCAATTGTGACTTGTTCAGAGTAGGTTCCCGTATTAGTATGATTGCCAAGAAATTTACTAAATAATTCTAGGATAGCTTGAAGATAAGTCGTCATAAAACTGTACTGAAACTCTAAACTGAAACTGTTCTAAGTACATTTGCTTTGTATCAGTATTTATTGCTAATGATGCATCACCTTTAAAATACCTTAAATTTAAAGAAGCCCGTTTTACTAGGTCCTCGAGTGGAAATCATGTAGCTCACCCTCATGTGTAAAGCTGTGCTTATTTACAAGGTAAATCATCTACCAACAGCCAGTTAGAATGCCGGCAGATATCACAACCCAAAAATAAATATTTTTCTAACTAAAAAATGTCGAGTTTTCTACTTAAAAAGCAGTAGGGGGAGGTGGGGCTACTTTGAGCCGTGGGGCTAGATTGTTATACGACTTTTCCGCCTATTTCTAAGTGAAACTGGTCCTTACAATTATTTTATTTATATCCACAATTATTTTCTCTATTCGAATTTCATCATATTGAAACCCAATTTCCATTAAAAATATGCGGCAAAATCGTATAACACTGTAGCCCCACAGTTCAAAGTAGCCCCACCTCCCCCTATCTGCAGGAACTCTTAATTTACCATTTTAACTTAAGACACAGATTAAGTAAAGTACGTTTTTTGATTAAAGGTATTACATAGACAACGTATACCATCGAGAATGACCCGATAAAATTGGCTAAATGCTTTGGAAATGGTGAGTTCGACGTAAAGAACCAAAAGGCCAAAAACAATTAAAGTCGCCGATCTGCAAGTTCTTTTGGATGAAGATTGTAACATTAGCTTTCGGTGGCATTAAACTGGCATCGATAAAATATTTCTAAACGTTTGCATTTCATGGAAAAAAGTTAAAATGTGAAAATGGGTGTCGCATGAGTTGACTTAAAGATAGGCGAAAATTCAAAAATCCACTTCTGAGATTTTGTCTTTGCGGTATGAAAGAAGGATTTTGTTATTATCAAAGTGGTACACGTGATAAGAAAAGGCTATTGTTCAAGTATCCTAAACCCTAAACGTTGTTGCTTTCACCTAGTGAAGGATCATAATCTGCAAAACGGCCAAATATCTCCAGAAAGGACTTGACTGATTGATTTTGTATCATTACTGCTCGAAAAACGTCCATAATAAGTCAAGCAACACGAGAGAATGATATCGTAACGGGTCCCGATTATAATCCAGAGCGTCAAAATAATGAAAGCCAAAATCCTGAATTCTTAAGTGTCCTAGCTAGTCCTACGATTGCACCTGCGCTTGCTGGCGGTGGAGGCAAAGGGAAATTTTCTGTGTCTTGGGAAATTATTCTAAAGTCGAAAATTGGGTATATGAATGGTTTTGCATATATGGGAACCAGAGTTTGTCGCGTAGTTTGGAGTTATTCTAGAAAAACATCAACTCTCTCCAGAGCTTTCGGCTCGGTATCCAAGCCTTTATCAGTAGCTGGAGCAATGGTGAAATGGTTTTGACTCAGAGTAGTACTACGGAGGGGCCGTTTGAATAAAAAATCTGCGCCAGTTATCCATGTAAAACAATTTTCCTCAAATTGAATAAAATGAGTGTAACCGATGTTGGTTAAGCCTTTTAAAATTGACAGCTCGTTATCAAATTGATGTCCAATGTGTCCAATTGCGTGGGGTCCACTACAAAATCGGAAAAGATGTTCTCTTTTTTTGTGGAAGAACATTTTTTATAGCGGCCCTCGGCGGTTGAACATCTAAAAAGAAAGTTCAAGATGTACTCACTAAATGAAACCCTCAGAATCGAGCTTCTTACTTATCATGGAAATTTATTTTTGCACTCCCTAGCACTGTACTTCATCACTAAACACTATTCACTCCAACTCTTGGCCAAAAAGGTCATCCTGGCGTTAAGAACTGTTCACCAAATTTTATTTACACTCTGAAGAACAATTGCAAAACACATGCATTGACAAAACTCGATTATATTTCAATTTTTGAGGTTGTTTCACTTTTTCCTTTAAAAATGTCCTAGCACGTCCTCCCATAGTATTACTCTGAGGGTTTTGATTAAAGAATGTCCCATGATATCTTCGAGGTATCGATTAATTGCCAAAGAGATGGCAATAAAGTATAGCTACTTAGAATAGTTATTTTGAATAAATTATTTTTGGATTTTTTTCTGATATTTGTCATGTTTTTTTTTTTAATAAAAAAGCCAGTGATAAGCCTAGGTCAGCTTATAGCGGTGCGATTCCTTCATTGCAAATTTGGATTGTGGCAAACTCGAACGCTATTTATACATAAATAATGCAAATTTCGTTTAATAATTCTTAAACTGTACGTAACATATTATCGTTATTAATAAGGAAAATTGGATGAGAAACGCATAAAAGTATCTGAAAAACTTTAAAGTTGATTTTCTTGGAAACTATGAGGAATAGAGGACTCAAACTTTAAATCCATTTAGAGCCGTTTTTAGGCTTGATTCACAGAAATAAAAGTTTAAGATTGGTCGATTACGGTCGCCGACTGGGTTGACATGTCTCTAATAGGCCGTACGCTATACACTTTGAATATTGTATCGGAAAGTTAATTATTCCCAAAGTGATAGAGGTTTTAAATCTTAAAAATCTTATAGTCAGCATGTAAAATCTCAGCTTGAAATCGCTTTCCTGTAAAGTTGGTCATTTGCGACTTATTCGTTTTGTATTCCTAGCCGTCGACATGAGAATGCCATACGGTTACAGAAGTCCTCTGATCTAAAAAATGAACTGTAGCCTAGGGTTTTCCTATCTCTAAATTGGGAGGGTTTTTCTTAAATTATGTAAAGTTACAGAACTGGAAAGCTAAGCATGTATTTAGAACAGTTTTCTTTGAACAATTTTACTTTAAATGCGTTTGTTCTTCTTAGAAGCACACCTGTTAGTTTTGCTGAAAAAATATGTTTTATCCTTAATATTCCTCAAGAGATTTCCACTTTAAGTGAAAAAGAAACCATAAAAGAATTTTATCTATTATAAAGCGTAACTATTTATCTTATAATTAAAAGTACAGTAGAGTCTCCTAAATTCGAACGCTCGGGGGGTATTTTTGACATTTCTCACCTCCCAAATTCGAACGATTTTTTCAAAACTAACGAAATTCGTGTGAGATTAAATTGTACTTTTGAATCAAATTCCCGTACTTTCTCGCAAGTCTTAGTGGTAACATATTTCCTTTTAATTTTACACGACCATAATGTATGTAAACATTCAGGAAGAAGCACATAAATACGATTTTCATTCACCAAGAAATACGAACTTTCTAACATAACCTCACAATTGACTTTTTGAATCCAAACGGCGTTCGAATTTGAGAGATTCAGATTTGAGAGACTCTACTGTATAGATACATCAACTGAAAAATAGTCCGTGTTGTTATAATGGCGTTGTAACAAAAGAAATGTATCAATGATACCGCATTATACCTATTTTGTAGTTAAATCCCTGAATATTTATATAGTTTGAGGAGAATAATTGCCCAAAATGTATACGGAACGGTTTTGCTGTCCCCTACAACTTTTGGCTAATCTCGATAAATGGAATAAGGTGAAAGACCTAAAATGTCCGAGACAAAAAAAAATGAAACAGGAAGTGACTTGATAATTGTATTTCAGTCCCAAGTTCCTGCTTGTATTGTGATTCTCAGCCTACTGTCGAGATTGGGTGTTTCCATCAACCTAAAAGACTGACATTGTGGCATAATGTTTAGGAGCTGACCAACACCTGAGAGTGCAAAACCACCCCATTCGGAAATCCTCACCCAACCCCTCAATTCAGGCTCCGTAATAGACGATGGCGTCATGGCGGCCTCCATTAAGAATTCTTATCACTGGAAGAATCATACATTTCCACAAGGCGCAATTGAGGTGTGTAAAAGGGGTGGTGAAAATTGTGATGGAAAACTATGTTATGCCACAAGGAGTCAATAATGTTCGCACCACACGCTGCAAATGACAAAGAATATTTGGAAAAATGTCAATTTGATACACCCTAACCTTTCCCTGCACATCTACCACGTAATATTTCGTCTCATGAAACTCACTCGACATCCTGCTCGAAATAAATAATTCTCCAACTTACGAGGTGAAAACAAAATGTTCCCAAAAGGGTTTATCAATCCGAACAATTAAAATAAAACTTCCTGTCAATTTTTTATCAAATAAAAACTGACAAAGCATAAACCTATCAACAATAATTCTGTATTATACAACATTTACACTTGGCAATTATTAATATCTTTGTCAAAAAAAAAGAAATAAAAAAAAAACAAATAAAAATACCCCTGATTGGTAGACAATTTCCCTTCGGCACCACTCAAATAAATTCAGAGTGCATTTGTAATTAAATCATCAGGGAATTTGCATAAAATATTCAACCAATTTAATTGAATTGCGCAATAAATAAATTAATCAGGTACCAATTTAATTTCAATGGGACACTTATTCGCGGAATAATGGAAAAAACTGCAACCATATCAATTTTTCTGTACTATACAAGTTTTTTATGATAAATATATATATCAGAATGGTTGCGTTAAGTCAGGAGCAATTAAAAACTTTTTCCACTTCAACTTAAAGTTGTTTTTAATACCTTTCATAAATATTTTATTTACTGTAATATATTCTTATATAATTTATCTATCGATTTATACAATAAAAAATATAGAGTAACTGTACGAAATTTCGGACAGCTTGCAATTACGGCCACTTTTTTTTGTTCTCCAAATTTCCATGAATTTATAGTTTTTTTCATACTCTAGAGATTATACAATGCAAAAAATAACAAAAACTGTCACTTCGACAAACGAGATAATGTGAAAAAGACATTGAAAGAATTCCGGAAGGGCAAGGAACTCTGAGAATGAAAGTGGTCGAAATAGGACACCAAAGCAATGTCAACAATTTTATTCATTTTAAAATGTTTTAAGATTGATTTTATAGAAAATAAAGACGATAAACTATCTACAAGGTTCCAAGCAACACCTCTTAAGAAGTAATTTAAAAAAATCAATTTGTATTAAAAATATTACTTTCCAAACTTGAGAATTTGGCGCTTGCATGTAACTATGCCGAAATTTGGCACACTTTCCCTAAACCACTTTTAACCGTCTAATTCAGGCTCACCCCTTAAAGAAATATTGGAAAAATATTATGTAGAGTAGAGTCAGTAATTTTGGCCACCCTTAGGCTTTAATGACCACGTAAGGTATGAAATTTTTGTCAGATTAAAAAGAATTTTTGTACAAAGGTACTTTGAAGCAATATCTATCGATATATCTAGGATTTGTCTCGAGAATTTTAATTAATCTCATTGAAACTTAAGCATTTTCCTCACTTATTCTTATTTCAGTACTTGTCACCACTTGTGTTAAAATGAGTTTTAAATAATTAAGAGATATAATAACCCATTAGAATAGTAGAATAGAACATATTGTGAGTGTTAAAGCACAACTTATTCTTAAATTCCTTAAATTTTTTTCTTTTATCTTAGGTGGCCAAAAAGTGCTTACATGGCGAAAAGGGCTGACTCTACCCTACTCGAAACCAGAGTGTGTGCGAAGTGCAAAGCCTGAATGCCTGCCTACCCTTATTAATTCATTTTAATAAATATAATAACCGAAATAGAATAATAATTATTACACCAAAAATTATGAATATTCTAATATTATTTTATTGTTTATATTGATGAAATTATTAGGAATCTCTAGTAATTTATTGGGCTATAACAAAATAACACAACTCATTAGTGTAGAATCATATTAATTGTCTAAAGTATTCCAGTGGAACACTAGCGTTCAAATTGCAATAATCCACGGAATTTGACGATAAAATTCCAGCAAATTTTCGATGGAATTTGGAGTCGGAAATTCCATTTCAGATACGATCCATTGGAATTCCGTGGAACTCCACGGAACATTTATATGGAAAATCAAAAGTGAATCGTCCGCGGGACAAGCTGGAGAAATCCTGTGGAAAATTCCACTATCTTTCCACAGGGTTTTCCATGGTTTTTAAGAGAAAAGAGTGAAGTGATTACATTAAATAGGTTGCCAAACTAAAATAAGACTGTTTTTAAGACATTTAATATGTATTTTAGTAAAAATTTTTCTTTTTATAAAATAATTTTTTATTATCTAAAGTTATCGCTGGTTTAGGAAATCATATTAAAATTCCCGTGATCTTTGCTAATTTTTTAATATTCGAAAATAAAAGCATGAGATGCATGTGAGAACTTCGTTTTTCTCCATTTTATTGAGATGGAAAAATCCAGATCAAATCCACAAACATTTCCATGGAAGTATTCTACAGAAAAAATCCTCTATAAATCCATGGGAATTTCATTGGAATATATTATGGAAAATTCCGAGGAAGTTTTCGCTTGTTATTTCTATTCAACTTTTTTTTTGCTGTGGGGTACTAAGAAAAAAGAAATAGGTCGAAAAGTTTGGGAAACTCTTGGCGTAGGGGAAGGTGGGGCTACGTTGAGCTGATTGATAAACGATTTTTCGCATATTTCCAAAGTAAGCTAGGCCTTATCATAACTTAATTTAGATCTGATTCGACTATCTAAATTACATTTCTGTTGAGTCCGGTTTCCTTTAGAAATGTGCGAAAAAAACGTATATAGATGTAGCCCCACCTCGCCTTAATTACTCTACGCATAAAGAACGTACAGTTTAGCCAAGATATAACTTTGCTTACTTACACTGTTTTGACTGTCATTCTTGTATTTGAAACACATCAACTTTCGGATATTAAATTTTCAATAATACTTTGTGAATCTAAAAAAAACTTTTAAATTTTCTCTAAAACTGAGGATTCTCGGTCATAGTGTTTCAACCCTTATATGTTGGCCATGTTCATGGTCATTTGAAATTGGTCCTATATTTTCTGCTACCGCTGTAATTCATTTTAAAAGAGAAGATAGAATATGTGAAAATATGGCGAGATAGAGAATATTTGTGGTTATTTATGTGACATCAATGAAATGGAAATTTCAAGAGGCAAATCCACCAAAAAGTGCTCCATGGGGGAAACTTTTCATTCACATATTTTCCTTTTTTGCATCATGAGCTCCCCAATAAATCTCAATTGAATGAGAGGATGAGAAAGTCATTGTGATATGCTTTATAAAAAGCAATTCTTATTCATTGTGAAGAGGAAAAAGATGACAGTTTTGTTGAAAACGAGATATTTGCACACAATATCTAATGATAAACCCCTTTCATTTCGTCAGGGATATTTTTCCAGCAAACTTTAGGGGTGTTCCAACTCCTTTTTTTTCCCAAAAACATCTCCCTTGGAATCATATCACTTTATTGCTCGAACTCTTCTAAAAACAAGAATATATATAAAAAGATGTAACGGTAAGATCTAGAAGCCAAACGGTTAGCGATGGCTCTTTAGGATTTCTTGGGAACCCTTGAATTATTCATATGTAAATCTAACAAGGTTATGAGTGGTTTACGTCTCTGCCCAGAAGAAAGAAGAATGTTTTGGATATAATTCTTTAAAGTCAAGTGGGACACCGGTGTCCCAAAAACAAAAACAATTTTTTTGACTATAGAAAATTATTTTGTCTTTTAAATAGTCAGAAAAAAAATTATTTTCGTTTTTGGGACACCGGTGTGCCACTCGTCCTTAAAGAGTTAAGGGAAATGATATGTCATATGAGATAATTGGTATTATGCCAAACACACAATAACTTTTGTTTAGTAAAGTAAACATGTTTTTGATATTTCAATGAGAGTGAGTGAGATCTATATCTAGTCATCTCGCTCATTCTCATGGCAAATTTTGAAAACATGTTTACAAACAAAAGTTATTGTACTCTAGTCATTACGCCAAACACACAATAACTTTTGTTTAGTAAAGTAAACATGTTTTTGATATTTCAATAAGAGTGAGTGAGATCTAGATCTAGTCATCTCGCTCATTCTCATGGTAAATTTTGAAAACATGTCTACAAACAAACGTTATTGTGCGCTGGGCATTATCCATAGATAATTTGTAATTTCTGGAAATTACTAATTACTAATTTACACAAACTTTTATCTATGAAATTTTTAGAGTATTAAATTAGAGTTACAAGTTCGAGCATTCCGCAAAGTTAAGATGCTTTGTCAGCCCTTTCTGGGAAATAATCAATAGATTCTTTGGTGAGAAAATCATATTTTCCATGATGTTGGAACAACTATTGGGAAAATGAAGATGGGTAGCCTTGACAAACCCGAAATCGAACCCACATTGAAAAGGTGGGAAAATTTATATACAATTGCAAGAAAATTTATATGACACAATCGATGGAGTTCGATGGTCGTTTTTCAGCATCATGCTTTCGCGTGTGGTAAGGGGCGGTTTTTTTTTTTATTTCGTTTAAATGTTTTCCTCCTTTTGCCCGCCAATTCATGAAAAATTCACAACAGGACGAGAAATGCCAGGATAGGTTGTAAATTTGATGAAAAATCGCAACACACCCTTTTCCTCACCTCTGGAGCGCCAAGAGCATTTGGATTGTATGGATTTTTGGACACAGAAAATGTACCACATATAAATCTTGCTGGTTGTATTTCAATGAGAAGACTAACAATCCCAGTTTGAAAAGGGTGGCGTTTACCACTGAGGAGACGTTTTCAATTGAATAATATCCATCAACCCAGTCCATCCCTTGGCCCCTTTTGTCAAGCCAATCGACATGGTTGGGAATTTTCGTTATTCTCCCTTGGTCTCAAAGACGCCCGTCGTTCATGGTGTTTTGTGGGAAAATGACGTCCTCTGAGAGTAGCTGAGGTCACACTGGCTTACACAGAGATATTTCCGCATTGAAAGACCTAGACAGCTATCTAACATTGCCCACAAAAAAAAAAAACCGTGATTTACAGGAAGAAAAATCGGAAAATTAAAAATGAATGTGCTTGTTTATCAAGAATGTGTTCCGGAAGGAGCTACGATGACGCGTAAGCATTTTCGCTAGAGAGAGTGGATGTTCCATCAAGTCTCGGCATAGTCATAAAAATCACAGAAGTAACAACGTTTAGTTATTCATTTTGACGGCACAATGGCCTCCAGGATCAACGGATAAAAATCTTTTCGACTTTTCTAATACGGGGAATAGACATCCTCTCCTTGTGAGTACGTTTGCATTCCGGAAACTCATGTTCATGCATCGTGTGATGCGTCCATTGGTTGACTCAGGGCTAATGTAAGTGCCAAAGGTGATTAAAACAAAGAGGGTAAGTGTGCCAAATTCCGGCCAGCTTGCAATTTCGGCCACCTTTTTTGTTCCTCGAATTTCCATGAACTTTTAAGATTTTACGTACTCTAGAGATTATACAATGCAAAAGAATAACAAAAAATGTAGCTTCGACAAACGATATGACGTGAAAAAGATATTGGAAGAATTCCCAAAGGGCAAGGAACTATGAGAATGAAGGTGGCCGAAATAGGGCACCAAAGCTATGTCTATATTTTTATTCATTTTAAAATGTATTAAGAATGATTTTAGAGTGAATCAAGACGGTAAACTCTTTACAAGGTTCCAAGCAACACTCTTTCAGAAGAAAGAATAAAAACAAATCAATTTGTATTTAAAATATTACATTTCAAACTTGAGACTTCGACGCTTGCATGTAACTATACCGAAATTTGGTACACTTACCCTACTTAAACTTGTTCTGACATTTTTAGTAATTTCCTAACTTCGTTGCAGTTTTAATTACCTCACTCAATATAAAAAACATTTGGCAAGTGTCTCGGCTAGAAATTTTCTAGTTTCGACCGGTAATGTATTACAGAGCTATCACACTGTGGTATATTATTATTTAATTTGAGTACAATCCTATTAACTGAAAGCGAAATTAGTGAATTAGTGAAAAAATAAATTTTCACTAAAGTTCAGTTGGAAATTTCAAGGCCTGTCCATAATATCCGTATTCAAGGAAGTTGGTTGAAAACTAGGCCTTCCAGTCTGATTGAAATTTGACCTACAAAAATTCAAAATGGCGAATTTTCCAGTCTGAAGTAGGAATTTACGAAAGGGTTACCTTGGCTACCTTCAAAATCAAATAGATCATTGGAGCCGTTTCCGAGAAAATAAAAAAAAGGGTTTGGAGGGACAGCAGAGGATATAAGAGAAAAAGGGGAAAAACGCCTCTATTTAATGTTTTTTTTAGAGGCGGTCACGGAAAACTAGGGGATCTCAGTGGTGCAATACGCAAGACAGCTGGTCTTGGGCGAACGAGATCTCTGACTCGACTCTCAAAGTTGTGAGTTCGAGTCCCGTCCGGTGCAATCAACTGAATGTCGAGAAAAAAAAACATTTTTTACTGTGATAAAACGTAATAAAATACACCGCTTCAGCCCACAAACCTTCAGGAGCACGGAAGAAGCATTCACTACGGGGAAAGGCGTTCCTGGGCGATATACGATCAACAGATTCTTCCAACACGAGGCACCTTGTAATGATTACATTGTAATACCAAATAAAGTGTCTCGATACGATTAATAATACGAAAAACTATAAGTCGATATCTCTTGCCGGTTTACCCTTTGATTGTATATAGAGTACGTGTACCAAATTTCGACCAGCTTGCAATTCCGGCCACTTTTTTTTGTTCCTCGAATTTCATATATATATATGCAATGCAAAAAAATAACAAAAGATGTCGCTTCGGCAAACGCGATGATGAGAAAAATCCATTGGAAGAATTCTGGAAGGGCAAGGAACTCTGAGAATGAAAGTGGCCGAAAAAGACCACCAAAAACGTACCTATGACTGGAAATTTGCCATTTTGAAATATTGAAGATCAAAGGTCAATCACTTTGGAGAGCTCATTTTTTTAACGATTTTGTTAAATTTGGACTTTTTGGAAAAGTATTGAAATTTTTGCCCTGGCTGTATTGGTAATAAATCGGTCAAGTACCAGATAATTGAATTTTTTTTGTAAACTATTTTTTTTATTTGACCTTAGGCTTATTCCCGAGCTAGAGGCCAAACGGTTAGAGATATAGACTTCCGATCTTCGATAACCCCCCCCCCCCCCCCGCCCCATAAGTGGACATTATTTCGGACGGTCTCTTTTTTTTAGAATTGTAATGTACAATTTCACAGTGTTATATCACGTCTTCTATAAATTTATAGAAGAAATTCATGAGACGAGAAAGAATATCCTTCAGTGTGATTCATTTGGAAAAGAATGAAGAACACATATCTATAATTTTCCTTATCCAACTAAGCAATAAATGGGGTGTACCAAAATTTGCTGAAGCATGTGTAATTGTGGCTAAACACTGACGCCACTTTCTATCACCATTCTTTGGCAGAGAAAGGAAAAAATTCTTTTCTGTCTTGTGCAATGAATAAAACACGCACACGACATCATTTCTCTCCCAAATATAAACGGACAATAAATTCTTAGCGTACACACCCCTTAATGTGAGGGTGGATGAAAGTGGTGGAGGCCGAGGTGAAGAGATAACAAGCCGTTTTCCGGCTCAAAATGGATGGTGCGTTGAGGATTTCCTGCCATCCTTCCCTCATTCATCCAATTTTCCACCTCTACCCCATAAGAATCCTCTCCAAGTCCCATCACCCTCGGGGAAAAATATTTGATAAAGCAAGAAAAAATAAAACGATCCCACCCTGAGACTCATCCTTTCTTGTATTTTATGACGAATAAATTAAAAGTCTAAGTGTGGCAAAATTGTTTCTTTTTTTTCCCCCTTTTCCTTGCACCCACCCACCTCATTTAGCAATTCTTTTTCTCTCAAGACTTCTGCACCAGACCATGTTTTACTCCCTCAGCTATATGTCTTAGCCTTAATATTTTTTTTACGAGGTGATAATAAACATCTCACACAAGCCATGGCAGCAAAAGAGGAGCAAATGTGAGCTGGAGGATGATACTGTGAGAGATCTCGGTGTAATTTCTCTTGTTTTTCCCACTACTACTTCTCTACAAACCTATCCCCACACTCAAAGAAACAGATTAGGGGGGCAGGGTTTAAAATAAGTGTAAAAATTGATTTATGCATTTGAGATTTCGATTTATCTGTCTTTTAATCCTAAAAAAAAGAATGGGGGATGAAGGATATTTATTTAATTTCAATGTTCAGGTTCCGAGTGCTCAAAACCGGAGCTTTCCCAAAAGAAAAGCCATTAACCCATTCAGTCAATGTACCTAAAATACTTGAGATAGAATATTCATACTTTGGGATTAGTTTCCTACAGATTAATAGATGAATTTTTTGAAAAGAAAAATTTTTTATCTATTATGGGGGCGCGGGGATTCACCCTCAAACACACGTCTTAACGGTCACTGAATTTAAATTCTGTGCATTAATTCATTACAAACTCTATTGCTTTAGATAGAGCAACTATCCAAGAAAACAAATTGGCAACCAGAATTCAAATCAAGAAAGAGGAAAGAGGCCAGTTTTAACAAATTCGACGGGATGTCGAATAAGAACAACAAAATGTATTTCCATCTCTGTCGGACTATTTTCCCAAGTAATTGAAGAACTAAAGTTACTAAAAATCCATTCCTGACAGCAATTCGGATAAAAATTTCCCAGGAATAAATCATCTAAAATCACTCAATTTGCGTATGATGTATAATATCATGGTAAGGAATGGGTTAAAGGATCGATTTCCGAAGCCAAATGAAAGGATTGTTACTTCTTGTTTCGTCCACCAGGTGGCCGAAGTGTTTTCATTTCGAATTTCGAAATATTTTGAGTGTTGTGTCAGCCCACGCACTTTGTCATGGGGATATTTGAAGAAATGTGGCCCATAATATTCCTGTTCTCTTGCAAAATCTTTGTAGGGGAATGTTGGCATGGTTCGCACAGAGTGAACCTTCAAACGATGCGAATTTTCTCTTTGTTTGGAAAAAGCTGACTTACCACTTCTCATCTCGTTTCATGAGCTTAATAATTCTCTATCTTATGGCTAAGAAATGACGAACTAGCTCTTTGCAAACAAAGAGAAAATTTGCGTTGTTTGAAGGTTGACTCTGTGCGAACTATGCCAACATTCCCCTATAGGAGAAAGTACTCTCCCTTCGAACGTTCATACCTTCGAATAATGTGAATTTTCTTTTATTTTCAAAAGACTTACATATTTCTATTAAATATTAATCAGCTTATTATCAATTGATAATTATGGGATAATCATGTGTAAGTCTCTTAGGGAAAGTAAAGGAAATTCACATTATTCTAAGGCATGAACGTTCGAATGGAGAGTACTTTCCCCTAATCACTCTTACTATTCACAAGTAGAGTTTAAAAAATTCGAAGATCTATTTGGAAAGCCAAAAAGAGACATTCTTACTTCTTGATAATTACGCAAGGTGGCTGAGATCCATCCTGTTCGAATTTCAAACTCCATAAATACTGTGTATCTGTTTTATGAGCTTTTTAGAGTGATTCTGCTTAAATTTTTCCCATCTTGTGCGAAAATTTGGCATGAAAATTCCAAAATGAATTTGAATCTTTGGACCATCAACGACTTTTTGTGTAAATTGAGTTCCATTTACCTTTTAGCCAAGACACTATTGGAGAATCAAACTCTACTTGAGTTTGCATCCCCTGAGTAACTCCTATGACTACTTCTTTCTTCTTTTCTTTTAGTATAATAATTCGAAATTTAGTTTGAATTTTTTGAACATAAACGACATTTTGAATAAATAAAAAGCTAATTAGCTTTTAGTCGAGCCACTTTGGGTGTGAGCAGACTAAAATGTTCAAACTTTTGACATATACGTCACCTACGTGACTGACAGATAATTAAATTTATATTCAACAGTGTTTTGTTTGCCTCGAACCTTTATTTGCTTTGAACCCGACTTTTTCTCAGTGTAGTTGCACAAGAACTTGTGCTAAATGCCGTGAGCTTTTTTCTGCCATTCTCGCCAAATCCTTCCCTGGTTTTTCCACTTGAGTCATCCCACCCAAAGCCCAACCCGGTGCAACGTGCGAAATATT
Organism: Phlebotomus papatasi; assembly: GCF_024763615.1. Lineage (NCBI taxonomy): Eukaryota > Metazoa > Arthropoda > Insecta > Diptera > Psychodidae > Phlebotomus > Phlebotomus papatasi. Next base: position 10,728,559 of record NC_077223.1, read on the forward strand.
TCACAGTAAGAGCAGAAAGTGGAGGGCTTGCCTGAATCCTAGGGGATCACTTTGTGTCCCGATTGTGAGGGTGGATTTCTACCCGATTCACTCCCCAACTCTACGTGCTAGTGTAAACCCCACTGAGAAATAGCATTCTCGCCTCTAACGTCAAAATACAGGAGGTTGAAGGGAAAAGTAACCACCCCATTTTAGTATATAGTTTACCTTCCTCGCGAGCTTCTGTTTTTAATCACATCCTGGCAAAAGTTTACTCAGGACGATGGAAAAAAAACGGTAAAATATGCTTCCATGTTGTGTAATATACTTCACAGTTTTTTTTTTTACAATACATAAATATTGTTAGCAAAAAGGACGAGTTGATAAAATCTCTTGAAATTTTCAGGAAAACATCCTCATATTGGAATAGGCTTCAGCGCAATATCCGTTACCAGAAGAATGATAAATAAATGCTTCTGTGCAGCATTATTATACTATATCTAGCTTGCAATGCACTATAAAAAAAAACAGTAGACAAAAGTTTACTAAAAAATTTTCAAAAAATTCAAACGAGCTTATTCATTGAACGATCTAATTGCTTTATGGAGAAATCTAGTTCCTTTATGAAAAGGCATAGTTCTTTGATGAAATACTGTGCTAGCAATACTTTTTATTGAAAGGAGACTTCCCGGCTAATACATTAAGTACTTATTAATTAATAATAATTTCTTAACTCAATGACTTAATTTTAAGGGACTCTAAAACATCCAACTACTTAAAAACTGTGTGGAAATGAGACAAAGGTCAGCGCCTTGTGGTGAATAGCGAAAGTAACAGTAAGTACTTATTTAAGGACTTTCGACTGAGCACTTTTTAAGTGGTTAGTGATTAAGATGTATCCATCGTATTCCCTATTCTAGATACTTGATGAATCTAATGAAAAAAATCCTTAATGAAGAAGTTAATCCTCTCGATCAGTAATAACCTCCTCGATTTGAGAGCTCTCTCCGGTTAAGGTTTTTTTCTGTACTGATTCAAAGGTATATCAGAGAGAACTTACTTAAAAACCCGTTGGAAGTTCGAACATTTAAATCAACGAATTACACAATTTGAGTAAGTTCATTAAGATGACTTTTATTTTAATGAAATTGCAATTCAAACGTCCTGCCATCCTGAAATTCCACAAAAATACTAAAATTTCACTTCTTGCAGCAAACGTTTACATTTTGTTGTTGACGTTGACTATTAAAGTGTCAAGAATACCGAAATTCGAAATAGCAGAACAATCAGCGCGAAAACGGCGAGTACGTGAACTCGCCAAGTGGTTTTGTTTCATCGAATGGTTACTTTATTACTGAACGAAGCCAATAAATTCTTATTAAGCCAATAAATTCTTATTATTATTCAATTGGATAAAATTGTTAGAGTATGAACAGCTTAGCCGGATCATGATTATCAATAGAATTATGTTTACAGTTTAGGTTTTTTCCCATGAGATTTACAACCGAATCTTTCATCATAACTTAGTAAAAATACCGGAAAGATCTTTGGAAAATCCCATGGAATCACCGTGGAATTTTCAGCCATGTAACAAAAATGGTTGAAATTCTCCCCAGGATCGACCGTTACACTGTTATAGAACTTTCTAATTTAGCGTTATTTTTAAATAAAGAAAACAACTCATATTAAAATAAGAAACTCTTATTGTCAGGAAGATTTTCTTAACCTTGAAAACTTGCCAGATTATTTCACTTCACAAGGTTCAATAATCTTACAGAAGAAAACAATTTCCAGATCAGTTTTGGCAATAGACGCCAAAACGCAGGGGCTTTTCAATTGAAAAGATTTTCTATAGTCCCATTTCATTGTTAAAAGTTGTCAAGTGGTTCAACTTTGCCAATAAAGTGCTTTGTGACATAAATCAAAAGAAAATCTCTGACCCCGAAAGGAAAGTAGAATATTCGGTCATCCTGTGACCATTGTTAATGTATGTCTCAGACACTATCTTGAGAATTTTTTTTCTTCACCGCATATTTCCCGTCCAATAACTCAAAAGAGCCGCATTTCCAGACACTTCCCGCAAAACATTTCGAAAAACTGGAAAAGTCTGGGTGTTTTTCACCAACATTCTTTTTTTTCTTTCTCCTCTTTCCTTCTGTTGGGCCAATGAGGAGAAAAAGAGGCCATAAATAATCCTTAAACATTTTCTTCATATTCAGTATCACGAGGTGTGGGCATATTTTTCTGTTGGTGAATTCTTTACGATAATACCATGAAAATGGGAGAGATGGGTGCATTAGCGAAAGTGTATTTCAGCATAAAATAAATTCAACTGATGAAGAATTGATATCATTTCTTCATATACCGCCTTTCCTTTCTGTAACAAAACTCACGGGGTAAATTAATTGTACTCATACTGATTAAAATAATAATTTTGTTAAGTGCACCAAGAAAAGGTTGGAGATGGAATATTCATTTCAATTTTGTGTTGACTAGTCTCTGCTTTTTCATCCAAAATGGAAATGGGAAAGGGCGTGGGAAGCTTCAAAGTGGGAAATTTCCGAAAGGACCTCTTGTGCTGGGAAGCTTTTCACAAGAATGTTCCCATTTGGTTGCTCGAACACCACAAAGAAAGTTACGTGATCATTCTATTTTTTTAATATGTGTAAACTCCCCATTACCAACCTCTTATCGCACCAAGGGTAGTTCATTTTAATATCATTATCACTTTAGGAAAAAATAACGTACCGTAGATGCGGGTGACTTTGGCCCCTACTGTTTGTAAGTTTTTCCTTAATTCTAATATTTAAGAACGGTCCTCACCAATCAGACATGGAAGATTGTATCGGTAGAGATCCTCCTTAAGCGCTAGAATTAAAGAAAAGCCTACGAACAGGAGGGGGACAAAGTCACCCACGAAGCCATTACTAAGTGATCTCAATATTAATGGGATCACTTGCCTCCTTTCCATTACACTATGCAACAAATTCACAACTTTTTTTTGCTAACGGAGATCTCACATGGTACGTTTGATAGAGTCAAGTCCCCTGATTAAGAATCTGTAGCCGAATTTGACAATATCAAATATGAGAATGAGATTTTCAAATGTGAGAATCCTATTCTCAAACTTACACTACTCACGTTGATTTAAGAACGTTTTGTTCGAAAAATCGCATGCAACTTGCACAATAAGATGCTCAATTATATTGCAAATAAAAAAGTATCATTTTAGATGTTTTTCAACATATTTGTTTTTAGTAAATGAAAATTTTGAGTTTACTCAATTACACTATGCAACAAATTCACAACTTTTTTTGCTAACGGAGATCTCACATGGTACATTTGATAGAGTTGAGTCCCCTGATTAAGAATCTGGTCTTAGTTTTGATCTAACACGTAACATTTTTTTTTTATTAATACTTTTATATTTTTTCTGCTTTGCCTTACATTATCCATTACATCTCAGGTTCTAGTGAACGGAACTTGAAAAGTGTGGGTGCGTTGGAAAGCTCATTAGTCGAGCTTCAATTTTGATAATTACAAAAAACTTTGTAAAACCACTCCTTCAGGGTGTAAAATTGGAGTTTCTCTAAGAATTACCAAAAAAATGGTCTTAAAGTGAGGTTTTAAAAATTTGTATAAAATAAACTAAACAAAATATTAAAAATTCATTGACACCAGACGATAGGCACCACTTAGGACTACAATTTTGCTCATCTAAGACATCCCGCTCCGATTACTCTAAATGCCTCATTTGTTGGTTTTTGTCATTTTCCAAAAATATGAAGTACCTATTTTAGAGCAAATTCCCTAAACATTTCTGAGAAAATATCTTTTAAAACTTATGTGAAACATACATAAATGTGGAGATTCTTCTTTGAATCGATCGGGAGACCATCAACATGATTTTCATTTTTTTGATTTTCATCAAAATTGAAGCACAGCTAATGAGCTTTCTAACGGACCCACACTTTTTAAGTTCTGTTCACTAGAACCTGAGATATAACGGATAATGTAAGGCAAAGCAGAAAAAATATAAAAGTATTAATAAAAAAAAATGTTACGTGTTAGATCAAAACTAAGACCAGATTCTTAATCAGGGGACTTGACTCTATCAAACGTACCATGTGAGATCTCCGTTAGCAAAACCGTGTTGCATAGTGTTGTATTCCTTGCAGGAACCGCTGCACCCAGGCCACCTTTTGGGCCCATTATGCATCCCCAAGTAAATTAATCCCTGTTAAGGGCAAGATGGTTAAAGGTAGCCCGGATAAACGCCATTAAACAGAGCAGCTTTAATCTTGATATATCTTCATCGCCTCCTTCCCATACAACATTTACGATAATTGTATCATTTTTTACATTTACAGAGGAGTCCGCGTTGAGTGACATTTTCGGAAACGAAAAAATATCGCGAATTCACAACTAGTGACAAAGATAATACGCATACGCGCAGAATATCTCTTTGCAATAAGTCCCAAAAATTTACAAACATTTTTCTGTGTGTTCACGAACATCTACGAACAAATGTTTGTAAAAGAACAAAAAACGTTTGTAAAGAAATTATGTTACGAACAATCTTTGTGACGAACATACAAACTTTTTCGAATTTTTTAGTGCGTTATACGCTTTACGGGCATTCCGTAAGTCACCGCAGTAAAAATTCACAAACTTTTAAAAACAATTTCAGGAAATATTTTTTTCTGTGTAGTAAAACCGCCTTCGATGAAAGATTAACATTTTCCAAGGAACACTATTTTACAATGAAAACTTTAAAAAAAATTAAATATTATTTTTATCTAAAACTGAGTACCTTTTCTTCTAAATTAATAAAATAAAATTAAAATATTTGACCAAAATTGGGCTAGGGGAAAGTGACCATACTTTGCACGGTCCCAAGCTTCATAATGACCAAATTTTTTCTATGTTTTTCAATAAATTTGACTCATCGCCACCGATATTTTAAAAACTAGGACAGTGTGTTCTGTTTTTAAAATATATTGCGGAGTCATATTTATTCAGAAATATAGTAAAAATTTAGTCATTATAAAACTTCTTACCGTGCAAAGCATAGGCACTTTCCCCTAGTCCGTCTCATCCTCATTATTTTGAATATGTACCCCAAAATGAAACTTTTTTTTAACTAATTTTTTAATGATCCTGTTTTCATCTACGTTTTAGTAATGTTGATATCTTGAATCCCGAATTTTTAAACAGCACACCATTGAGGTTCGTTTTCATTTAGAGTTAAAAACGTGTCCGTAATTTTAGTTTTTTAAAAAAAGATGGTGAATCTCTTATGTAATATAGGGGAAAGCCTGCATATTTGAGACGCCTTGGATTATGCTTTGATTATTTAAATAAATGTGACAACAACATTAATAGAGTTATTTTAATAAAGTCTGTACTAGTGAGTATAATAAGTTCCGTACAAAATTTCAAGACAATTTACTGAGTTTTGGAAATAATGCTTGAAGTCAAAACATAAAAAAGTGTCTAAAACATACCGGCCCTCCCCTAACTAAAATTTGAAATTTCGTGAAATTCTTGAAATAAAAAATCTGGAAATCTATACTGCATTAATGTTGAATAGCTACGCGTAGTAAAGTACAAAATCCAAGGACGCAAGTTCGAGTATTCCGCGAAGTTGGGTCATTTTGTTACTGCTTTCAACTATCTCGAACCATTACGTCAAGTATGTATACCTTACCGCTCATTTTCACCCAAGATAAACCATGTAAACCAGAATTCTAGAAAAAAGCAGCCTGAAGCTTTTATATACTAAAGATCTCGTCTGAATACTCACGTGTATGATGCTAACTTTGTGAGAAATTACCATACAGAAAATTACATTGATGCAAAATTACACGCCATCATGCCCTTTGCAATTGAATTGCAGGAAATGAAAGAGAACTTCAACATATCGTATATAATTTCTTAGAAATTCAAAGAATTTTTTATAAGCTTTTGTGCTTCACTATTCACATGTGATAAATGTATGCAAAAGAAATAAATAAATCCTATGCAACGAGTACCTTTCTATATTCATGAATATTCTAATGATTTATGAAAAAGTGGGATAGGTGAAAAAAGACATAGTACAATACTTGAACACCTAAATAATTTTCAGGCTGGGGCAATAAGGCAGACTGGAGCAAAAGTCCACTAATCGGAAATATCATAATTCGATATCAAATTTTCACTTTTGAGAGAGCCTACATCAAACTCTTTAAAGGTGTCTACACATTATAAGAAATTTCTATCAAAAATGAGCTTCAAGAAGTGTTCTTCAAGAAAATTGCCTACACATTGGTGAGAATTTTTGACAAAAAGATGGATTCTTGAAGAAAATTTGTCTAATGTGTAGACAAATTTCTTCAAAAATCATATCCAATTGAAGGAAATTTCCATCAAGAATTTTTGAAAGAAATTACACGCTACACATTGGAATAAAATTCATCAAAGTCATTCTTGACAGAATTCTTGAAGGAAACCATCACGATTCAAGATTGTTTTTCACGAAAATTTGTTATTTTCTGCTGGAAAAAGTGAGAAAAGCGTTTGGTGAAGTTCCTTGGGATAGTATTTAGTGAATTTGTGAAGAAAATCTTCTAAATATGCAAGGGAATAGTGTTTTTCTGGAGATGTCGTTCCTGGTGGAATCCAACCCAGCCTTTGAAGGAACATTTCCTGTGATTTTCCTCCAGAAATTGCCGGAAGTTAATCCATCTGTGTATTCTTGAGGTGTTCCACAGTACAGTGGCCTCGTACTCCATGGATTGCAAGATGGATGGAAAGGAGAAAATGTACGGGCACTTTGGAATCTCTGCCTTGGTTACCAATCAAAACAAGAGCTAACCAGAGCCACCGAGGAGATCTCAATGCAAACGAGAGCTGTCCGGAGCTACCAGAAGCCATCACTTGAACCCCCAGAAGAACATCAGAATGATCTTTTATATCATTCACTTTCTCAACCACTAGGAACTCTGTGGGATTGCTTCCTTTCGAGAACATCAGAACTGGATAGCCACATGCCTTCAATTCCTCATGTCAATGGAACATGGAACCCAGTAAATAAATCAGTAGTGGAATTATTTTGGAACATCCATGGAATTTTCACAGGAATATTCTTCTATTATATTAATTTAAAAAAAAAACTACATTTTTTACATAATAGAGATCCTTTATGTAATTTTTTTTTTATTTATTAAGGGGTCCATCTGGAAGATGATTGCCCCGCCTTTATGTAATTTCTAATGATTATTTATTAAAAATTCCTACTTTTAATAACATAATGCAGTAAAGGACTAGATTCAAAACTAGATTTTTTGGGAGTCTTAAAGTGTAATTTTTGGAAAATACTCTTAAGATCTCATAAAAAAATCCTCCTGATATTGATAAAATCCTTTCCACAAGCGTTAAAAACCTGAATGAAACTTTTTACTGATCAAAAAAGACAATAAATTTCAAAGGCTGTCTCTTATTTGAATTTTAATGCGAAATTAAAATTGAAATAAATTTTATTTAATTTTTGGGAAACTGCTCTTAACATTATTATACTAGATTTTTTTTTAGTTCATTTATTTTAAACCGCTTGTATTATATTATAACATCCCCACATCAGATATATTTTCTACTACTAAAAATAAGCAAACCTAAATATTTAAAAATCCACGTAATCTTCTAAATTAAAAGTCCTTTACATTGCATTATGTTATTAAAAGTAGGAATTTTTAATAAATAATCATTAGAAATTACATAAAGGCGGGGCAATCATCTTCCAGATGGACCCCTTAATAAATAAAAAAAAATACATAAAGGATCTCTATTATGTAAAAAATGTAGTTTTTTTTTTTAAATTAATATAATAGAAGAATATTCCTGTGAAAATTCCATGGATGTTCCAAAATAATTCCACTACTGATTTATTTACTGGGTTCCATGTTCCATTGACATGAGGAATTGAAGGCATGTGGCTATCCAGTTCTGGTGTTCTCGAAAGGAAGCAATCCCACAGAGTTCCTAGTGGTTGAGAAAGTGAATGATATAAAAGATCATTCTGATGTTCTTCTGGGGGTTCAAGTGATGGCTCCTGGTAGCTCCGGACAGCTCTCGTTTGCATTGAGATCTCCTCGGTGGCTCTGGTTAGCTCTTGTTTTGATTGGTAACCAAGGCAGAGATTCCAAAGTGCCCGTACATTTTCTCCTTTCCATCCATCTTGCAATCCATGGAGTACGAGGCCACTGTACTGTGGAACACCTCAAGAATACACAGATGGATTAACTTCCGGCAATTTCTGGAGGAAAATCACAGGAAATGTTCCTTCAAAGGCTGGGTTGGATTCCACCAGGAACGACATCTCCAGAAAAACACTATTCCCTTGCATATTTAGAAGATTTTCTTCACAAATTCACTAAATACTATCCCAAGGAACTTCACCAAACGCTTTTCTCACTTTTTCCAGTAGTGAAACAACAAATTTTTGTGAAAAACAGTCAGAAGAGGTAGAGACTTGGAAATGATGGCAATCTGTCAAAAAAATTTTTGATGGAAAATAAAAAACCCAATGTGGAGGCATTTTTCTTCAAAAATTCCTTCAAAAATATGAATTTTTCTTTAAAAAATTCTTGAAATAATTCTTGATGAAATCAGCTCCAATGTGTAGACACCTTAATTGTGGAAAGTCTTATGGGACTTGAGCAAAAAATTAGGATATTAAAAAAATATAATATTGAAATTTTGAGCCCTGTTTATAGAATGCTTTTCATACTGGAAATTTAATTCAATTGACTTTAAGTAACAAACATTAAATTACTCAGAAGTTGAATTACGTTTGTATTTCAGAAAGCAAAACACCTTGTCTAATTTTCCGATTAAGACGATCTCAAATGAAGAAGTATCAGTTCAGAAATTATTCGCCAATTAATTCCTCATTAACCAAATTGATGCACATTTAGGAAGTAATATCACTTAATTGAGTTTATTTGAGCATAGGATAATGTTTGAAGTCATATAGATAATTATTTTGGCAAAATTGGCATAAACAAGTGAAATCCAAAATGCAATATCTTTTCCATTTAGGTATCAATTGGAAAATATTGAGACGTAACTCGATGAAATTTAATCACTCGTTCAACCCGAAAATGAAAATAAATGTGACATTTGTGTCATTACATTAAAGTTATACGTACATCTTTACAATTTAAACCATTAAAACATTCGCCTTTAACACTTTCAGCGTGATTATAATTGGAAAGAACAACACTCAAGACAATTCATTCAGAAATTACCATTTCACTTAATTAATTAAAACAGCATCCTTTCTTCCAAAAGGGAAGCTTGAGAGCACTTTGTCATGAGGAAATCCAACAGAAATAATAGGTAGAAAGGCAAATTCATGTAACTTGTACATCCCCGTGCTAAAAAATTCATATATTTTTCAAAGGAAAATTTCTCAGAATCTTGTTGATGTACCTAACAAATATCCACTTCCCTATTATGCCCAAAGAAGTTTTCTCAGGGTTAAGGAAAAAGATGCATTTGATGAGAACTCTTAGTAAGTTCCTTTTAAATTTGTTCCTGAGTAAACTTTCAGATTTCAATTAAGATGTTACTACTATCCTTACTCTATGCAATATTTCTGATGCAATCATTTTTCCAGACATAAATAGGAATTAATTGTTTTGAAACGTTTGTCAGAGCACCAAATATTACCAATTCAAACGCAATGCAAATAAATTGGCAACATGTAGATAAATAAAAAATGAAATTAAAACAAATTGATCAACCTTGCAACCGTAATTAAAGAAATAAAAAAAGTAATAAAGTGATATTTGATGCAGAATCTCACAAATAAAAAAGAGAAGTTAGCGATAAGCCTAGATCAGTTTATTGTAGGTGAGATTCTTATAACGTGGGCAAACTCGGATTGCATGCAAATTCGATTTGGAACAAGATGAGAGATAAGCAATTTGGAATCAAATTTCTGAATAATTGTAAACTTTTTATTTAAATCAAAATACCTAGGATGTAAATGAATTATGTAAAGTTACAGAACTGGAAAGCTAAGCATGTATTTAGAACAGTTTTCTTTGAACAATTTTACTTTAAATGCGTTTGTTCTTCTTAGAAGCACACCTGTTAGTTTTGCTGAAAAAATATGTTTTATCCTTAACATTCTTCAAGAGATTTCCACTTTAAGTGAAAAAGAAACCATAAAAGAATTTTATCTATTATAAAGCGTAACTATTTATCTTATAATTAAAAGTACAGTAGAGTCTCCTAAATTCGAACGCTCGGGGGGTATTTTTGACATTTCTCACCTCCCAAATTCGAACGATTTTTTCAAAACCAACGAAATTTATGTGAGATTAAATTGTACTTTCTCACAAGTCTTAGTGGTAACATACTTCCTTTTCATTTTATACGATCATAATGTATGTAAACATTCAGGAAGAAGCACATAAACATGATTTGAACTCATCCAGAATACGAATTTTTTAAAATAGCCCCACAATTGACATTTTGAATCCAAACGTCGTTCGAATTTGAGAGATTCAGATTTGAGAGACTCTACTGTAGATGATTCTGGAATATAGACCAGAAGCTCCTCTTCTAGAGGAGATTCCTTTTTTGCTCCAAAACTTGATCTTATCGGTCGCTCGGTAGCCGAGATAATTCATATTTTGCTTTGGAACACGTTTTTTGACCTCAGCTGGCATATTGCCCATGTAAGGTCTTTTAAACCTTTAATTTAAATAACGTAGTCGAGTAAAAGCAGCAACCTGAGCAAAAAATAATGTTTGGACGAAATATATATACAAATGTCCTCTACAATTATGTCGAAGTAATCATCAAGATCGGTTAAGCACGTGTCGAGATAATTGAGGTTATGTGTTATGAAAATTGTTTTTTCGACTGTGGCGTTCCTAGCGTTAGTTCTACGAAGTTCAAATGTTATAGAAAGTTGTAGCGCTTTGCGAATCCTTTAATTTCGCCCTCACACATCAAAATCGGTTAAATCGAACCGAAAATATAGCATTTTGAATTTCGTGAAATTTGACTCCTCATATCTCCGGTTCTATTGTAACCACAGCGAACCCACGCCACTTTTTGTGAAATTCATAGCCTAAACTATAACACTCTAAAATTTGATTAACTTGCACAATGACGTTTTTGAGAAAATGAGTTTGAATTTTGACGCTATCGCAGCGCCACCTGTGGTGACTTTTTGAACTTTCATCTGAAAGTGCTCATCGAGACGAAACCAAAAACCTAAAATTTAGCTCAAAATGTTAATTATAACCGGAGATAGAGGCCCGTCAATTCACGAAATTTGACGCCTTACAGCTCGGGTCAGGGGTTATCGATCGACTTTAGTAGTTTTTGTTTGATAAGTATAATCTGCGGCTACAACATACTAAAATTTCAGCCCGATGCACAAGAGAATTTTTGAGTTACTTAACTTAGAAAATTGAAAATTTTTCTTTTCAATAATAGCGCCCCCAGTGGTAGTTTTATGAACTTGCGATGTTAGAAGGGGAAATGGCATTTCACGAGAGCTTTCAAAAGTCCTCACTTTTTAAATTCTGACAATTAGTACCGGAGTTATGGCCATTTAAGGAAATTCTTTTGGATCCTTATAGCTCGGGTCAGGGGGGTTCAGCTCTAAGGCCTAGCTATAACATATGAAAATTTGAGCTTGATCGATGCCATAGGGCCGATGCTATTGAGAAAACAAAAAGGGGGGTATTCAAAATGACGGAAGGAGGGGTGTGCGGTGGGGGGTCAATGCACAAAATTGCAATTTTCACCCGATATATAACCATTGCCGGAAACCGTAAGTCGATATCTTTCTTAGTTCGGGAGCTATTAAGCTCCAAAGAGCGGCCGGTCAACGCCAACGTAACTGGTGATCAGGATGTGGCGAAACACATTTTGGCAAAGTTTGTGCCCAATCGGTGGACATAAAATTTTGGTAGGATTATAGTAGGTGAAATTGTTAAGAATAATCTAATAAGCTCATCAAATTCAAATTAAAAATACTATTGATATTGCTTTTCACAATGCTTCATTTATACATTCATTTCATACTGCATTTTTTATTTATGATGAAATTTAATAGAGAACATTTTTCGTATGTTAAACTTTACCTACATCTTATTAAATTTTTAATCTCATAAAATATTTTAATTTTATTGCATTCTCTGACTCGCTAAAACTTCGAATGCTTTATCTTTCATCTTTTCATCAAAGAAAATTAAGGAACTAAAATAATTTATGAGTTTCAATATTTAATTTCATGATGTCATGACTTATTTCATGACTTAATGTAAATCAAATGAGTTGTTTTTATTTTAAATCGTGACTTTTTATTGCAATACAATTTCAAAATTATTCTTCACGCAAAAAACTAAACATTTGTTGTTGTAGTACACGAAAAGAACACAAAAATTCTAAATTTATGAAATATAAGGATAATTATTGTTAAAATATCAAAATTTTTTTACGATAAAAAAAAATATATAAAAAGTAAATAGTACCCATCACCACTGCTATTTTACAATAATATTTCATTTGAATCCGCCAATTGAAAATCGGCCAACTGTCGTTTTTATCAACGATTGCTTTAGCGACTTTATGAACACACAGCAGATAGAATAAATGTTGATACAGAGATTGTAATATTAAAAGCTCAATTCTCTGGGATGTTCATCTCCCATCGTATTGGATAAACCCGAGAGTTCAAATTGAATTTCAGGTTGAATGAACTGATTAAAATTGTCACTATCAGTGAGTCTTTTCGATATCAAACAGGATTAAATTGTGTAATCTGACGAAGGGAAAATGTTGCAAGAGACACAAAACTTCTCCAACTCTGATTTAATTGCAAGTGACTTTATGGCGGTACCATGGTACAGGGAAAGTATAGAAGATGAGCAGCAGATACTTTCTCCAGAAACTAAAGTAAATTCTTCACTTGAATTTCTCAAAAGCTAGACCCAGGAAAAAGCTCACCAATTGAGCAAACACGCGAATGCTCTGTTCTGTTGAACGCTTAGTTAGAACACCTTTTTGCTCTGGCAGCAAGTGAAAGAGATTAATACTGCGAGTCACAGGACGGGAACTTATGAAAATTGCTCAGGAAAATGGTGGGGCTGGTGGTAAAATGTCAGATGAGGAACGTGTATGTGTGTGAATTGGGACGTGGATGGAAAATCCACGAGGTTGCGAAAAGCTCCTTTTTCCACCAACTCCCCCGGCACAATCATCATCGTCATTTTCCCAGAGCCCTTTCTACCACCCACCACCCGAAAGTTCACCGAGAATTATCACATCTTCCCGACGCCTCTTTTGCACCAAACATCCACCGAGGGGTAATGAACTCATCCAAAACGGAATATTGGAAATAGCGCTTTAAAAATATGAGAACATTTAACATAGAACTTTTCTATGTTCATTACCGTTTTACAACGATACGACGAAATATGAATATAAATTGGAATGGTACGGTCAGTTAGTTATACTCGATGATGATTTAAAACACGGATTATGACCTATGAATATAAAAGTGACATTTTCCAAAGACAAATGACATTAGAAATATGACGCATTAGTAGGGGGAAGTGTGGCAATTTTGAATTGGGGAAGCTTTAAAATTTGACTTTTTCTCCTGTTTTTAATTGAAATTGGAAGCAAATAAGGAACCTCCACGAATATTTAAGACTTGTTTCTGAACTAAATCGATGCTAGTTTTCGTGCCTAGTTTTTGCACGCAAAACCTCTCAAGCACAAAACAAGTGAAACTCAGCAATTCTTAGCAATTATGACGACACTCAGCACAAAAAAAAATTCAGGACCACTCATCAACATTATTTCAATCAATGTTGAGGGTTTATTCAATTCAATTGAATTTATTAATAATTCATAGGAAATCTGTCCTCTGTTCAAAATAAATACAAAAAATGTAACTTCAAGAACATCTCATGTGGAACACTAGGAATGCGTGGCAGCCACAAATCTAACTGTGTTATCACACTTGCACATTAAACTTTTAATATGATTCACATTAATTGTCGCTGGTGAGAGTCCTAATGTGTAATTTGTGTGTTTGAATCATTTTATATTCAAAATTTGATCTATTTGTTGATAAAAAGGTAGACTTAGCCCGCAAAACTTGATATAAATTGATTTATAGCATTAATGCGAAAAATTAATGCGATTTTCTCTTTAATTTTTTAATGTGAAAAATATTTATGCTTTAGGTAAATTTACACTTATTTTTGCAGGCCAAGTCCACTTCTTCATCAATAAATAGAAAAACCCCAAATATTAAGTGCCTCAAAAGCACAAATAACATATTTGGACGCTCACAAGCGACAATTAATGTGAATCACATTAAAATTTTAATGTGCAAGTGTGATAACGCCGTAAGGATAAGCTCCCTCTTCCGTTCGCAAGGCAAACCATTCTAGAGAACGATCCCTTCAACAAAGAGGGAATCGCGGAGAATGCGACTACCCGAACTAGGCACACAGAGACACGAAGCCCTAGTGGATGATCCAACCAGCACAAGCTCCGCGAGATACCGTGGCAGTCCAACACTCAGTAGTCGTGAGACAAAGTCAACAGCACGAGTCTCCAGGTAAGGAAAAAGTGCAAGACCAAGGATTGGATCCACCCAAGGAGATGTGTGATCAAACTTACGAATATCTTAGACGTACTGTACACAGGAATTGAAAGCTATGTTCAGCCGATTTTGCGTCTCAGTGTTAGCATTAAAAAATACTTCAGCCCCATACGTAAAAAATGGGACAATCAAAACTCTAATTTAGAGAAGGCTTGTGCCCTGGGGTGTAACAAGGACTGATAACGTCGCAAAGTGCGCAATATCTTCTTTTATAGAAGATAAACGAAAATATTCTTTACTAGATAGACTAGCACTACTTATACACGATGCTAAATCACCAGCATCGTTCATCAGTGCAAGATGACAATGGGGTTACAACCCTGACCTTATCTTTGTTGACGAAAATTTGCTTCCTCTTGCTGCAAAATCGTTTTGTCACCCATTCCCCATTCGCAACACCTACCCATCATATGCCAATTGTTAGGCCTAATTGTTAAGTGCCATCAAGCCAATTGGTTCCTTTTCGCACCAGTTGGCCAATTGGAACAGGTTCGCATCGGACGTGCATCGCATCTTAGGGGACATCGAATTAACATCTGAGCACTACAATTGGTTTGTGGAAGCAGTCAAGAAGGTGTCACGGAGGACATTCCAAGATGATGTCGTACTTAGTACATCCTAGGATTGTCCTCCGAGATATCCAACATTATGTCGGAATACAGCAAATTTTTTGAGGTTGATACTTTCAGTGACGCCACATTAGAACTGCTAATGTCTTGGCCGATGCTGTCGGTCGACGAGAACGGGTGACGGGAACGGGTGAAGGGAACGGTGGGTATCAACTGTTTAGAGTCTCGTTCTATCGAAAAACAGCCACCGAGCTTGGAGATTGATTTGACACCTCAACTACGACCCCACTTCCGACAAAACTCTCCCTCAACTGACTGATAACTAGATCACTCATACGTTGCTTATGAATGATAAAATAAGCTTCCGTTCTGTGAAGCCGAAACTGAATAGGTATCCTACAATAGAGGTTTAATACTTTTCTGCACCCTTCCGTGTAGATGAGCTTGCTTCGGCTATCAGATCCGGATTTTATCGAGCCCAAGGAAAGTCTTCCTCCTGGTAGCGACTAAATTTAATCCAATCTTAATAAATTTGAGGTCGTTGAAATATCAATTAAATCCTTTACTAGGATCTAAAATCTTTAAATCTTGTTAATATCTCTCTTTGGAAAGAAATGCATTTTTAGTTTGAGAATAATATCCCAAAAGAAATGTTCTTAAACGAAAAAGACTTTAAAGTTAACTTGAATAATCGGCATAAATTAAATTTTAATCCAATTTCTAATTTCAAATAGCTGTTAAACTTATTCAAAAGTTCTTCAGAGAGTAAAGGGACAGATAATCCTAACCGGCTTATGTAGGTGAGATTCTTAACGTGAGCTAACTCGGAGTGCATGCAAATTCGATTTAGAGCTGAAATTGTGAGTCGCCATTCAGTTATCTTGAATCAAATTCGTGAAATTATACAAATTTTGTATTTAAACCAAAATATCAAGGATTGGGATGAACTGGCACAAAAGTCATATATGGGTGAAATGTAGACCAGAATGTTCTCTATAATTTTCCCATAGAACATGATCTCATCGATTACTCAGAAAGCAAGATAATCGAGGTTTTTTGTTTCTTAACTCGTTTTTTCATCCAGAGTTCCCCAAGTAGTCATTTGTTGAACTTCAACTATATCAAAGAATTGTTGTCTTTTGTGGGAATTTCCATTTAAAACCCTATTTTAAGTGTCTTGGTGGAGTAGAGGCAGTCAAATTGGCATCTGAGTGATTTCAAAGCGTTATTATGGGAAAAATCAATTTTTTCACACTTAAACGGCAAAATCTGAGTGATAGCTTAGTCTGAGTGGAAAATGATGTATGGACGAAATGTAGAGACAAATGTGCTCTACAATTATGTCGAAGTAATCATCAAAATCGGTTTAGCGACAGTCGAGATAATTGAGGTTATGTGATATTGAAATTGGTTTTTCGACTGTGGCGCCCCTGGTGTTGGTCCCACGAAGTTCAAATGTTCTAGAAAGTTGTAGTATTTGGTGAGATCTTTCGTTTAAGCCCTCATTCATCAAAATCGGTCACATAGAACCGGAGATATGATTTTTTAAATTTTGTGAACTTTGACCCCTCATATCTCCGGTTCTATTGAAACCACAGCGCACATACGCACCATTTTGGAAACGTCCTAGACTGGACTACAACATACTAAAATTTCATTAACTTGCACAATGCCGTTTTTGAGAAAAGTGACTTTGAATTTCGATGAATTTTGACGCTATCACAGCGCCACCTGTAGTGACTTTTTGAACTTCCATCTGAAAGTGCTCATCGAGACGAAACCAAAAAGGTAAAATTTAGGTCGATATGTTAATTAGAACCGGAGATAGAGGCCGGTCAATGTTCGAACTTTGACCCCTTATAGCTCGGGTCAGGGGTTATGGATCGACTTAAGGTTTTTTTTGTTTGATAGGTATAATCAACGGCTACAACATACTAAAATTTCAGCCCGATTGCATAAGGAATTTTTGAGTTATTTAACTTTTAAGATTTAAAAATTTTCTTTTCAATAATAGCGCCCCTAGCGGTGGTTTTATGAACTTGCGATGTTAGAAGAGGAAGTGGCATTTCACGAGAGCTTTCCAAAAAGCCCTCATTTTTTAAATTCTGACAATTAGAACCGGAGTTATGGCCATTTTAAGAAAATTTTTTGGACCCTTATAGCTCGGGTCAGGGGGGTCGGGGGACCTTAAGTTTGGTATTGATGGAAAGCTCTTAGGCCCAGCTATAACATACTAAAATTTGAGCCCGCTCGATGCCATAGGGCCGGAGCTATTGAGAAAACGAAAACAGGGGGGTCTTCAAAATGTCGGAAGGAGGGGTGGGGGGTGGGGGGTCAATGCACCATGTTGCAATTTTCATACGATATTTAACCTTTGCCGAAAACCGCAAGTCAATATCTTTTTTAGTTTAGGAGCTATTAAGCTCCAAAGAGCGGCCGGACGGCCGGCCGGCCGGACGGCCGGCCGGCCGGCCGGGAACGTAACTTAGCCCCCCATATATTCGTGATCAGGAAGTGGCGAAACACATTTTGGCCAAGTTTGAGCGCGATCGGAGGACATGAAATTTTGTTAGGATTATAGTAGGTGAGATTGTTAAGAATCTCACCTAATATTAGCTTTTTTGGTTGAATTATAAATTTAAATAAGTTGCAAAAACGGGAATATTGCCAGCTAAAATTCTCTAAAACATCTCTAATTGATGAGCTTTTCTTGGTGGAAATTCCAATAAATAAAAATGTTCTTTTACATATTTTAAAACCTATATAAACCTAATCTTAAGGAACCATGCGGATTTCGTAACCTGAAAGCTTGTTAAAGACAACACAAGAAAACTTTCCTTGAAGACAATGCCGGAAATTCATTAAAAAAAAAATAGAATGGAAAATGCTCTCTTAGCGTCTCAGATGAGGTTTTCAAAAACTCACCAAAAACACGATTCTAAATCGATTTTGATTATTTTGGACAAACAAAGAACACTTGAAAAAATCCATTAAAGTTCTTCCAGTTAATCAAAAGTTTCCCGAAAGTTGTCCTAAAAATCCACTTTTAAAGTTTGTAACGTTAGATTTTGTGTAGTATTTTTAATCCAAAGAAAAAAGAATATAAAATAAATCACAGAATTTACTAAAATTATGAAGAAAATCGTTGTTTAAGGCGTCTACACACTAGCTGCAATTTTCGTAAAAAATGCTTTAATTAATTTAACGTTTCTGCTTACAATAGGGTAAGTGTGCCAAATTTCGGCATAGTTGCATGCAAGCGTCAAAGTCTCAAGTTTGAAATGTAATATCTTTAATAGAAATTGAATTGATTGATAATACATTTTAAAATGAATAAAAATGTAGACATTGCTTTGGTGCCCTATGTCGGCCACCTCCATTCTCATAGTTCCTTGCCCTTCGGGAATTCTTCCAATTTCTTTTTCATCTCGTTTGTCGAAGCTACATATCTTGTTTTTCTTTTACATTTTATATTCTCTAGAGTATGTAAAAACTAAAAATTCATGAAAATTCGAGGAACAAAAAAGGTGGCCGGAATTGCAAGCTGGCCGGAATTGCAAGCTGGCCGGAATTTGGCACACTTACCCTAATAGAGGAAATTTTCTCTAAAAAAAAGAATTTTTTGAAAAAAAAATCCTGCTAGTGTGTAGAGGCATTTAGAGAGGAAATAAGAAAAACCCAGTGATAAGCCTAAATGGGCTTATGGTAGGTGTGATTCTTTCCTTGCAAATTTGGATTGGGGGAAAATTTGAAGTCCAGATAAGCTTCTGGTAGCTGAGATTTTTTACAGGCAACCTCGAAATGCGTGCATCTCGAGATAGATAGATAGAGACTTCAAACTTGACATACATCGTCGGTTGCGTCTACCTCTGTCGTATTTGCATTTGTTTTGTATCTGCATTTAGTGCAAGCTACAATACAGACGTCCCCTCTTGCGTGAAATGCTGACACAAAAGAAATGCAGATACGACAGAGGTAGACGCAACCGACGACATTTAGAACCTTCTTTATGGCCTTTACATACTAGAGAAATTTATGTCCATATTGAAGAGTTTTTCCTACACAAGCGTACTGATCGGATATTCGGATGATTGGGGTTGAAAACGACAAATGAAAACCCATACTCGTATGAAAAACGGATTCTTTGAACTTTGCAGTGACAGCTGTCATCCGGATATCGGAGAACTAAGTCTCACTTCATATTCCGCTGTCAAAATTTGACAAGAAAATTTAACAGTGTCAAATTCAAATTTGAGCACTAAAACGATAATTACAAAGATAACTTTCCCAATTCATATACCCCTCAACTTTGCCACATTCATTTCTTCAGTTAAATTTACAGCAGAATGAGACAAATTCATCGTCCCAAATGGAGCCATGCCCCCCTGCCTTAGCACCCCTAAACATTTTAAGTGAGTCTTCACGGGCTGTGGGGTTGGTGAAACCTTGAGGGTGTGATTTTATATTTTTAAAATTCATTTGCGATTGTATCTCATTCGTGTGGCACTGTCACGTCTTTCTGTTGTTCATAAATCTATGTCCCCATTAAGGGAAACAAGAGGGTGAAATAGAGTATGCCTCCCAGAGAATGGTGGGCTCTTTTTTCCCACTTGCTCTCCATCCTCCGGAAGACGAAGGCACAGGAGCACCCTAGTGCGGAGGGAGTTGTGAAGGAAAAAACACGTCCACAGTGACTATGAGTGGAAAATGGGACTTTTTTGCTCTTGGAAACTTCTAACAGGAGGTGGCTGGGGGTACTTCTCACCCCCACATGTATTTGTCGTATATCACTGCTCGTGCTGTTTATTCCCTTTTTCCCATTGCAAGATTGGGGCTCGAAGAGCTTTCAGTTGGGGGGAGCTTTTTTTTTCTACTTCTTTCTTGGCTCTTCTTCTCATTCACACTGACTGATGCGAAGGGATTATGTAGAGCATTTTATTCACCTCAATCCCAGCATTGAATGGTGTGCAAAAGAGGCAAGAATACCACCCCCGCCCATTTTGGCGCGCAGTGTGCGAAAAGTACTTTCCACAATTTAGCATTAATACCGAGTGGCTCAATGGGGGAATGAGGGAATTGCTGATGGCAAGAAGAAAACAAACTCAAATCCCATCCTTTCGACTACATTTGCCACGCAAGTTTCTTTTGCTCAAACTCAAGAAGAGAGCAATATTGAACATAATCCACTCTCTCAAGGATAAGAAGTCTTGTCATCCAAATTTAGAAGGATACAACCTAAAGATTATTTTTAGAAAAATAAAAATTTATGTTTTGAATTAATTTTCTATTTCTCAGACTGACCACTCCTTTGAAATATATAGTTCTTCTGAAGTAAAATTACTGCGCAAGTATGCGATAGTAAACTAAAATTTTGCTTTTTCTTTTGTAAACTCCTTTTCGGTAATGCAGATGGCTCATACAACCCGAGAAAGAGTTTTCCACCGTTTTCACTCTGGAGGTTGGTCACCAACGCTAAGACGGCGGTGGCCGCTATTACTCTGTAAACTCTGTATTTCTGAAATATGCCTTCAAGAGCACTAGCTAAAAAGCAGTTATATAATAATACTAATAATAATAATATTAATAATAATAATAAAATAATAAGAAAAATTACTTCACAGTCATTTAGTTTACTTCACTTGAAAATTGAATCGTAATGGCTCCGGCACACCTTTTCGATCAGGAAAATTTCATGAAGTCGAAATTCGCATTCCTTTCTTTCTCACATGTTTTGCACATGACTATCTCATTCTTTCGCATACCAAATTCGATTGAGCTAAATTAAATTTGGTGTGATGTTTAAAAGAAGAAGAAGAGTACGAGATAATGAGATAGACATATGCAAAGCATGTGAGAAAGAAAGGGATTTGAATTTCGACTTCATGAAATTTTCCTGATCTAAAAGGTGTGCCAGAGCCATAAATGTCATTTTCTGAACATAATTTTTGACTTTCTCCACATTGTTTTCGGACAAAGAAAAAAATATTTATGAATTCCCACTAGGGGCTTGCAAAATGATCGTAAATCGTACAACCCACTAAAAGGTTCGTAAAACTTTGTACTATTTTTCTCTCAAACATTGTTCGCAACAATTTTGTCCTTTCACAAACATTTGTTCGTACATTTTGTTTGCCTGGCAAAACTTTTCAAACACATGACAAAATTTTGCAAACGATTTTTGCAAACGACAAAAATTGCTCATTAAGTGAACTGAACATGTTACGAACAATGTTTGTGAAGGGATTTTCCATAGTTTTAACCCTGGAGGTTCTTCACTAACGCTAAGACGATGGTGGCCGCCAAATGTAAATTTGGTAATGAAATAATAATAACAAACTTCTACGAATTTTTAAATTGGTCATACAATTTACGAACATCTTCTAAGCCCGTAGTGGGAATTTACAAACATTTACAAACAATTTTATGAAATACTTTTTCTTTCTATGCAGTTAATACTATGGAAAAATGCCACTCTTTTTTTTTAAGAAAACCTTAAAAACGTCACCTAATACAGCAAGCAATCGTTTGAAAAATCTAAAATTGTGTGAAATCATCAGTAGGGTAACTGTGTCAAATTTCGGCATAGTTGCGTACAAGCGCCAAAGTCTAAAGTTTGAAATGTAATATTTTTAATACAAATAGATTTTTTTATTCCCTTTTCTTAAGGAGTGTTTCCTGGAACCTTATAGGCAGTTTATCGTCTTCATTTTCACTCAAATAATTCTTATTCCATTTTAAAATGAATAAAAATGTAGACACAGTTTTGGTGGCCTGTTTCGGCCACCTTCATTCTTATAGTTCCTTGCCTTCCCAGAATTTTTCCACTGTCTTTTTCACATTACCTCGTTTGTCGAAGCAACATTTTTGTTATTTTTTTGCATTGTATGATCTCTAGAGTATGCAAAAACTAAAAATTCATCGAAATTCGAGGAACAAAAAAGTGTCCGGAATTGCAAGCCGGCCGAAATTTGGCACACTTACCCTAATTCTGTTATAATCGAAAAATCTTCAATATGTCACTCAAATCGCGGAAGTACGAAATGTAGGGGAAAGTAGGAATAGTTTGCACATATTGAACTCTCAAACGATACGATTTTCTTTTTCTTTGGAAAGAGCTGATGATTCGTCATTTCTTAAGGCCTCTACACATTGGGAGCAATTTTTGTCAAAAATTGCATTTTTGACAAAATTTTGACGTTTCTTCCTATATCACTGCAGCCAATTTCCTTCAAAAAAGCAATTTTTGACGAAAATTGTGCTCAATGTGTAAGGTAAGGTACTCTCTAGTCGGCCGTTTAACAAGTCGGCCACTATGTGTTCCTCAAGTCGGCCGGTGGAATTATTTATTCATATTATATAATTTTGCAATAATAGTCCAGAAGTTTTATAACATCATAAGGTCAATAATTGTATAAATAACACAAATGACCGAGAATACAAATGAAATTAAACACAAAACATTTAAAAAAAATATTAAAAGTCGGAGGATTCAAATTTACCTTAAGCAATATTGGCCATTTTTCAGTATATTTTGATGTTCTTTATAATATTCACGACATTTTTCCACAAAGAGTTATTCGATTTTTTACCTGTTCAGATTACTCTAGCAGTCAAATTTTGAGTCAAACCGAAAATTGAGAACTTTAACTAACTCACTGTGCAATAAATTTATATTCATTATTGATTAAAATATTAATTTTATGGCTTAAATGTGAAGGTGTGAAATTTTAAAGCCATGTTCCTCAATTCGGCCGGCTAATACTATTAGTTCATCTATTCTCTGCCAGACGGCAATTTAAACATTTATATTTGCCGTTGAGTGTTTTGCGCACACGGAATCTCCAAGTGAGTATATTTTTCGTTATTTCTATCATTAAAGTACTTGATGTGCACAATAAAAAGGGAGTATACTTGCAGAATTGCCTACTACTCTTAAATATTCTGCAGAATTTCAAACATCTGTGTGCTTTTCTGAAGAAAATAGGTGAATTTATAGTACATAACCTCAATTTTTTTCTATTGTAGGATGTCCGGAAAACGAAAAATAATGAACTATGACCAGGCCAGTCTAAAAAATGCTTTGGAAGCAATCCGAAATGGTACTCAGTCTATTAGAAGTGCGTCTAAAGCATTCAAAGTTCCTAGAGCAACATTGCAAGATAAGCTTTCCTCCAAATCTCCAGAGGAAAGATGGGCTGGAGGGAAATCTTATTTTACGAGAGAAGAGGAAGATGATATTGTGAAGTGGGTTTTGAACTGTGCTGATGCAGGGCAACCAGTTACCAAAGACCATCTACTTGAGACCGCAGAAATGCTTTGCAACGCAGCAAAAAAAGAAACACCATTCAAAAATAACAGACCTGGGAGAACATGGTACAGGTCCTTCATGCGAAGGCACCCTATTCTGTCTGAGAGGATTTCCCAAAATCTATCTACTGCGAGAGCAGAAATCACGAAGGAAGATCTCAGAATGTGGTTTTCGAAGGTAAGTGATTTTGTTAATTGAATTTAATATCGGTAGTGAAATGCTCATGTTTTATTTCAGGTGGAAGATTTTCTCATTAAAAAGGATTTAATGAATATAGACCCATCGAGGATTTTCAACTGTGATGAAACTGCAATGTCCCTATGCCCTAAAGGAGGAAAGGTATTGGCAGCAAAAGGGGCAAAAGCAGTTCATTCAGTAGTAAATGCAGGTGAAAAGGAAAACATGACTTTCCTGTATATGGCATCAGCAGATGGTGACCTATATCCCCCTCTTATTGTTCACAAATACGTTCGGGTACCAGCTTCCGTGAGGAACACTACGCCGCATGAATGGGGGATTGGCCTCTCTCAATCAGGGTGGATGACAGCTCAGGTGTTTTTCGATTATTTTAAAAATGTTTTTTATCCGGAACTGCTTCGAAGGCAGATTGAAATGCCTATTGTTGTCTTCTTAGATGGCCACAAGTCACATATGTCAATGGCCCTCGCAGAATTTTGTCGAGAAGTGAAAATAGAGATAATCTTCCTTTTCCCAAACTCGACGCATTTGTTGCAACCTTTGGATCTTGCTTTCTTTAAGCCGTTGAAAGATTCACACAAAAAAGCCATTTTAGAATGGCGAAGAAAGAATCACAATGCCACACTAAGAAAAGACAATATTGCTCCTGTGGTCAAATCATCTCTTGAGTCAATGCATAATATTAAAGATATTATCAAAAGTGGATTTAAGGAAGCCGGACTTTATCCCTGGGATCCTAATGCGATTAACACTTTTAAAATTTTTGCAGAAGCTTCCACAAATGATGCCATGACTGAAGAGAATGTACAGGAAATTATCACGAGTGATATTGAAAATGATTTTCTTCAAAATGAGAGCCTTGAGCTTGCAACATCAACGAATGATTCCGATGCTTCTGGTATGTTCTCGGTACGTTCCATTGAAGAGGATTTGCCACCAAAAATATTGGAGCAGTTCCTGTCAGACGAAAACTATGGTGTTTTCAGAGGGCCAATCGAATATCAGGAACTATTCCGTTTGTGGAAAAAAATTAAAAAACCTGAACCTTCACAGAATACTGCAATCTTATCTCCTTCACCAACTTCGTGCAATTCCGTGGATTTTCCAATTTTCTCGCATTCACCAGCACAGGGAGCTCAGTCCACACCTTCCACTCCATTAACCGAATTTCTTGAATGGCCGAGAAAAAAAATTGTTGACAGGAAAAAATCTAAGAGGGCTGAAGGACCACTATCCCTAACAAACGGAGAGTGGATTGAGAAAGAAAAGCGAAAAATAAGAGAAAGGGAGGAAAAAGAGAGAGAAAAAGAGGCGAAGAAAATGGAGCGGCTTCGTAAAAGAGCTATAAAAGAAGAAGAAAAACAAAAATCCTCAAAACGACTGAAAAAATTAAAAGGTGCTAAATAAAAGAATAAAAAGAATTTTTTCCTTACAATTTTTTGTTTTCTTAAAATTACTGTTCTTTAAAAGTTTTCTTTCTTTCTTTCTCAATATCCTTTTCTAGTCCGTAAAAACGTTACGGGCTTTTAAAATTTGAAAAATGGGTGGCCGACTAGAGGAACCCCAGGTGGCCGAGTAGAGAAACGCTTATATTGAAGTGGCCGAATTGAGGAACACTCTACATTTTTAAAACAATTTAACTTTTTAGTAATCTAAAATTATTTTATCTCCAAATGAAGTGTACAATCAGATGAACAAAGATCTATACTACAACTTAGGGTGAAAATTTGATTAAAAAAGTAAAATTAAATGTCCTTTTACATAAGTTATTCATAAAACCCGTCCTTAAGTGGCCGACATACAGCCCCTTACCTTACACACCTTTAGCCAAAAGACAGGTAATCATGAACCTCATGCCTACATTCCCTTATATAAATCGAAACCTAAAAACGTAAAGCCAGTAAAATCTTTGTAACTAAAAATCTTGTAAATTTATTGATACGAAAAATAATACTTGTTATTCGTTTTAAAGTTAGTTTATGTAATAACAGATATTCCAGCAATCTGCGAAGTACTTTCCATTTTTCTGCATTTTTTGTTACATTTTTTCTTAACCATTCAACCCCTCTAAACTGCTATAATTTTTTTCTGACTGCGCATTATAGTTAAAAGGACAAATGAGAATTATAATTAAAACGATAATGATTCCAGTTCTTTTTTTTTACTTTCCCTATTCTTGGTACCTTGTCGTTGATTTTAAACAATTATATTCTCTTTTCTGACAGACATACCATGTCATTTTTCCTACGATGCATTTATTTAGCCGATTCTGTGCTTTCATTATACAATAGATGATTGAATTAAACAATAATTCAATTTCAGAGGCCATTTGAGATATTATAGATAAATCACGGGGGCAAAATTTTAATTAAAACCTGTCAATTAATTAAATATACTCAAACTTTAATTAATAAATGAATCAATGACTCTACGCTGCATGTGCAATTGTCATGAATTGGCAGCTTCCTGCCCAAACCTCCAATATGTCTGTACTCATCCGGACAAAACGTAAAAATAGGTATCTGTCCACAGCATCCGCATAACTACCCAGAGGCTGGATACTGATCAATAATTTTGTTATTCGAATGTCATACTCTAACAATTCTGAAATATAATTTCACGACATTTGAGAAGATTTATTATACGAATACTAAACTAATGTAATGTCCAACTAAACAGTCTGTAATGATGAATAATCGAGTATTATAATATCGAAATACATTTGAGAATATTAAATGAAAGAGTAAGGGAAAATAATAGTAATAATATAGAAGCTTTATACATCTTTACTCTGATCCTAAAAAGATCTATCAATTAACAAAAACGTTAGGATCAAAATGCCTAAATGAAATTACAAGCATAATCAAAAAAAGATTCTTCTATAGGTATCATTTTCAACCAAGAAAATTAAAAAAAAAATAAGAAGTCTGTCTGAAAATTACTAAAATAATTTGCATATTCAAGATAGAACATTCTAAGGAATTGCCAAAAGTTGTATTTAATAAAATTATTTGCATTTTATATTACACTTTGAATAAGAAATTATACTAAAGTCCCGAAGTTTTGCAAATTTCTAATGAAGATATGTACTAAAGATCATCACAAATAATGTACATAGAATTAAGCTTCACTAATGTGAATTTAATGCTTTAATGTTGCTGCAATTGCAATTTCCGATGTTTCTTAGATCAAATAGGGGAAGGTTTTCAGGCTTCGGACACACTCTGACCTCGAACACTTCTAGTCGTTGAATTTTATTTTATTTTTTATTATTTTAATTTTATCATATCCACAATTACCCACATTCCAAACAGCCTTAGGCTCGGAAGTGGTTCTTCCCTCTCTCAAATTCAGTCTGGTCTGCCTACTTTCCTATGAAATCATGAAATGATGAAATTGTAACAACTGATATTGTAACATAAAACATACAACCAGTGAAAGGTTTTTCCATCGTTTTATCCCAGAGGTTGGGATCAACGCTAAGACGGCGATGGCCGCATGGGAAGGGGGCAAAAAGATGAAAATGAGATGAATAAATTGAATTGAAAAATTTAATTGAATACTTCATATTTTTGCCATATTCCTTTAATAAATCTCACCTATTTTTTCAAGATAAGTGTGTCTTAAGACTTGCTAGGTAATAAAATATAAGTATTTATTACCATAGATAGGTCAGATTTATTAAAGGAATATGAGAAAAATATGCAGTGTTCGAAGCCTGAAAGCCTTCTTCTACACTTGTTAAAAATCCAAGGTTCATACTTTAAAATAATAAAAGTTCCTTAAAAATATGATGTTTTGTGCCTATTTTCCAATTATATAAAATATTTATTTTAGTTATTAAGCGTTTTATGTGAATTTCCTTTGAAATAATCCTTAACATCAATTTTGCAACTATACTTAGCGATTGTAAAATCCAACAGATACCTAATGTTCTAAGTTTATTTATTTATTTATTTATTTATAATATTTTTATTTCATTTTTTGTTGCAACAGATACCAAACACGATAAATTTTATTGTATTATGATTTTTTTTTTATTTATTTTTTTATTAATAATCCAATTTTATTGGAATATGATTTAAAACATTTTTTCAAAATATTTTAAATTGATGTCTTTGCAACGTCTGGTCTAGATCTCAAGACTTAAAACCTTGGTAATTTAGGTAAATAGGCTTATGTAAAAAACAAAAATAGGGAACAGTTTTATTTTTTCTCGGTGCCGACCAACATCGCGAAAAACAACATCCCGAATTCCAAAGTTCCGAAAATCCAAAATCCCGAGAAGACACAATTCCGGTAGCCAAAATTCCGAAAGCCAATATTTCGAAAGCTAAAATCCCGAATGCTTAAAATCCTGAAATGGATAAAATTACACGAAGGATAATAGAATAAGTTCAAGGCAAGTCAAGAAGGGATTTCTGTCTATTTTTCTGTTCTTCAATTTATTTTTATTAGCCAACATTTCGATCATATATGGGATCTTCTTCAGGGCATCAAAAATCTGGGAGAAGAATTATCAGGCAATTCTTGCCAAAATTCAGAAAGCGAAAATCAAGAAAGTCAAAATCCCGAATGGTTATAATCCTGAAAGGGATGAAATTATACGAAGCATAATATGTAGAATAAGTTCAAGGCAAGTCAACGTAGGAATTCGGTCTATTTTTTTGTTCTTCGATTTATTTTTGTTAGCTTACGTTTTGACCGCACTCCCACCTTGACTTGCCTTAAATATCCATACGGTCGACAACCAGAAATGAATTGAATAAGTTCAGAAAACACAGAAAATTTCCCTATACCCCCAACAAGCGCGGTACAACCGTGGGATTAGATATGACACTTTTAATAATAACAAGGCCTTTACGGGAGTTCGGCGTTCAGAATTTTAGCTTTTCGGGATTTCGACCCGGCTTCGTTCAGTAATAACCTTTCGAAGAGACAAAGCCACTCCAAAGACTCCAAAGCCAAGCCAAACCTAATCGAAAATCTACCGGAAGCCTAAACTGCAAGTTCACATACTCGCCGCTTTAGCGCTGATTGTTCTGCCATGTCGAATTTCGATATTCTTGACACTTCAATCGTCAACAATGTCAACAAGAGTGTGCAAACTTTTGCTGCAAAAAGTGAATTTTTGTGTAGTTTTGTGGAATTTCAGGATGGCAGTACGTTTGAATTGCAATTTTATTAAGATAAATGTTCTTTTCATAAACTTTCTCAGTTTTGTGTAACTCGTCGTTTTAAACGTTCGAAATTCCAACGGATTTTTAGGTAACTTCTCTCTGATTTACCTTCGAATCGGTAAAGGAAAAACCTCAACCGGAGAGAGCTCTCAAATCGGGAAGGTTATTACTGAACGAGAGGATTCGGGATTTTGGCTTTCAGAATTTTGGCGTTCGGGATTTTGGCCGAGACCCATTTTTTATGTTTTTTTTGAAAATATATCACATTAAATATATTAAAGAAATCAAAGTTTATAAAAAAGTTTTGCCGAAAGTATGAATTACGACTTATTCAAAGACAAATGAATGAATTCTATAAATCCGGAAAGATAAGTCCGATATTATAAATTTTATCCTATATATTAAAGAAAACGCATTTTCAAGAGAATATACCGCAATTCTAAACTGGCCCCATGTAGGGTACATAGAAAGCAAATTTTTAAAGTAAATGGGATAATTTCAATTTAAAATTAAACAAAGAAAACTCTCATGGTTTTGTCACATCCTTATCAAATTATATAATTTTCTAGACCGCAAGCACTAACAAGTCTAAGTAAATTTCCCAATTTACTACTTCTCTTTAGGAACAATTGAGCATGTTCAACATACATTAAATTTAAGAACACTTTTCAGACAGGTGCATATAAACTTTTAATGCAACTATCGCAATTACCAAGTGGTATTGATTTCTCGAATTTACTTTAACCTTTTTAGCTCTTGGAACTTAATTAACAAGACGCTCAAATAGTAATGGTAAGAATTTTCACACATTTCCCAAATTATTGTAATTGCTTTTATAAAGAGAAAGCTTATTTGATTATCTTAATTAGTAAAATCTTTGGTATTTCCGTTAAAATCAAAGACCGAGAGAAAAGCGAGATAGGAAGAGCAAAAAAATGCATTTTCTCTTGTATGAAACATGAGAACTCAATTTCATTTATTTCTAATGTTATATGTTTAATTAATCCTAAAATCAAATCTGAATATGAATGTTCGTGCTATCTGGCTCACTAATACGGGTAGAAAATTGAACTGAAACTTGGTGAAAAACCACATATGAGAGGGGTGTTAAACAATTTCAAATTTTATATAACAACATTCCCAATAGCCATTACCATTTTTAATCCATTTTGAATTTAACATGGAATGGAATGATTTCTCTTTACTCACCGAGATATTTCCAGAGATACCAATCACAATATTGCAATGCAGCGAATAATTTGCACAATATTTCCGCAGAGGATGAGAGTTTGTTAGTTTGCCGGTTTTGTAATTCGAATTCTCACTCAATGTCCAATCCAAATGGGATTTTCAATTGATGCTCAATTGTTGGAAACATGGAAAATCGACACCCGTGCAAATTGCCCTTGGGTGATGAATCATAAAATTTCCTCCACAAATTTTCAAATATAGTCCCATAGGATCTTTTTGATTGAAACAATCACTTACATCAGTTTACGGCTGTGACACACTTTCTCCAAGTCAAATAAAAGCGTTTCACTTATGCTGACTTCTTACAAAAGTTCTAAGTACAATTTTCAATTATTCCACGCTAATTAGACGTATTATGTAAATTTCACAATTATGACACTGAGCGAAATCTTATGATATCAATTGAACTTCCATGAGAAATTTTCAAATGTATACGACATGAGCCTTTTCCACACTTTTGACAAAATACATCTGACACGGCAAGAAGTGAGACTGTGACTGGTAGCAGTTGGATATCTGGTTGATTTTCATCCCCGAGGGAAAAGCATATATCATGAGGAAGTGGTACAATTCTGCGCAACTCAGGTTGTACATTTTACCCCACCACCGATGCTTACACTCAGAACAAATATGCTGATACTCTGTGGTTTGCTTTGTGTATTGATACAGAAATATGAAACCAAACTTGTAAAACTAGTGATATGAGTAACGAGATTGATTACAACAAAAATTCCGCAAACCATTTAAAAACCTCAATCAGGAATGTATTCTATTCAGTACATAAGGTAAAGGCCCTGTAGGGTTATTTATTCAATTTAGTTAGATTTGTTATAGGGGAAACTGGGGCACCACCAAACACGGGGTACCACCAAACACTGCGATTTTTTAATCGGATATTCGACTTCAGAGGATAAGACCTATAGGAATTTATAGGCACTATAGGGATGCTTGTCCACTGAAGGAATGGTCAAGATAGTCCAAGTAGTTTAAAAATAAAAATTAGTGTTTGGTAGTACCCCGTGTTTGGTGGCGCCCCAGTTTCCCCTAAGGTATATTACATAGAAAAAAAATATTCGTAAAATTGTTTGTAAATGTTTGTGAATTTCTGTTGGGGACTTACAAAATGCTCGTAAATCGTATAATCCACAAACAAGTTCGTAAAAGTTTGTACTTTCTTCACAAACATTGTTCGTAAGATGAAGATTTGATGAGCATTTTTGTGCTTTTACAAACATTTCTACGAATATTTTTGTTTGTCTGGCAAAACTTTACGAAATGACAAAATTTTACGAACATTTTTTGTCTGTTTGCAAACATTTAGGAACAAATGTTTGTAAAAGTACAAAAATGCCCGTCAAATGATCATCTTATGAACAATGTTTCTGAAAAACAGTACAAGCTTTTACGAACTTGTTTGTGGGTTATAATAATAAGAATAATAATATTTATTAATCACAAAAATAGGGTCATCTCTCTTACAATTGTGACAAGATAAATAAAAAGAAAAAAATCAAATGAAGAAAAACAAAGTAACAATAGTTAAGAAAATAAAAAAAGCAAATGAAGGAAAAAATAAAGAGTAGGGTAAATGTCCTAATTCAAAACCATTTCCAGAAACTTTAACTTTGACAGAAGATTCAACACATTAAATTCATATTTTTTTCTGAAGACAATTACATAAATTTGCTTCTTGACTCTTCTAGAATGTTACTGTTTAGTGAAAATTCCTTAGATATAATTTGAAAACTTCTTAAATACAAGAAAAATACGCGAGCGTAAAATGCTTCTATTGGAAACAAATTAATCCAAATGGAGACAAGGGAAAGTTTCTAATTGGAGACAATCAGTGTAACTGAAACCGCGATGAAAGGCTTCCAAAACCTTGTTGACTTTCTCCTGAGTGCAGGACTTGTTCTTATTCCTAGTTTTTTCTCCTTTTCCATCTAAAACAATAAGAAAATCTCTCCAAAAAATCATATTTCCGAGCTTTCCTATTGAAGCATTTGCAGACACTTTAGAAAAACCCTTTTTGTTCACGAAATAGGTAATTATTTAATTTGAAAACTTCACGTACCGTTAACAATAAAGATTAGCACTTAATTTAACTAAAATTGTCCTGAAATATAGCATAAATGTTAAATAAAACGAAGAAACAACGGTTACCTTATTGTGTTTTCATTGGAAAACATGGTCGATCGATGAAAAAATCGATGGTGAAAAGGTACACTTTTAATTTTTCTGAAAAATTAATAAATTAGAATTTGTGAATATGAATGGATTTTCGCTTTATTTGGAGCAAAATTAACTAAATAATGAAACTGTGGTATAGAAAATATATAGATATAGTAATTTAGCATTGTATTTATCATGAAAACAGTGATGTTTCCATTTGGAGTAGCGAAAAATTTCCAATTGGAGCAGGTTTTGAATTAGCTTAATTTACCCTATCTAGGACTCAGCCTGAAAATAACCACGAATGGTAGCCGCAGAAGTACGGCTGTCACACGGAACTGAGTTAAATAAAATAACACCCATCACAAAAAGAGACCGATAAAGGCAGGAAGACAGAGGCAACAGACTTTTGGCGCATGAAAAATTATCAACTTTCCGCAAACAATTATTTTTTATATAAAATAAAATGAATTATTTTTTAAATACATACATAAAATCTAGGGATTACAGACAAACAATTTGTAAAAAGAAAAATTTTAAAAAGTAATCTTAATTACTTTTTAAAACTAAAACTAAACCTTGTCTTTCTTAATCGTCTCGTCTCGACTGGAACTCCAGAATACTTGGCCTCTCTCTTGACGAGGGGGGGTTCGGCCAGGGTTCAGGGATTCATTGTGCCTAAAGCAGAGCGGGAAACCTTTTACCGCACTCTTTTTGTTAAAGGAGTAGCTTTGTACAACGCACTTCCCCGTGAGGCTCGTGACTCTCGCTTGGGAATTCAAAGACATTTCCAGGCTGGGTTTCTCTAATATTTTCGCAAATATTTAGTATTGACACTTTTTTCCTCACATTCTTTTTTCTTTCTTTTTTTTCTTTTATTTTTTCCTGCCGCGCAATTGTAAGACGATTGTAGCCTATTTCGTGGTTTTTCAATAAACTTAAACTTAAACCTAATTTTTTCTATCTTTTTTCCACCTGTTTTTCCGAACATACATGAGGTAACAAACTTTTGACATCTACTGTATAAGCGTGAATTTGTATTTTCACGATTAGAGAAAATTATTTTAAAAAAAAAGTGTAGAGGGAAGTGAGTCATCTTTGAATGTGGGGCAGCTTTGAAATTAAGATTTTTCTGCCATGTTTAAATTGATCTGAGTCATATCATAATTTAATTTAACTTCTCCATCTGTTTGTGTAACTTAATTATTTCATAATAAGGCTCAATTTTATTTAAAAATAGGTGGAAAATCCCTATTTCAAAGCTGCCCCACTTCCCTCTAATTGTAAGAATGCACTGTGTTCCATGAATCGGAAGGGAATTAATAAGGTGTTCCATAAATAATCTGTTCTATAGATTAAGCATGAACTAACGCAATGTATCCTTTCAATAGGATTATTGGTAAGAAGTAGCAAATAATTTTTAAAAATTTAATTTTAGGAAAATAATACAGTGGAGAATCAACTGGTCCGGCGTTATCACACTTGCACATTAAAATTTTAATGTGATTCACATTAATTGTCGTTTGTGAGCGTCCAAATATGTTATTTGTGTCTTTGAGTCACTTAATATTTGGGGTTTTTCTATTTATTGATAAAGAAGTGGACTTGGCCTGCAAAAATAAATTTAAATTTACCTAAAGCATAAATATTTTACACATTAAAAAATTAAAGAGAAAATCGCATTAATTTTTCGCATTAATGCAATAAATCAATTTATATCAAATTTTGAGGGCCAAATCTACCTTTTTATTAACAAATAGATCAAATTTTGAAAATAAAATGATTGAAACACACAAATTACACATTTGGACTCTCACCAACAACAATTAATGTGAATCATATTAAAATTTTAATGTGCAAGTGTGATAACGCAGTAAAGAACAGTGATTTTGGCTTTCGGGATCTTGTCTTTTCGGGATTTTAACTTTCAAGATTTTGGCTTTCGGGGTTTTTTACTTTCGGGATTTCGTCTTTTCGAGATTGTGATGATACATTCGAGATTATGGCTTTCGGAATTTTAACCAGAACCCGATCGAAATAGGGGGAAATGGGGCACCTTTGAAGGTGGGGTACCTTTGAAATTGTGATTTTTCACTTATTTTTTAATAAAATTGAGCCTTATCGTCATATACTTTAGCTTCTCAAACTGTTTGTGCAGCTAAATTATATAACGATAAGGCTCAATTTTATTTAAAAAATAGGTGAAAATCCCAATTTTAAAGGTGCCCCACTTCCCCCTGAATTTCTACCAAATTTTCAGTATTTTCTTTTCCAGATAAATTTCAATACTTATCACTAAAAATTTAAATCTAAAATGTGACCAATTAGATTTTTTGTTTATTGAAAGCAATAATTTTATGTGAAATATCATATCAGAATATCTATAAAGATTTTTATATAATTGATTATAGCAATTATTTGATTATTATTATTATTATTACTAAAGTATAACAGCAAGTAAAGAAGTGAGAAAACGAGCCTTCACAGTTTATTTAGACGTTCAAACAATTTTATTAAGTTTCCCGACGATTCTCATACCGACATAAAAAGACCCAAATTGAACTTTTACGACAGCATAAACATTTTTTTCTCAGTGTACGCTTTCCCCTCACATTCTTGCGTGAATGACAAAGGATCGTATTTTCATCCTTGGCATTGTCGG
This sequence comes from Phlebotomus papatasi, assembly GCF_024763615.1. Lineage (NCBI taxonomy): Eukaryota > Metazoa > Arthropoda > Insecta > Diptera > Psychodidae > Phlebotomus > Phlebotomus papatasi. The sequence continues at coordinate 10,763,567 of NC_077223.1, forward strand.
CTAAAAATTTTAGAGGATTTCATCCTGAATTTTACTGATAATTTTTCATTCCATAGAAATGATTTGATGCATTAAATCCAAGTAAAAAAGACTCCTCCAGCTCCACCAAAAAAAAAAAAAGATTCAGTATTACCATGGGAGGAAACGTGCGTACCATTTCAATGGTACTTTGAAGTTAAAGCTCAAGTGGTAGAGCTTTCGCGCGCACAGAGAGTTTTTCATGCACTCTCTACTCTTTGGGGGGTGCTGTAGTCCCTTAGTCCTCTGCAAATTTATTGAAAACACATGAATTCAATCGGAAGGAGAAGTCATAATTTTAATTGTTTTTTGCAGTGCAACTGTGAGACACTTTGCCATTTCATCCCGCATCCCATTTTCCAAACCGATTTTCCACCCACTCGGTACTCAATTCCATTCAAAATCTACAAACCAGAATTCCATGAGACAATGTGAATTTCACTTTTTACCTTTCCCTTGAACCCCATCCCCCCCCCAAAATCCCAATCTTATCTGTTTTCTTTCTTTTTCGACCCTCCCCGTAGTCTTCTCAATTGTGGATGAGAGCGCAATTCAAATAAATGACTTTCTGAATTTGATTTTATCACAAGCCACCCTCATCGTTCTCACTTGAGAATTTCACTTCTGAATTATGTCGGTATTTGTATTAAAAACAATTTTCTTTCCTATTCCCCATCATTTTTATCCATCTCCTCTTCGGTTATTATTATTATTACTCTCGACGGAAAGGACACCACTAAGGTAGTAAGGTTCACAATCAAACCCCGCATTAAAGCCCTTTTTTTTCTTGGTTTCTTGTCGTCGTATGACATTAAACCCTCCTATACCTCATTCAGTTCCAAAATTCTTTCCACTTTCATTTAAATTACATAACCATCCCACTTTGTTCTTGGTATTTCTCACTACCGCACCATCCTCTGGATCTCTTCAATGATCCTTCGGCAAGTTTAAAGGACTGAAGTTATAATCGTTAATTGACACAGAAAAGTCTGAAGAGCATAATTTCTAGACGTTTTATCAATTATTAATTAAGATTGTTCTCATTATGCAAAGAGAACAGAAAATATTCCATAAAAAAAGAGTTAATGTCAACTAAAAATGAGAATCACATTGCATTATTTTAATGTGAAAATTTATGTTGTACTGTAAGTCAATTTAAACAAATTTTTGTGGATCAAGTGTATTTTTAATCTATAATTTGATCAATCTCTAAGTATTAAGTAATTAAAGTACATAAATCATAACAAGTGATACTAGGGTCACACCTCTGGGTCATTTTCAAGCAAAATTATGTAACGCGAATCCTCTTATTCATTAAAATTATTATTTGATAAGATTAATATGAACAGACAAATGTTTAAATTTATGAAAATAATTTAAATATATCTATTCCATACCATATGATCCACATTTCATAAAAAAAACGTAATAATTAAAAAAAAAAAGATCGGTATCTCTATTAATTTATTGATCAACAATATATTTTTGTATATCAAAGCCAGTATAAATTAAATCAGTAGTGCTCTGAAAATAATTATTTTTTTATTCTGCTGGTAATTGAGTTACTCTTCATATGGATATTATTTTATTATATTACTGATTTACACTCCCTGAAAACATATAACTCAAAACCGCTAATTAGGGTAGAGTAAGTACTTTTCGCCACCTTAAGGTTTGACACCCCTATAATTCTTACACTTTTTGTCGAAATAAAATGAAATTTTGTGTACAAGTGCTTTGAAGCATTGTCTCTCTATTGAACCAGGAGACTTTCCGGGAACTTTTGAGTATCTGGTTGAAAAAGTACATTTCCTTCAACAATGCATGTTTCAGTACTTTTCGCCACCTTGTTAACACTTTTTCACCACTTTGTAAGCACTTTTTCGCCACTTCTTTTCAAGTGATTTTTAAGAAACAGCAGCTTTCGAAAACTCCCAAAAGTACACGGCACAGTACTTTTCTTATTTAACACCGATATTAGACAATTATTAGAGTATTTCGAATGATTTTTTGCACATTTTTTATTTGCGACAAAAATCAATTGAAAATTACGCCTGTTTCAACTAAATTCCGCGAGGTGCGCTACTTGTAAAATGCTTGGAAAAATGAGTGGCGAAAAGTACTTACACAACCAAAAAAAGTAAGCCCTATTTCACCACATCCGTATTTCTTTATTTTTTTTTGGAAAACATTATTAAAAAATGATACTAGAACAAAGCTTAGTTAATAATGGATTGATTTTCAGTGAAAAAATATCGAATACTGTACTGAAAAACATAAAATAATGCAAGACAATTTGTCTGAGCGTTGACAAGTTTATTAAGAACTCCATATTTTTTTGGTGACTGTTCACCTTGTCGACAATTTCTTTAATTAACTTGCAAATAATCTAGTCGGTGGAGCATCTGATATGGTTTTCTGATTCATTTGGCTACAGGTTACGAAATAACACTCATTTCCTAGTTCCACGAACTCATAATTTTCTTAAAATGTGATTTTAATTTAGGTGGCGAAAAAGGGCTTACTGGCGAAAAAGTACTGACTCTACCCTAAATTACCAATATTTCAGTCAAATATTAAAATTTAAAATTACCTGTTCGCCCTCAAGTCATAAAACCCGTAGGCTTTTTTTTTCAAACAATACTGCCTATTTTTATCAAAGATGTGCTTTTGGCCAAAAGACCAATAAAAAGTCAATTCACTAGAATATCGGATAAAATAATGTTGATGAATATATATGGATTTGTTACTTTAAAGATATTTCAATGATCAATCAATTGGGATAAAAAGCCTATGAATTATTTTTATATTACCCATCTGACAATTATGAATCTTTCCCAATTGTAAGATTAATATATTGGATATAGAAAATATTGTTGCGAATCCGCTTTAACGTATACTCTGCCTAGTGGATGCTGCATGGCGCTCTTTAGGGGATGAGTGCCGTGCATTGGTGAATTTTTCATTTACTCTTATACTTCATATAAGCAACACATACTCGCAGCGGTCAGTGTTCTTATCTGTATAAAAAATTCATTGATATTGCACTTTAGAAGTCTTTCAGTAATCAAACAGTTCACATTTAATAAAAATTTGCTCTGAAAACGCTAATTCTTGATCCTAAATCCTCAGTGTATATGATAATTTGGGCTAATCTTATACCGGCAAATTTTTCGAGTTGCATATTCTCGATGATCAGCCAAGCTTTTCAAAAATAGACCAGTAAACTGGAGTTTCACTCTCCATTTAAAACGTAAAATGGAACCCTTGCACAAAATATCGTTGTTGGACTTTAGGAAAACTCATAAAGCAAGGCATTTAATAATGAGATAGGAATAGTAAGCGTCGTTGCTTTGTATTTTTTCACAACAATGTGAAGACCTACACATTTTGACATTCGAGAACTTCGAAATTCGAACTGAATGTACTTCAGCCACCTTACTGATCTTCGAATTTTTCAAATTCTACTAGGGAATGGTACCAAAAAGATTAAAAAAAATAATACAAATATTTAAATTCAAACTTACCGTATCAGGAACACAGCCCCATGCCACTCTATATACAATCGAATTCTTTTCTTGATCCCCCAATAATTTCCATGAAAAATAAGCGACGGAATTCAAACTGAAAAGAAGTAAGTAATGGGGTAATTTCTGTAGATTTTATTGTGCCTTGAATTTATTTATTCGTTATAAACTTATATCTTAAAATTAATCTTACTAAAATGCAATATAATATTGCATCCATTTACTTTATGCCATTACAAATTCATGCGTAATTTATCAAATCATGCAACCGTAAACAATTGATTATCTATACGTGTATTATTTCCTTGGTTTAAAATCACTTTGACTTTTCAGTTTCCATTCCTCTTGCCATTTCTCTCATGCATTTTTAGCCTTTCAATTATCCAATCGCAAATTGAAATCGCAATTTTCCAATTACATCCCAATATTTTTTTTCTTCTTTCCCAAAAAAAAACCCTCACAAATTTTTCATTTCCTCCCCTGACAGCCCTCTTATTGTTATTTTCAATTGAACTCCAATTTTTATTGCATATACCCCGGGAAAAATTGAATTTTGCACACATTGGGATGCTCCTTAGAAACATCTTTTATAGATTTTTAGGGGGAAGGGTGGAAAGCATTGCAAGATTTTCCTCAACGATGCAAATAAAAGAGGGAGAATGAGGAAGGGGAAATGTGGAAAATGGTAGAAAAGAATGAGAATTTAAATATAAGAGAAATAGCATATGAGGATTCAATTGTCGCATTTTTTAATAACTTTTCCCACCCCCTCCTCCTCCTTGTCCTGCTGCTATATATTTACATCTCATTCATGTTTCGATGTAGTCTCCAACTCAATGAGGGGTGCAATCACTCGTAAAAATGCACTTTCAAACTCCCCTTCGGAGAAACGATCCACTGATGCTCTGTAAGAGACACATGAATAAAGTACTAAATAAAGTGGATATATCTAAGAAAAAAAAAAGATCCATCCAACATAGAAACTATGGGGAAAAGTGTGAAAATCGCCAAGAGACATCAGGGGTGTTAAATCAGAGAAACTCTTCTTCAGGAACAATCAACCGAAAGAATCTAGCCCTGTAGTTAAAATATTTTTTTACAATTTCTTTTATGTTCATAAGCTAATATCAAATTTAAATGACTACATGTGCAACTAATAATTTCTGCCATCAACAACTCCAAAAGCACAGCAATTTCCCCCAAAAATCCACCAATTTTATTTTTATATCGAGTGGAAGTTTTCAATTTGATTGTCATTTAAATTTCCATTAAATAAACCTTAAATAATTCACCTACAATTCCCCTTTATATTCCAAATGAATAATAAGCAACATTTTGAAAAATTTATTAGGTAAAACATCATCCACAAAATGCAAATATTTTTTTGCAATTACTCCATGTAATACAAATATATACGAAAAAGGGGGATGGTCCAGCATTCCAGCTTCACTGAATGTTTGAACTCGTGATATTATGTATCCCAAAACATAAACTCAAAGTATTGGTCTTTAAATCAACAAAGTTTGTCAACAGTCTGACTTAATATAAAATCCAAGACATAGTTTGCAAAAAGTACGCATATACAATTGATTTTGGGGATGAAACTGACAACAAAACCAAAATGTAATTCTAAAGTCGATAAAATCGCCCGCATGCGAGAGATTGTCAATCCCAGAACTTCTTGGATCCTATTGTGTCCTTTTCTTCTTTACACTTTCAGCATAAGTGTGTGTGCATCTCTAATGATGTGAATCATAAAAGTGAAAGAAGGAACTTTTCTCACGAACAACTCTTGCTAATATCATCTCTTCTTGTCCAACCAGCCACCGAACTTCCAATTGTTATTTCTCGTTACAATTTGATGAGAAAGTTTTTGATACCTCAACTCCCTCAACTCTAAAAGAAGAGCAATATTGTCCTTATATGATATATACCGCATTTCTCATTCCGCGTCGCACTGAATTACGAATTTGTATTGTAGTTTTTCATATAATAATTAATATTGGCAAAAAACAAACGATCAGTAAAAAATTCTAAATGGGCAGTAAAATATTAAAAATGATCAGTAAAATATCTAATTATGGTCAGTAAAAAACTTAAATCTTTACAAAAATGGGCCTAATTTACATATTTAACATTTAAAATTGTTCCATTTAGAGTGAAAAGCCCTTTATTTTCCCTTTGCCAAAATTTGGACGATAATATCACAAATTTTTTTGTTACTGATCAATTTTAACTTTTTACTGCTCATTTATTCAATGCCATTAATATTTAGTGCCAATATCTTTACTAGTATGCTATTATGTTGGTATGTTGAAAATCAAAAAATTATATACTTTCGTTTTGAAATATTTATTTTTCCATTTTTATTTGTAAAACGCCGATATTACACTTAATTTTAGTTCAATATTGGCATTAGAAGTTAGACATCTATCGAATTGACAGTACAACTCGAATCGATAGGTTTCCAGAAAGGATCATCTCATAGAGTACAATGAATTTTAAAAGATAGCTCATTACTTTTTAACAATTATCTTGTGCAAAACAACATTCACTGAGAGAAATCCGAAAAAGTTAAAATAGCACTCCATAAATGTTAATTTTACCCTGTATATTGATGCGAAATCGGTGTAAATATTATGCTTTTGAGGTGTATTAGGGGTTAAAGTTACCCTTTTTCATATTATTTTTACCCTTAAAAAGGTGTAAAATTAACACTAAAAAATGGTGATATATTTTTACGCCTAAAAAGTGTTAAAGTTATAAGGATAAAAGTTAATCGCACCGCCGTTTTTTCTCAGTGTTGTAAATCCCAAACTTTATAATAACTGATTTTTTTTCCTAAGTTTCTTAATTAATGTGACTCATCGCACCTTTTAAAACCAGAAGAAATTGTCCAGTAATGTAAATTAAGCTAATTCAAAACCTGTTCTAAATGGAAACTTTTCGCTACTCCAAATAGAAACATATTTTTTCCATGATAAATACAGTATTAAATTTTTATTTATATATTTTCTATACCTCAGTTTCATTATTTAGTTAATTTTGCTCCATGTAAAGCAAAAATCCATTCATATTCACAAATTTTAATTTATAAATTTCTCAGAAAAATTAAAAGTCTACCTTTTTATCATCGAATTTTTCATCAATCAACCATGTTTTCTAATAAAAAACACAATAGGGTGTTTTTCTTTCTTCGTTTTTTACATTTATGTAATATTTCTGGCAAAATTTTGTGAAATTAAGTGTCAATCTTTATTGTTAACGGTAGTTTTCAAATGAAATAATTACCTATTTCGTGAACAAAAAGGGGTTTTCTGAAGTGTCTACAATCTACAATTCAATTAGAAATACCGGAAGTATGATTTTTTTTAGATATTTTCTTATTATCTCAGACGGGAAAGGAGAAAAGACCAGGAATAAGAACAAATCCTACACTCAAGAGAACTCAACAAGGTCTTGGAAGTCTTTCGTCTCGGTTTCACTAACACAGTTTGTCTCCAATTAGAAAATTTCCCTTTTCTCTATTTAGATTAATTTGTTTCCAAAAGAAGCATTTTGTACTGGTGTATTTTTCTTCTATTTAAAAAATTTTCAAATTATATTTAAAGAATTTTCACTAAACAGTAACATTCTAGATGAGTTAAGGAGCAAAGTTATGTAATTTTCTTCAGAAAAAAAAATGAATTTAATGTGTTGAATCTTCTGTCAAAGCTAAAGCGTCTGGAAATGGTTTTGAATTAGGACATTTACCATAGTGATGGAGTCACATTTATTCAGAGAGATAGGAAATTACGGAGTTTATGATTATACGAAACATGGGCATTTTCCCCTACATCAGTTTACATTAATCCACAGAATCAATTTTCTCCTTGACTTTTTAAAGGGAAATTAATTAAACTCCAATTTGTCACGTATTCACTACCAAAAAATTCGACCCTTACTTGATTTAAATGGATACGGACGGGGTTCAAAAAGACCAGAAAAGACAATGTTTCTCTATTTTTTAGACATATTAAATTTTTATTTTTATTAAAGTTTTTAAGCAAATAAAACTACAACACCTAAACTATATTTTCTGAAATTTTCAATAAAAAATCTTGAAAATTCAGCCTTTGAGATTTGATTTTAGGATATAGATTAGGGAAGACTTTCACATTATTCGAAGGCATGAACGTTCGAAAGGAGAGTACTTTCCCATACTGATCGAATTGAAGAAATGGTCGACTTTAAGGCACTTTACCTTAAATAGGTATAAACTCATATCTGCTATAAGAAAAATATTTCAAAAAAAGCTGAGATTTTAAAGAATCTCAGCTAATAGGGCTAAAATATTCAATATATTTTTTTTTATTTTTTTAAATTCCTTATTCGAATTCTAAGAAACTTATGACATTGAAGAAGGTCTATGGAAGCTTTCTATGGAAAAAAAATAAGCCGCTATCTTTTTTTGTCTTGGAAGATACTGAATCTTGAAACTTTTGATTTGTTACTATTTGCCCCAGTTTCTTCTACTTAATTAAGGCCTGATATCCACCAGAATTTATTTTTGTTGGCCTTGTTTTTGTGCTTAAATGACGTGAAAATATATGTATTAAAAAGAATTTAATTAAGTGCTTAATAAGTAGCAATATGTCAGCCCGGAATACCGATTTTTCACAAAAGCGACATGGTAATTCAAGAACATTTTTTTTTTAAATTTCATCAAAAATAATTAATTATTGCACTAATTCATGTGAAGATTTAAAGACATTTAAATAATTTTCAGTAAAATGTTAGTAATTATTAATGTGACACATTTACCACAGTTGAATGAATATGTTCTATTATTAAAAACTCTTCCATTTACCATGCTTTATCATCCCCGTTGAATATTATTTATTGCGTTAAAGACATTTCATTTTGTATTTAACGTTTCAGTCATACAATAATATACGGACAATTTAGATTAAAATTATCTGAATTTCCCACAAAATTATTGTCAAACAAAAAAAAATAAGAGTTTTGCAATCGACATAGAAGAGCACCATTTAATAATATAATATTATATGTATTGTACGAATTGTTCGCAAAAAAATGTGTAAACAAAAACATAATCATTTCATCTCTCGCATAATTTACCCAATTAGTATAAATGTGAACACATCACATTACAATAATAGAAGTTTGTAAAAGTTACTTTTTGTCCCATGAAAATCCTCCATGTTATGTAATTATTTCTGTATACACATCAAATTAATAAATTTTCACGGCTAAGTTATACCACTTAGAATATTGCAAATATTATTGCGATGAAGAATATTGAAAAACACATCATTATGTTATAGTTTTTTTTTGTGGTGGCGACACTGCCTTTATTGCTCGAACTCTTAAGAGCGCGATATTTATTTAATCAACCGACTTTGAATTAGGGGGAAATGGGGCAACTTTGAATTAGGGCAGCTTTGAAATTGAGCTATGTAATTGAGCTTCGTAATTGGTTTATTAGCTGAATTATATCAAAATAAGGTCCAGTTTCGTTTAATATAAGGGAAAAAGCCCAATTTTAAAGGTGTCTCAATTCAACGGTGCCCTATATCTCCCTAAAGTTTTTTTTCCTTCCCATCAAGGGATCTTTTTCAGTACACCTTTTAAATTTTGAAGTTCCTAAGCCAATCATGTCACGAAAAGGTTGTCAGCTTCCAAACACGCCAGCTTTCGTAAAGCGCAATTTTTTGGATTCTTTAGAAAAAAAAATCTTGACAATTGAACATGATTTCTTATTTTAAAGCACACTATCTGCTCCCAATAATTAAATGTTCAGAATTTTTGTTTTGGGTTAAAAAAGCAGCATTCGAAGTATGACGTGTTCGAACCGTATAGTAACTTCCTTTTCTGTAATCACTATAAGAGGTACATTAATCAACTAATTTGGTCAAAATTGGTTATTAAATAATAATTTCAATTTCAATTTAATAATAAATTATGCTTTTGAACAGGAGGTCCTGAAAGTGAAAAATAATGTGTAAGAAATACAAAGATTTGCCAGGAAACAATGTATGTGTCTCCCGCTGTCTTAGGTTCGATTGCGCCTTCGGAATAACTCGTCGAGCACACACAACCCCATCTAGCGGAACTCAATTCAATTTATTCAATCTCCCATCTTGCGTCTGCCGACCGACTTCACTACCGATCTCATCAGGCAAAACGGCAGAAAACTCCTGAATCACTGATCGTATAAGCCACTTACAATGTTTAAATATACATTTCTTTTATGAATCACATATTATATTAGTCTCTAGCACGTTGATTGCACAGAATCAGTGAGATCGGAAAACTTTTATAAGAAAAAAAAGCGCAAGAAGGAGAGATAAACGGCAGCAGGAACTATAGCGATATCGTAACATAAGGTAAGATTAGCCACAGTTACAACACCCCTCAGTGACCACCCCAGCTGAACAGTAATTGCTACAGTTGGCTTATAAATTTCTGGTTGGTTCCGACTATGAGGTTTTATTCCGCTATTTTATAACAAAATTGTCCTCAGGTGAGCGTCAGTGAGGTGATTTAATCCAAAATTAAAACACTCAAGGTTCCAAAGCGTACGACACTGTATCGTGTATTCGTCAATGGTTCTTGGTTAGTCTATTTTTATATTGTCACTACTTTGTCCAATTTTACACTCATCAGTAGGTCAATTCTAAACATCTTTTTGGTAAGATGTAAGATAATTTTCAACTGTAACTTGTAACTTGGAACTTCTTCAACAAAGATACAGTTGTGATGAATACAGTACCCCGATAAGCACAACGAGACATGAAGACCCAACCAAACCAATGGACCCGAATGAAGAAAATCATCCAGATATAGGCTGACAATAATTAAGAACGAATAATAATATTTATTCAAATTCTACTTATTTCCCATTACCATGCGTCCGCCGCCGTCTCACCGTTCATGACCGTGCTCCGAAACTAAACGACAGAAACACTTCTTCACTATCTACACAATCCTTGAAAAATGTATTTTTACAAAATTTGTTTAAATCAGTCGATAACTTTAAATCGACAATGAACCAGCGGAACCAGCAATTGGAGTTATAATAAAACTTTAATTTGATTTACTTCATTTTTCAATTTCGAAATGCTTTTCAAACAGTTTAAATCGGTAAAAAATCAGCACTTAAAAATACTGCCAAAAGAAAACTTGCTGATTCTCGAACACTCTGCGAATTTTCCTTAGCTGTCCGTTTTTTTCCCTAATAACCATTCACATAGGGACAGAGATTCGTTAATTTTTCATTGGGAAAAAGCGTAATGGTAACAAAAAGACTATATGTACATACAAAACTCTCACATTGAGGGCTTTGTTGGAAAATTTAAAAGCCACCATTTCACACTAATGGGCCATCGATGGTAAAATATATATCCTCACACGGGGATAAAAAGAGAAGGACAGACAGAGTGAAAGAGAAATGTGAAAAAGTACAGAGTCATAGTCGTCAATTTAAATGTAATTTAGGGAATTTATTAAAACCCAAACACGACACAAACATTAGTGAGGGAAAAACTTGATGGTATTCTTCGCAGTTGCAAAGGTACACTATATATGAAAATATATATAGAAGCTTTTTCTTGTTATATATATATATATATATATATATTTCTCACACGTCAAATAAATGTTCAATGTCTGAGGCCTTCACACAAGAATAAAAAAAAACGCCACGTATTAATTGAATTCTCCACAAATTCACCGTCATCGTGCGACAAAATAATACCACAATTTTCTGTTAGACCCATTATTTAGGCGGACAAAGCAGGTGAAGTAGCAGCAAAAAGAGTAGCACAAATTAAATGAAAAACAGCTACCACAAATGAGAATCATTAAGTGAGGGTGAAACAAGGAAAAACCGCACAAAAGATAGAAAAGAAAAGAAGAACTATGTCTAGTAGTTTTCCCTGTTTATGCATAAAATAGAAAATCTTTCCACACAATGTACATTTAAACTCAATATTTACTCATAAATATTCACATTTGCTTTTCTTCAATCATGAAAAATTATTCCAGACTATTCAATTATGTTCATGTTCATACCATATTTTGCAAAAGTTCCTCACCAAAAAATAAACAGCGTTAGTGTATTAAGAAGCAGGATAAACTTCCGGAGTAACACAAGTTAAGATGTTACATAGATTTGGTAAGTAGTTAGCTGTTATACAACTACTTAAAATTAAGTACTTGTTAAGTGCTTCTTAAGTAGTACTTAACGTATTAGCCGGATTTCGCTAAATGATATTAAAAAAAAAACACCTGCATCATCTTATCTCGTTAGAGTATAAGCGTATATTAGAGAAATTTGCAGTAAAATGTCTAAATAAATGTAACATCCCCAATAAAAACCAAATATGACAACGCAGCAATATTTTAAACACTTTGAAATATCGTCCATTTTCAGTGAAACTTCGGACACTGGAACAAAGCTGATTGTTTGCAATCTTGTTTAGCTAAGATACAGCACAAATAATTTTCTTACAGTATATGGATGAGTGTGAATCTAACCTGTGATAAGATACCAAAGAGCATGATAATCCTCTTGTATCTCGAATCCCCACACTACTGTGATATCAAGTACGTGTGATAGAGATACCAAATAGATGTGAATATCCCTAATCCCTGATCTCCCTGAGCCTTCAGCTAAATGATTGTACCTGTGTGGAGAGGAGGAATATCTGATTATCCGGAATGAAGTGACCGAATTCCTTCCTTCGTTACTCAAACACTGGCTTTTCAATAAAATAATTTAATTCAACTAATAAACTATAAACTTGACTTCAATTAACTTAAAAAATGACTTTTTTAGGATGATGCAATCCTAATGGCTTCCTCTTCGATGACTTGCGAAAAAGTGTGAAAGAATGATGGCGGGTGTATCAAAATGGTGGATTGGTGTTGCCTGATGGCATCTACTTCTCGTGTTATTCTCTAGAGGCGTTTTGCGCCGTAACAGTATATTTAAATAAAATTATTAAATATTTAATTGAAGATTGTCTTAATTTATTCTGTAGAGTTAGAGCGAAATTTTCCAGGTTTAGGGTAAGATGGGGTAATTTGGAATCATGTCTATTTTGAAATCTTTAGAATTTCTAACAAATGAAATGGCAAAAAGAAAAAAACAACGAAGAAGTACTCTCGAATGTAAAGTCCTGTACTTCTTCGTGGTTCAATTTTTCCTTTTGACCATTTGAAACAAAGAGAAAATCTAAAAATTCCAAAATAGACATGATTCCGAATTAGCCCATTTTACCCCATTACGCCTTCGGTCTAAGTAATAGATATTTCGTCAATGATTAAGTTTGTTATGTTTCCGAAAATCCTACAAACTTAAATTTTCTTAAATTTTCAGATGCTGTACAATGCTCACATAAAAACAAAAAAAAAACATCACTTCTATGAAAGAGGTTCTCATGGGTTCTCATATTTCACACAAAGTGGACGATATTAATTTTCTCTATAACAAGGTGCCTGATATATTTATTACCTAAAAAAGAATTTCTTTATTTACTTGAGGGAAAACAAAGATGAAAAACTCTTCTTAAGGTTCCAACCAATCCTCCTTGGAAAATTGTTGGCAGAATTTCAATTTGCATCTAAAAAAAAAAATTGGGCTTAAAATTTGAAACACTAACCCGTCTGAAATGTTGCATCGTTCATCTGAGATTTGAAGTAATTCTATGGTACAGTAGGTGTCAATAGTTTGTTGCCTAATGTATGTTTGAGAAAACAAGTGAAAAAAATGATAGAAAAAATTTCATTTCCAAAATTTTCTTTTTTCAAATAAGTTCCCTGTAATCCGTAGATCTTATTTATATTTTTCAAAAAACAAAATAGGTCATTTTATTTCATAAAAAAAGTAGTTGTTTTCCAAAAGTTGATCATATTTGATTTGTCAAAAGTTTGTTGCCTCGTTTAAAAAAGTAATTCAAAATGGACAAAACGTGCAACCAACTTAATGTATACCAGTTACATTTTCATTTTATGTCATTATAGATGCAAATGGTGTGTTTGTACATTTCTATAGTAGCAAATGGTAAATATATGTATATAAAAGGGATGATAAAAAATAAGAAATAACCTTTTTTTGCTTTTTTGATCATTTATAATTTAGGTCAAAAATAGCAAATTACAAAAAGTTAAAAGGTGGGAAATCGTCCAGAGATACTGCCGGAATGTATCTGCATCATTAATTTAAAAAAAGGTTATGGAAACTCACGAAAGATTTAACATAAAATTGTCAAATATTATAGTGATGAGGTACGAGTAGGGTGACGGCATTACTTATGGTCAGTCTATACTTGTGGCCACTTCGCAGATATCTTCAATTTCTTCCCCCAAATTAATTTCGAAGAACCACAAAATTAGGAATATTTGATGTGCTATCATAAAATGAAACTTTTAAACTGATTTACTTTTATATTTCGGTAGAATTTTAATTATTTTGTGGGAATTATTTCACTGATGCGAAATATAGAAATAGACACTGAGGCGGTCAAATATACGTCAAGTCGTTAAGAAATTTACTAACGATCTCATAATTTTTAATGACTAAATTTTATATCTTCAATCAAAAATATTTAGTACTATTTTTCAAAACTTGTTTTCTTAGTAACTATATTTTCATTCACCACTCGATTTTGATGATTTTTTAAGCAAAAAATGTAAAATAAAGACAAGGCCATAAGTTCTGACCCATTTGGTGAGATTATTAACTTGTGGCCACAGAATTTGACGTGTGGCGCCCTCACAGATATTTGGTTTAGCGTGTTGACAGTTGCGTTATTTTGATTCAGTTAATTTGAATTTTCAAGCAAAAATTTAATAAAATTTAGGGTAAGTGTTGAAATTATAACATAAAATTGATTATAAAAGAATAGTGTGTATGATCTTGTTGATTTTTTCAATAAACCTGCATTTTGTTGTAAATAACCTAACTTTTTCTCTTATTTCCCTCTTAGGACAATGCAAAATATGAAAAAAGCCCTATTATTGAACTCAAAGGATGCAAGAAGTATTGAGAAGCATTGAGAATGGAGTGATCACGACAAGTATTCCAGTCATTTCACCTGTACCCCAATCCCCTCACAAACTCTGCATTAAAATCTCAGGAAAATCTCCGGGAGAAACATTTGATCACGGATGCTTTCATAGTCCCCAAAAGAGAACAAACAGAGGAGGATATTCTGAGGTGGGTTCTTAATGCAACCAAACGTGGCTTTTCTATCACAAAAGACAGGTTGGATTACTGGTCACTGTGCGCAAAATCAATGTTAGTAGTCTGCTACTATTATGAGTAAAATGTTTGAAAAACTATGAAAAACTTGTTAAGAAAAATATTAAAAACCTATAACAGTGTTTAAAATGCTTTTTTTTCTAATAAAATTATTTTATTACTAAGCTTGTTTTATATCATTTGAAATTCTGGCCATAAGTTATTCCACGAATGGCCATAAGTTCGTAAAAGAGGCCACAAGTTATGAATTTTACATGGTTGGGAAAACCACATATTTTCCGGGGTTCGAGGAATTTTCCTAGGAAATTCATTTGAATATATCGAAAGAAACTACATGAAAGAAATTACTCTTAAAATTTTGCTTTAATTGGTCAAAAAGATCAACTGCTATGGGCAGATATGTCCTTAATGTGGTCATAAGTGATGCTTGCACCCTACATCTGAAAACGCTATACTGGTAGACTCAGAGGGTTAATAACCACATTGTAAGGGAGACCGGGGTAGAATATTAGCCAGCAAATGAGATTTTTAATTGCGTACAATTCGTACAAAAAATGTTTGTATGAGGTCGATAAAATCGATACCAAAATCATCAATCTATAAAATTACTATCTGACAAATAGTGAGGAAAAACAATAAATAACAACGTCGGGAAACTTACTTATTAATTTTATGAAACTCATTATTGAATTTAATTTGGTAAATTTAAAAAAGAAAGAGAAAAATTGCACAAATTTATAATCTTTTTCTATAGGAGAGCTTTTAGCCATTAAACACAGATACGATAAAAGTCAACGAAAAGAACAAATATTATGTTTGATATCAGAGAAATGCAACAAACGCTTTCTTGATGGTTCAGCCCACAGAAAGAACACGATATAGGTAAAATTATTAGGAATCTCACTTTAATGGAGCAAACGGAGCAAACTCTACAACTTTCATCAACAATTTGAAATGTATAGCTAACTCTTATACTCTTACAACAAGAAAGTCATTAAATAATATCCAAGTTAACCCAACAAATGTGCTTGTGCTGAATTTTAAACAAAATATGATATAGGGGAAATGCTCATAATTTTGTCCAGTTTCTTATTTTGGACACTTTGAGGATAACATTGGACACTAAAAATAAATTGATTAAAATGATGGATTTTTATTCCAATATTTGATGAATAATGAATTCTATCTAAATATTTGTTCTTTTTGGAAGATTTTAACACTAAATACGTTAAATTTTGAATATGATTTGAGTTGAAATTGCTTTGTTGAAAATTCAGTGTGAGCAATTGCTTACGAGAAATATGACAGAACTTCGTGGCTTACTTCAGTCTTATTTAGTTTTGGTGAAGAACTAACAAAGTTTGTTCGCTGTTTTTGAGTGATATTATTGAATATTCATTGAACATTGTGTTGATTCACGTTACTGATGATTTGTACATTTGACCTGAAGTGAGATTTGCCTTGTGAATTATATTTTTCGTGTGAAAAATGGGAAATTTTTTAAGACATTCACCAGTGAGGTGATGATTCTTATTTTGGACAGGTGTTTTTCTCACGAAATTTCGTGAAGTTTTAGCTTTTGTGATGACTAGGTTGGACAAATGCCTGGAGAAACAAAAGAGCATCATCTCTACGAAAGAGATGTAGCGAGAAATGCCTTGAAAGGCTCCCGGAAAGGTCAGGGAATGAGCGAATCTGCACGTACTTGGAGTATCGAAGTCAACTCACTTTAATGAATGATATGGAAAGTTTCCGGGCTTCTGTGACATTCTATACGTTTCCCTTACATGAACAGGAAGAGGACTTGGTAAGATTGGTTCATCAAATGAAGAACAATGGGCATCCTATTGAGGCCGATTAGCTGTCCAAATTTACAGACAAGTTGGCCAAATTAATAAACAAGTTGTCCAAAATAAGAGCCAAGGTCACCTCTACTTATCAATTCATTTTTAAACGTATTAAAACTAATTTTAATAAAAATAAGACGATAAATAGCTTGCTAAGTTTCTAAACAACCCTTCTGAAAAGAGAGTAACA
Source organism: Phlebotomus papatasi (assembly GCF_024763615.1). Taxonomy (NCBI): domain Eukaryota; kingdom Metazoa; phylum Arthropoda; class Insecta; order Diptera; family Psychodidae; genus Phlebotomus; species Phlebotomus papatasi. The sequence continues at coordinate 10,780,418 of NC_077223.1, forward strand.
AGAAATGTCAATTAGTATAGAAAATATCGCACTTCAAACTTGGAACTTCGATGCTTATAAGCAGACTGTCCAAAATTATAAGCACTTCCCCTACTTTCTTAAACTTTTCATAACTTCCAAAAATTAAATGACAAAGTTGAGATCAATAAAAATAAAAAATAGTCCAAAAATGCATAAAAAACTTTAAAAAACCAAAGAACTTTTGTTATAAAGATTTAAACACAAGAAATATTTGTAAGAGAGTGAAAAATTCCTTTTAAAAACACCTCCATCATAGAATTCAGAGGAAGAAAATAAAAATGTCAGAATATGAAATAAATTTTGTGAGAAAGCAGAGAAATTTCTAAATTTTTTCTTCCCTTGGTCCTCTTCAAGCACCTTTTTTGCCCTTGCAACACCCCGTTTAAACCCCCTTCATCCGAGGTCACCAATAAATACCACGTTGGGATAAATTGAGGTAAATCCTACATTTCTCTTCTTTTTTTTTACTTTCTGTGAGAAAATCTCTCTCGTTTTTGGATTTTCTCTTCTTGTTCATATTTATATGAGGAAAAAAAAAGATCCTTCATACACCAATTCCCACTTTATAATCTTTTTCCAATGTGCTGCTTCTTATTTCTTTTATTTTTTTTTTATCCAGAACATATATTAAAACTCAACCCATTTCCCAGAAGTTTCTCCGTGCAATATTATCCATTTCGAAACTGGAAAATCTCTGTCGAAGACTTCACAGATATTGCAATTAAAGCTACAATATTATCCCAATAAAATCCACATTAAATTTGAAGTTAGTTGTGCCTACTGAAACTTTTTGGAACTGCTAAGTTTCACCAAATTACTGGCAAGGGCGCTTCTGTCAACATAAAATCTTAGATGGCGCCATTAACGCATTAAATGCTGCCTTAACCAATTTAAGATTTTAATTTAAAAAAGGAATCTCAAAAACCATCTTTGAGGTAAAATGAAATAAGAAATTCTCATCACACCGCACATAAACTGAAAAAAAAATCTCTAGGAAATAAAATATTTAGGAGAAATATCAAGATTCAAGCAAAGCTGGTGAAAAAACAACCAGGGGTAAAAACTACCAACAGCAAAGATAAAGAATCTATATATAAGGTGAGTTTGAACAAGAAAACGTAACATGAGAATCCGAAGAGGAAAAAAAAGATTGGCGGAAAAACTTTCCTTTCAAACATCATCATTTTCTCTCGATCCCCCCATATTCCCACCCTTACAACTCCCCCACGCCTCCCCATCGACTTTATAAAAATATCCCAGTGAAAGTGTGTCTGTTTCACTTCTTGAGGCAATCACACTTTCCTACCCATTTTCCAATGAGAAAATTCCCAACCACATGATGAGTGAGCTGTTGCTCTTCGCGAAATTGCACAGAAGCAAAAGCAAATCTAGAAACTACTAAATTTATTCTTCAGCAGGAAGTAGAAAAGCAACACTAACCAACCCCCCCCTAAAGCCTTGAGCAGAACTATATATACAATATTTTATGCGCCTCTTCCTTCAAGCCATTTGCACCCAAAAAAAAAACTTTTCTAATAATTATGGAAAAACTAAATAACGAACTGACAGAATTTCCAAACTGATGAAAAGCCTTGGGGAAGAATTTCATCTACAAATTTGTCATTCTACAGAACGTGAAACTTATATTTACACTTATACACTTATACATACATATAAAGCTTATATGCTGCTTTCGTGTGAAAATTCCTCAATACATATTTCATAGAAATTCCACTTTACTCTTCGATGAATAAATTACAAACCCACCATTTGACAAATATTTAGTCATCATTTAGCCAAATACATTATGACAGGAGCCAACTATTTACCACCCGCAAATAATATGTAAGTTAACTAAATCTTTCTTTTCAGATGATCATTTCACAATGCTCCTTTTGATCATTTACATTGGAATTTTTTGGTATATATACTGTAAATGCGTGTGTCTTTGACCCCTGTGGGTGACTTTGACCCCTGCGGTTGACTTTGACACCCTTCCGTTCGTAAGCTCTTTACTTCTAAAACTTAAAGATGGACTTTACCGATCCGATGATCTACCATGTCTGATCTATGAAGACCATTTTTACACATTAGAATTAAAGAAAAGCTTACAAACAGAGGAATGTTAAAGTCACTCGCAGGGGACAAAGTTATCCGGTCTTATGGTATATAGGGGAGACCGGGGAGATTTGGGACAGGGGTGGGACAAGGCGATTTTTTCAATTAATTTTTTTAATAAATGGGATTTAACGACTACTCAATCATAGACAATATTAAGATGTATCTCGACTAAAAGAATGAATATCCTCAGTTTTATTGTTTGAATTCTATAAACATATTTTTAAAAATTGATAAAAATCGTATATTTTGACGTCTCAGTTTTCCTCTTTGTATTTTAAATCAGCGATATATAATCAAAACTTTTTTATCTCATTAGGTAGCAGTGCAATCTGGGAACATAGTTTTATAAAAGTTTCAGAGATTGTACGCTCTTGTTTTTTACTTAAAGGTTTTAAATAGCAAAACAACTCGCGGGGATGTTTGGGACACCTGAAAGGGGATGAATGGGACGTTGATTTTCGACAAGATTTTCGGTGGTGTGCAATTATTTATTGTCAAAATGAAGTGTAATGCCCAGTTTCTACTGAATATCTCCCTCTTGTGCAAAGTTTACCAGTTAAGCAGTTGTCTCCAACTACAGAGACAATTAAACCATCAATGTCTTGGGAACTAATAAATTCTTCTCTTGAGGATATTCGCCTTTGCCCAATCCCGTTAAAAATTATTTTCTAGAAAATTTCTCGAGCAATATCCTCTACAAATCTCACAAGTTTTCTACAAAAGGCAAGGTGAGAGCTTATTCAGAAAAATAAGGGAAAACAACTACCACGCTTGTTGTCATAAAATCAAACAGGAATCCGTCAATGAGTTCAAAACTAAGAGTGTCCTAGAGAATCTACTCGCCTGAGGAATTTGAATGATGATAATTCTAATATTCAGAATAAAAAAGTAAAGAAAGCTAAGATGGTAAATAAGAAGAAAATACAATCGAATCGGTACAGAAAAAATCTCAACCGGAGAGGGCTATTACTGAAGGTTATTACTGAACGAGAGAAATAGAGTCGATGTTTGGAAGATTAAAATGAAACATGAATGTTATGATATCTTTGCTTTGATTTTACCCACAAGAAAGTACAGTAGAGTCTCCTAAATTCGAACGCTCGGGGGGGGGGGGTATTCTTGACATTTCTCACCTCCTAAATTCGAACGATTTTTTCAAAACTTCGAAATTTATGTGAGATTAAATTGTACTTTGAATCAAATTCCCGTACTTTGAAAAAAAAATAGTTTGCAAAAATTTGCATTTCGATGCAAAAAATGATTGATTTTGGAGATCAGCTGTAAATTAATCGAAAAATTTGCAATTGGGTGTAAATATTTCCATTTGGGTGTATTTTTGCAAATTATTGCCCACCTTATGCAAATTTTTGCAAATTTTTGGCTACAACTGAACACTATAGTTGCGCCATCTACACTGAGACATCATAAAGCAAATTTAGTGTTCTTGCCTGCCGTATAGACACAAAATCTACGACTTTAATTTAATTTCTCTACGACTATACACATTTTTCACAACAAATTTTTCAGACTTGCTATTATTATTCAGTTTCTTGGAAAATATTGCCAGTTTTAACCTAATCAGGGACTAATATTTGCAAGGAATTTTAGCGGTGGGATTATTGATAAATGAACCATCCGACATGTCAAAAACTTTAGCAATGGGGATGCAACCTCGCGAACAAATCTTTAAACATTTCAGTATTGGAGTCTTTTGGATACAAAATATTTATCACACAACACTCCAGAGACTTGAGCAAGCCCTCTGAACCACGCGAAAACTATCACCATTTTGCAAAATAATCTGCCATTTGACAATTCTGAGTGGCACAGCGACACTGACATTGGAAGCCACTGGAAAGTGCTCATTTTTCCACAAAATTGACCTCTTTTTGCAAAAAATTAATCTCCTTTTGCAAAAAAGTCGGTTGGAAAATAGGTTACTAAATTTTTTGGTTAATTACATGGAGTGACGACCAACTTTTGACATCCTTTTGCAAACTATTTTTCTCATAGTACATTCTCAAAATCATAAGTCTTAGTGGTAACATACTTCCTTTTCATTTTATACGATCATAAGTGTAAATATTCAGAAAGTAGGACAGAAATATGATTTTCAATCATCCACCATCATCCATCAGATCATTCGGGACCCACCCAAAACATGCTTATTTTTTGGTAGATTTCTAAAATAATCTTGTACTCAAAAAACAAAGGTTTGTTAAACGAACAAATGGATTTTGTTCAAATTTTGTCAAATGGATGTTACTTACCAATTTGACAAAGCTCTTCCTCACATTTTATGAGGAAAAACACCCTTTTGACATACATTTAACAAGATCCAGTTGGCCGCCGATTTGACAAAACTTTTCTATATTCTGTATGGAAGAACATCCTTTTGACAAACTTGTCTTGTTAATTTGACAAAACTTTTTTTTTCAGAGTAACATGTCGACCGTTTAAAAATAATATTACCAAATTTGACTTCAAATACTAATCCTCTAACGTACTTAACAACGTAATTTATTTAGACCTTAGATTTGCATAATTCCTACAAATCAACTTACAATGCTTTAACTAAGATACTGCCTGAAATGTCCCTAAATTCTAACCTGGAAACATTAACTGATGCGTAAAAACAAGAATCATTCTTAATGATGAAGTTGGGAAAAGCCAGAAGAAACAACATACAGGAGCTACGTTTGCAAACATAAACTTGTACGCCAAGGGGCAGAATGAGATTCAGCGGATGATCCAGGACAGGTGAAAAAAAAAAGACTCTGGTGCGGAGTCCATGAAGAGAAAAACCAACCCTCACAGTGAAATACATAAAAATCAATTACACTTATTTCCACCTCAACCAATCTCCAATTTTTTTTTCTTGTTCTGCCTCCCATCATCGAATTCAACCCCCCAACGACTGCCCATTATCATCAGCTCAGCAGGAGGTGTATTAGGGAGAGTTTGGGTTCAAATGGGTGGCAAAATCCACCCATTTCGAGGAGAAAATGAGTCTCGGCAGGAAAGCCAGGTGGACATGAGGGAAGAAAGACCAGACCAACAAGGGGGAGAAAGTAAAAAAAAAAATGAGCAAAACGCCAAATGGAAAAGAAAGTCAAGCAAGAGGCCAAAATGTTCAACAAAAGGAATTATGTGGCACATTAAAATCATTTTGTATCTCCACTTTCACCTTTTTCTTCCTCTTCTCCATGCCCTTTGCCACCCACAAGTATTTTCTGAAGCGCCATCGCAAAACGTAAAAAAAACGACACCCCGTTAACCCTCCATTGACAAACTCAACAAGATTTTTGATTGCCTCATGAAAATTTCATTGATAATCTTTCATTTTTATCCCATTCGACATGATGTGTGGCTTTTATTCACGCACTGTTGCAAGTGAATGGGGAAAATGTAACGAAAACCTGGGCCACAACGGACAGTTTGTGGAGTTATCAGTTTTAACGCTTTGCCTTCAATAGTTCGTCTTCTATGTTTCGTGTTTCGTCGCTCCGTTCTCAACTATTCGTCTTTAATCGTTTTGTCACTGATATTTATTTTTTTTAGATCAGGAAAATTTCATGAAGTCGAAATTCGCATATCTTTATTTTTCAAAGATTTTTCATACAGTAGAGTCTCGCTATAGTCCATATTTAGTTCCAGATTTGACACTTGGGTCGCACTATAGTCCATATCATTTTTTAAAATGATCAACGACTTTTAGTATTGAAATTGCTCGACGGCTTCCACTTTCTTTGCAATTGTGGTATACTTGTCCTTGCTCTCTTCATTATCGATCACAATTATCACAACTACTCAATAAAGTTTGCCAAAAATATTAAAATAATTAAGACAACATTGCATGTCGCGTACTAAAAAACATAACATCAGTGATTTAAAATCAACGGTCGATAAATTGTGGACTATAGAGCGATGGCCTATAGCGAGACTCTATATCTGTCTCATTTTCGCACTTAAAATTCGATTGACTAAATTAAATTTGTTGTGATGTTCAAAAAAAGAAGAAGAAGAGTGAGAAAGAGTTGAAATAAGAGATTAAATTTTCCTGATCTAAAAGGTGTGCCAGAGCCATTGTCGTTCAATTTCGTTTTGGTCAAAAATTCGTTTTTGGTGATATCGTCTTCAGTATTCCGTTTTTGGTGACTAATATTTATCGTCTTAAATAATTTACCATCAACTTCTTAGCAAAATATCTCTAAAATTTCGTTTCTCATGGCACTCACCTTTCCAATTCAGTAAAATTCAATCGATTAAAATTTCACCTCTTAGTCTTTCAAACTCAAATCAGATATAGTTGTCTCTTTCTGTCAAATGAAATTTGAATACCTATACCATGTTTTTTTTTATTTATTTTTTTTTTGTAAATAGGCACAAGCTTTTTCAAATTATTACCAGATATGTTTTTGAGGTAACCCAGGCGAATAGCTAATGGCCTCTACACATTGGGAGAAATTTTTGTCAAAAATTGCTTTTTTGAAGGAAATTCCTTGCAGCGTTGTAGGGGGAAACGTCAAATTTCTGTCAAAAACGCAATTTTTGACGAAAATTGCTCCCAATGTGTAAACGCCTTAAGAGTGCAAAATTCGCCATTTTGAATTTTTGAAGATCAAAGTGCAACCATTCTGGAAGGCTCATTTTTCAACCGATTTGCTTAAATTATGATTTTTTGAAATGGTCTTGTAATTTCTTACTCGACTATGCTGGTCATCAGTAACCAATGAGTCAAATAATCGTAATTCACTTATTTTTCTCGAGTAACCCATTTCTATTTCAAATATTTTAACCAATTTTCTATTTCAGAAAATTACTCTGCTTTGCGAATCAATCGGTAGTCAACCAGTATAATACGGGCTACGGACCTAAGTGTTAGCCTTGTGACTTAACTGTTATAATTTCTTATCATAGTCATGATATTTTGGAAAATTTAACTTACACTAAGAAAAAAAACTGTAGAATTAAAGCAGCTCTATCACCGAGTTTAATTAATTTGAAGAATATCGATGTAATTTTTACTCTTTTTCGTTGTAAATTTTTGTAAATAGAGTTGAAAAAACTCTTCGGGCGAGTTGAATTAATTCGTCGGATATCGATGTAATTATTACCCTTTTGTCGATGTAAAATTTCATCTCGACTGAAGTATATGCTTAAGTGTTTTCGTTTTAAGAATATACTTCAGTCAAGGAGATTTTCGTGTGACAAAGTTCATATGGAACATCAACTAGAAATATGCCTAACAGTGTTATATGAAGACATTTGTGTGCATCATACGTGATATTTCGCTCGGAACATAGGAGACTTGGGGTCAAGAAAATATGAATAAAAAAATGATAAAAGAAAAATAAAGAACATAAAATCGCAAAAGCTATCCATTTTGGGATTTCAAAGTTATTTTTACTCTAAAAAAGATTTTTTTTAACTTTTGAAACGAGTTCCTTACACTCTTTTGTCATGTAAATTTTAGGACAAAAAGGTTAAAACAACTCTTCCGAATATTACACCTAAATAGAAGTCAAATCAAATCTAAAATATAGTTAATAGAAAATTACAAAGAGAAAGAGTTAATTGAACATCGATTCGAGTAAATTTTATTCGATTATTTTTCAGAGTGTAGGAATAGATTATTAAGGACAAATCTAATAGATTCCATTGCGAAAAAACGGGGGTGCGATTAACTTTTTTTCCTCATAACTTTAACATTTTTTAGGTGTAAAAATATATCAAAATTTTTTAATGTTAATTTTACACCTTTTCAAGGGTAAAATTAGCATGAAAAGTGTAACTTTAACCCCTAATACACCTAAAAAACATAATATTTTCATCGATTTCGGATCAATACTGCAGAGTAAAATAAACATTTCCGGAATGTTATTTTAATTTTTTCGGATTTCTCTCAGTGTCTGAAAAAAAAACAACAAAATCGTTTGCCATTTAGGATTCTGTGACCTTCGGGAACTGGGCTAAACCTCTGGTCTGAAGACCGCTTTAAGATATCAACAGAGTCATCTTTCTTATCCTTCTAAAGCATCAAGTGTATCCTAGCCTGACTCCATCTCTATGAGGACATCTCTGAGGAGTTGTTCCGCGACAAATTTTCCAGATAATAGAAGAATCTAGAGCTTAAGCATTTTTAGCTTGTTGCACAATTTCAAAATCCTGAGTTGTTGTTTTCTTTAAACTCTTGGTCTTATTGGTCCAAAGAACATACCCAGACCAGATACCTGAAGTGTACGCAAATACTGCATTGCGTTAATCCTTATTAATTTTGGCAATTTTGCAGAGTCAGCTACGATAATTGCAAATCTCCGGAAAATAAAAAATTTAATAGGGCCTCTAACCGAATATTTTATCATGATAGCACTTCCAAAAATTTATCTGTTCGCCGATTGGCTGACAATTCCTCATCGATGCACATTGTGTGGTAAGCAACTTTCAAATTTTGAGTTTTCCTGTTTAAATTCCTAATTTTTTTGAAATTGTTTTTTTTTATCGAAATTTCGAAATATATGTAGAAAAATACTTGTATTTAGAAAAATTAAAATTTTTAAAGAAAGCTTTTAGGCTTAAATAATTATATATTAGTGTCTTCATCTTCTGTTATAATGATAAAAATATATCTGTACAATTAATGTAATTTTCATCGCCTATAAGAGATTTGACGTCACTGTCCCTACTGAAATTGTTGCCACTGTATGAAAATACCCTTTAATCATTTCTTGTTTCAATGTTAAAGGAAAAAAAGGCTCTAGAGAGAGTATTTCTCAACCGAATAGTATTTTTTTGGTCTTGTTGGAAAGGTCTTGGAATTTCTAAGAATTCTTAATCGGTTCCAATAGGTTATGAACCGGTAATGAACTGGTTGTGAGCCAATAAGTAATTTTTGTTCGAAAATCAATTCTTATCACACTTAAACTATTTTGGGCAATCTTTTCAGTGATTTATAAATCGGTTAAAATCGGTTGTAAATCGGTAAATATAAAAAAAAAACAATGAAAAAAAAACTTATCAAAAAGCCCAAAACCCTTGAACATGAGGCTTTTTAGTACGTATTGAACCAGTAAATAACAATATTAATCTAGACAAATAATGTGAAACTTTTGGGATAAAGCAATTAAGTCACGAGTTATAGCATTCCCCAAAGCCGAGATGCTTTCCCACCCATTTTTTTTTTATAAATTTCACAAACTCCTCGACTTTTGCATGGTTTGGTGTGGGATTTTCTAGCAAATCTCTCATAAAAAGTTTATATAAAATTGTAGTTCTTGCACAATAGATTTATTTTATGTACTATTTTCTTTTTCTCCTCGTTTAACAAGTGGTATAAAAAGATTTTTTTTGAAACATGGATTTGGCATGATAATTTTCCACTTTCACAAATCTTCAAAAATATTTAGCTAGTGAAGTGAAAAGAATTTGTTCATGGAGCTTCAGAAAGAAAAATATTTTTGGGCAAACAATCATCCTCAATTCCTGGTGGCGAAGCGACTACTCGTTTATTTCAGCAAACAAACCATCTATTTGAGGGTTAAATTGTCATCCAAGAGCGTGTGTTTTGTGAGCCCTAAACCACCCTCAGGCCTTTCAATTCACCATCTATTAACGCTACAAATGCAACTGATCGGATTTCCCATCCCAATTCCTGGATATGATACAACAATCAAATTGGTTCGATGCACTAACTCAATATTACTACGAAGGGAAAAGCCACAGTCATGTACATAAATTCAATGATTGTACAGCCAAAATGCGACACCTTAAGGGCAATTGTAATGCCCATTAGTGATCACTTTTCTCTCTTCCCTACATCACCCTTTTTATTGCTCGAACTCCGCTGAGAGAGATGTGTTTCATTGATTTAGTAAGTTATTCCGTCTATCCATTTATCTTGTCATTATCAGATAGAAACCGAACGGTTATAGAAACCGACTTGAAGTCTCTGAGGAAGTCTTTCAAGTTAACAACGTAAACAAAGCCTTCGATTTTTCTCCACTTTTCTTAATCATCAAATATTTTAGAGTTTGTCTTATTTGTACGGAAATTAGACTGAATTATTCATGTCAATTTTTTTCTCAAGGTCAAAAGCTAAAAAGGCATCACAGACCTTATTTTTCGCCCGATTGGGACGAATTCAAGTTCGTTGGAAAGGTCTTGAACAACGCTATGAACTAGAAAACAATTTAAACCTGAAAGTAATTTGATTTTATAGAGGTAGTCAATAAATCAGTTTGAGAGGGTTACAATTTGGGGAACACCTAAAAAATTACCCATTTGAAAAATTGGTTTGCTAAGCAACTTTCTCATCAACACAAAAAATTCCGCAATAATCTTTAGGACAATACATCAAAATCACAAGTTCGAGCATTCTGCAAAGCCAAGACACATTGTCACCCCTTTTTTTTTATGATAATTGTCTCACGGCTTGTGGTACGATTCCCACCAGAAATTGGAAAACGCTACGATTTAGTAATTGTATTACATTGTTTTGTCACGAAATACCACCAGAAATCATCTGATGTCCCCAGAATTGATTCATAATTACATTATATACATACAATTTTGGGGGCAACTTTCTACCATAATTATATTGAAATTATTCTAACTTGTTGGAATCACAGAACTCACATGGAAACAATAAACAGAAAACGCCAAATATTTAGATTATCAAAATTTGTAAACTAGAGAAAGGAAACAACAAACCTCAATAGACTTCTATCATTCAGAACAAAAATGACCCAATCTAGATTATCACTACCATTTTACTAAAAATTGAATGGCTATAGAACAACTTTTAAATCAACAAAATTTCATCAAATCAAAATTCACATTCCTTTCTTTCTCAAAACATTTTGTATAATATGTCCAACCCCCTCTTTCATACTCTTCTTCTTTTTCTGAATATCACACCAAATTAATTAAATCCAATTTTGAGTGAGACTGAGCGAAAGAGACATATCCAAAGCGTTTGAGAAAGAAAGGGATATCAATTTTGATTGTATTTGACTCCGGCACACCTTTTAGATCAGGAAAATTTCATAAAGTCCAACTTTACATCCCTTTTATCTTAAAAGTTTTGCATATGTCTATCCTACTCTTTCACACTCTTCTTCTTCTTTTGGACATCATGCCAAATTCAATTGAATCTAATTTTGAGTGGGAAAAAACTTATATAGACTTATGGTGTCTATACACTAGAAACAACTTTCGTCAATAATTGCCTTTTAAAAAAAATTCTGACGTTTCTGCTTACAAGGATAGGGGCAATTTTCTTTAAAAAAGCATTTTAAAGTAAATTTTCATTTCAAGAAATTTTACCGTTCTAAAAGGTGTACCGGAGGCATTATGAAATCTTTCTGATCTAAAATATGTGCTGCAGGGAAAGGAAGTACGACATTAACTCAATGGACAAAGCAGAGAACTTCCTCAGTTCAATTCCAGAATTCGGTGAAAATTAGAAAAAAAAACTGTTTTTACTGTCCATCAAGGCTACAAGAATGAAGCCAAATCATCTAGGATCAAATAAACAAAGGATATAAGAGCAAAAGGTCTTATGATCAGAGCACAATAACTTTTGTTTGTAAACATATTTTTGACATTTCAATGAGAGTGAATGAAATTTCGATCTAGTCATCTCGCTCACTCACATAGGAAATTTTAAAAACATGTTTACAAACAAAAGTTATTGTGCGTTGGGCATTATAAAGAAAAAAAAAGAAGAAAATGAGTCCAACAGCTACAACATTCAGTGGAAGAAGAAGCCGGAAACAATAAGTAAAAATGGGGATTTCGGACAACACAGAATTCCGGACAAACGGGACAAACCAATTTAGAAGTTTATGGCTCCGGCACACCATTTAGATCAGAAAAATTTCATAAAGTCGAAATTCGAATCCTTTTCTTTCTCACATGCTTTGCATATATCTATCTCATTCTCTCGCACTCTTCTTCTTCTTTTAAACATCACTCCAAATTCAATTTAGCTCAATCGAATTTGGTATGCGAAAGAATGAGACAGTCATATGCAAAGGACGTGAGAAAGAGAGAGATTCGAATTTCGACTTCATAAAATTTTCCTGATCTAAAAGGTGTGCCGAAACCATTAGTTCTTGAATAATAGTTTATAAATCTAAAGCACTTTAAATATTATTTACAGTGAAAACTCCTTAATATAGAAAAATCGGAGCATAACTAAGTAAAATCAAGACCATTTTGAGCATATTTGCTTCATAACGATAATCATATCAAATTCGAAAAGTGTCAACCAGTCAACCGGTCCAACCCAACCCCACTTTACCCCACTGTACCTGTACCCCGACCCTTACTATATCCAAATTGACCGGACTCTATATCCAATGTTTATTAACCTATTTCAATGAACTTTTTTTCTTTTGTTAGCCCCCTCAATCAAACTATTTATAATAGGAAATAAATAATCCCAGATAATGTTTATAGTAGCTGAGATTCTTTACAAGTAACATCGCAGTGCTTACAATTCGGAATGCGTAAAAAATTGATTTTGAGTTGGATTTCATGAGTAAAGAATTGCGTCGAACAAACTATTCCCGGAGGCATAAATAAATAAAATTGGCTTAACGTAATTTTTTGCCCCCTAAATTCAATTCACAATTAAATTTTCAGGCGTCCCTACTCTGAAAAAAATGTTTTGTCAAATTAACAAGACAAGTTTGTAAAAAGGATGTTCTTCCATAACAGAATATGGAAAAGTTTTGGCAAATTGGCGGCCAACTGGATCTTGTTAAAAGTTTGTCAAAAGGGTGTTTTTCCATATAAAGGCCTCTACACATTGGGAGCAATTTTTGTCAAAAATTGCATTTTTGACAGAATTTTGACATTTCTGCCTACAGCACTGCAGCCAATTTCCTTCAAAAAAGCAATTTTTGACGAAAATTGTGCTCAATGTGTAGACACCTTAAAATACAAAAAAAAAGTTTTGTCAAATTGGTAAAAAACATCCTTTTGACAAAATTTCAACAAAATCCATTTGTTCGTTTAACAAGACATTTTTTTCAGAGTAGTTGAAAGCACCCCTTAGCTCACCTGTAAAGAATCTCAGCTACCATAATAGCTCATCCGGGGTTTTTTACCTTTTTTTTTGTTGTGGTTCTATGATTTGCAAAAACATTGTTTAATGAGCTACAAGTTATGGCCAATGCACAATAACATTTGTTTTGTAAACATGTTTTCGGAACTGCATGAGAGTGAGCGAAGTGACTAGATTTAGATCTCGCTCACTCTCACTGAAATATCAAAAACATGTTTACAAAACAAAATTTAGTTATTGTGCGCGTTGGGCATTATGGCCAACGCACAATAACTTTTTTTTGTAAACATGTTTTTGACATTTTAATGAGAGTGACTGAGATCTAGATCTAGTCATCTCGTTCACTCTCATAGGAAACTATGAAAACATTTACAAACTAAAGTTATTGTGTGCTGGCCATAATGACCAGCGCACAATAACTTTTGTTTTATAAACATATTTTCAAAATGTGTATGAGAGTGAGCGAGATGACTAGATCTAGATCTCACTCACTCTTTTTGAAATGTCAAAAAGATGTATACTAAACAAAAGTTATTGTGCGTTAGGCATAATGCTCAACGCACAATAACTTTTTTTTGTAAACATGTTTTTGACATTTCAATGAGAGTGAATGAAACCGAGATAGTCATCTCGCTCTCTCTCATATGAAATTTTTAAAAACATGTTTACAAACAAAATTTATTGTGCGTTAGGCATTATAGTTCAACTTCATGTTACAGCTTAATTTATTATTAGCATACAATAAATAAGGTTATAGAGCACTTGTTCTGTCATGCAATATTCCAGGTTCGAATCCACTGAAGGTCAAAAGATTTTTTTTTTAAATAAGCTTCAATATACTTAATTCCATGGAGTATGGGACTGACAAATCTCCATCCTTGCGCGATAAAAATAATTTTAAATGTTTAGAAATTTTCCTAGGCACTAATGAATGAAGTGCTAGGAGCACTCGGCCTATAAAATATCCCGAGTTCAAATCTCCTTTAGGTTGCTAAATTTTTTTCTGGCATTAAAGGGTTTCAAGACAATTGAATTAAATCTAATTGTTTAATTTTATATTAAACGCGCCCTAACGGTTAATTCAGGAAACTCCAATGTTCCAGATATTGAATTATTTCTCAAATTTTTAATAACGAAAATGGAACATAAATTCGTATCCCAAATTGAACATCATTTCTTTAGCACTGTCTTTAATTTCAGGCTATCAAAGATGCATTTTTCAAATTAATCTGCTAATTAATTCACAACGACTGAAAACATTACGAGAAATTCTTCTTTTTCAGGAAAATCCTCGTGAAACTCTTGCTCATTGACCGGCACTCAAGAAAAGGATTGCAGCTCAACGAATCCAAAGCTAACCATCTGATATTGCTTTTCATCATTTCCACCATAATAATTAAATTTTCTCTAATTGTGCATTTTGTGGTGTTGTGTGCTCCAAAGAGCATCACTTAAACTTGAGATTTTGTTGAGTGCTTGTCGAGAATTTATCCTCCACTTGAACAACAAGAGAGAGAAAGAGAAAAAAAAGGGCACAAGCTTCGGTAATTTCATCCTAAACCACAATTCCCATTCCTAACCCTTTCCTTGAGCCATTCTGTGAGATAATCTCATGTGATTTAGAGGAATTTCGTCCGGAAAGTCACACAGCAAGAATGCATGGGGACAGTATTTTAAATGCTGGGCACGTAGTGTGGCTTTTCTTACCTTGCTGCCGTCCTGATTGTATCATTGTCTTCTGGATCATTGTAGAGAATTGTTGCAATGCACTGTGCATACTCCACGGCATCCACAGCAAGAAATCCTGTTTGACTGGCTGGGGATGTTTCCACAATGTCCATGAGAGGGCCTCCGGATCTGTAAATTTTTAGTTTTTTTTTTGCAAATTTAACAAACTTCCCATCTATTTCATGGAATTTTATTAACTCTAACTTGGCCGATTTTTGACAATAATTCTTGACCAATTTTCAAAGGTAAAAAACAAATGAGCAGAAAGAATTTAAAAATTATCATAAGTAATTAAATTTTGCAAAAGTAAGGTATATTTTATCAGTAACTTTGTTTCGTTATTTCTAAAAGCTAAATGATAAGCCTAGATCAGCTTATTGTAGGTCAGATTCTTAACGTGAGCCAACTTGGAATGCATACAAATTCGATTTATAATCTGATATAAATTAATAGTTATCTTGAATCAAATTCGTGCATTTAAATAAATTTTTTATAAACCGTTTAAATCAAAATATCAAAGATTCGGATGGAGTGACAGAAAAGTGATATATGGGTGAAATGTAGACCAGAATATTCTCTATAATTTTGTCACAGAACGTGACGTTATTGGTTACTCAGGAGCCGAGATAAATAAGGTTATTTGTTTTTGAATTAATTTTTTGACACTAGCGACCCTAGTGTCTAAATGACGAACTTCGATTATGTCAGAGAATTGTTGAATTTTGTAAAACCTTTCATTTTAACCTAGCATTAACTCTATTACGTCATTAGGGTCATATATGACCCGGGGAAAAAAGTTTTTCTTTTGACTATTTACATTAATTGAAATCTATCGGATTGTGCACGACATCATAATAGAAGGATGTAAGATTCTTGCCTAATTTTCTCAAGACTCCAGATATTCAGGAAAAGAAAATATTTGAGATCAAAAATCACAAATTTCGAACTTTGTGAAATGACTTTTCTTTTTCAATTTTTTTTTTTATATTCATTTTTTTTTTCAACAAAAAGTTCTTTAGAAACACAAAATAGAATATCCAAAGATTGTAGAATGCATATTTTGATATAATAAACTACTCTCAATTTTCCAGAAAAGCGCGTAGAATTTCCCGGGTCATATATGACCCTATTGTCGACAAGGGAAAAGTTTATGAAAGTGTTTTCGTGCCAACAATGCAGTTGGGACAGTTAAGACATTGTTTTTCTGTGTGAAATGCAGAAAGAAAATATCTTGCTCGTGGACATTTCATCTTATATCTGATGAATTATAACATATTTTGCAATATTTTGGAGTATTCTGCAAGCGTCCCATATTGTTCTATTGTATTCTGTGTGAATAAATATGTAGATAAGTTTATTTTTCCCAAATACCACTCAAGTGACAGTGACAGTGACTGTTCAAGGGATTTCCAGGAAGATTCCTTGAACACCAGGAGTACAGTATTCATCAAGACAATCCAGTTTGCCATGGTTTTGGCCAAATTAATAACTTCAAGCAAAAAAACTCTTAGAAAGCCCGTGATATAGATTTTGAAAATGGTATGTATACTTCCCTTGCCGACAATAGGGTCATATATGACCCGGAGTTTTTCCAAGTTTTCACGCAATGGAATATTTTTTTCCTCTCAGAACTATTATATTTGATCATAAAACATTAGGAAAAACTCAATTTTACACGAATTCACTTGCTGAATAAAAGTGTGACGCGAAAGAGTTAAATAACGTTGAATAAAGGCGATCATATCAGTACCTGTGTACATTTTCAGCGTCATTATTGGATAAAATCAATTTTTTTACACTAAAACGAAAAAAAATCGGATAGCGTAGTCTGAGCGGAAAATGACATATGGACGAAATATAGACACAAATGCCGTCTACAATTATGTCGAAGTAATCATCAAAATCGGTTCAGCGACAGTCGAGATAATTGAGGTTATGTGATATTTAAATTGGTTTTTCGACTGTGGCGCCCCTGGTGTTGGTCCCACGAAGTTCAAATGTTATAGAAAGTTGTAGCACCCCTGTAGCCAATCGGGCGCAAAGTTTCACACTAACAGAAAATTCCCTGGAATTTGTCTTCTATTTTTCCGCGAGAGTTTCCGTGGAAATAAACGCTAATATTCCGCTTGGAATTCTGCGGAGTTATCAGCTTTTTTTCGCGTGGATTTCCTAGAAAAAAAGTCCGAGGAATTTTCTTGCAACATATCTGAGAGCATTCCCTGGAAATTGATTCAAAATTTCCTTTGAATATTCCGAGTATATTTTCTGACATCTTTCCGTCCAAGACTCCATGGAAGTAAACGCGAAAATTCTGCAATTATTTTTCGCCCTAACGCTATAATTCTTGCGAGCTAGACATACTCAAATGAACGATATGGTAGTAATATTTTCAACTCAAAAGTAGAACAACTGAGTGTTCGTCTGATAGATGAATACTCTCCAAGTTCTAAGCTGCCAATTGGCACTGATCGTCCATTTATTTGTGGATGGTTTTTTTTTTGAGTGGAAATTCTCTATGTGAGTTCCACGAAATTTTTAATCAATTTTTGGAATTATTTTGACGAAAAATATATTTAAAAAATCCACTGGAAAAGTCGTGGAATTCCATAATATTAAACCACGGAAGCCTCTAAGGCCGTTGCATGGAAATTTCCACGGATAATTTCGTGGAAATATAGAGGATTTTTCCGAATTTTTAAAGGGTGACTGCCGATTATACGCTAATAATCCATAGGAAAAGCCGCGGAAATATTCGTCGAAGAAAAGTCCATGGAAACTCGCGGACATTTCTTATTAGACGGTCCTATACAGAGTTCCGCAAACGTCCATGGAACGCTAGGAAGAAAATTAGCGCCAAATTCCATCTCGGAAGCTTACGCGGATTTTTAGCGGTAAAATCAGCGGACATGGCAGAAAAGGCAGCTGAAAACCCAGTGGAATCGCTGCGGCCGTTGACTATAGGGACTTTGTGAGATCTTTCACTTGAGCTCTCACTCATCAAATTCGGTCAAATAGCACCGAAGATATGACGTTTTGAATTTCGTGAAATTTGACCTCTCATATCTCCGGTTCTATTGTAACCACAGCGAACCCACTCCACTTTTTGTGAACTTCATAGCCTAAATTACAACACTCTAAAATTTGATCAAATTGCACAATCGCGTTTTAGAGAAAAATGAGTTTGAATTTTTACGCTTTTGCAGCGCTACCTATGGCGAAGTTTTGAACTTGAAGTTTTGTCATCTGAAAGCCCTCGTCGAGACGCACAAATCAAAAAATGCAAGTCAAAATGTTAATTTGGTACCGGATATACAGGCCGGTCAATTTTGGAACTTTGACCCCTTATAGCTCGGGTCAGGGGCTATCGATCGACTTAAGTATTTTTTTGTTTGATAGGTATAATCTGCGGCTATAACATACTAAAATCTGAGCCTGATGCACAATGCCGTTTTTGAATTATTTAACCCTTTAAGGACGATTGGAACACCGGTGTCCCATAAAGAAAATAATTTTTCCTGACTACCTAAAGTTATTTTTTTCTTATGTCTGTACATAATTGTACAGTAGAAGGTTGAAGGAATCTAGAATATTTTTTGCATAATAATTCAAAATTCATAATTGATTTTATTTATTTTCTATACTTCTAATTTTTTTTAAGCAAAACTCTTTTGGCAATAAAAACTACAATACTCATACGTAATATTTTTCATTAAAGCGGAAAAATATTATTCATTGGTATTGTCAGAAAAATTACTTAAATTTTTGGGCAATTTTTGTCCCTATCGTTCATAGAAGCACAAAATACATCGAATCAGACTCTGTTGGACTTTCCAAGGTTATATGTAAGACTTATCATTGATTATATTACTCAGTTTAAATTTTATTGTTGATTTTCAGTCCGTAAAAAGTGTCTCGTCGTTAAAGGGTTAAGTTAGAAAATTTCCTTTTTAATAATAGCGACCCTAGCGGTGATTTTACGAACTTCTGATGTTAGAAAGGGAAGTGGCATTTCACGAGAGCTTTCCAAAACGCTCTCACTTTTTAAATTCTGACAATTAGAACCTGAGTTATGGCTATTTTAAGAATTTTTGGACCCTTATAGCTCGGCTCAGGAGGGTCAGGGGACCTTAAGTTCGGTATTGATCGAAAGATCTAAGGCCCAGCTATAATATGCATCTGTCCGTACGGCCGTTACCTTGTCTAGAGGCCAAACGATTAGAAATAGAGACTTTGACCTTCGGGGCAGCCCCCCGCCTCCAATAAGTCAACCCTGAGACCATAAACATGCCCCTCATTTATCCCCATCTCCCTCTCCACCTAAACCATGTTTGTTGAATCATGGCTAATCAAGGTTTTTCAAGGTCAAAGGGGTCAAAGGTTTAAAAAAGGCTCCAGAGAGCGCATTTCTCAACCGAATGGTATATCATATTTGGGCTCTTTGGAAGAATCTTGCAATTTGTGACGAGCTTCAGCCTATTTCAAACGATTTGAACCGGTTATAAATCGGTTCATAACCGGTAACTAAGTTTTATTCAAAATTCAATTATATTGCTTCTGATGTGTATTTTGGGCAATATTCTGATTAATTTATAAACCAGTTCAGATCTGTTGTGAACCGGTAATGAATCGGTAATGAACCGGTTATGAACCGATAAGTAATTTTCGTCAGAAAATCAATTCTATTACTCTTAAAAGTATTTTGGGGGACTTTTTTTAGTGATTTATGAATCGGTTTAAATCGGTTAGGAACCGGTAATCGGTAAATGATGTGAAAGTACTTTTGAGGGATAGCATCTAAAGCATTTAAGTCACGAATTCGAGCATTTTGCAGAGTCTTGGATACTTTCCAAGCCCTTTCAAAAAAAAAAAAAAAAAACCAAGAAAAATTTTATTAGCTAGCTGATTCTGCCCCAGTTTCCCCTAATCAGGTGACGTGTTTGGACGCAGGGCCTCAGAAAAGGGAGTTTAGGAAATTTTTGTTTAATTGCAATATCGATTGTCAGAGGAATAACTCACTTACCTATTGGCCACCATAATCAGCCCAGCTGCCATAGATTCAACCACTGAGATCCCAAAATGCTCATTCCACATCGTATGGAGGCCAATCCGGGCTGTTTGGTAGCACTGCAGCAGCTCCTGATAAGTCACATTCACTCTGAACTCAACACTGTTTTCCAGGGACAGATGCTTACTGAGATCCTTCATATTTTTCATTCTCTCAATATCCTCCTCATGACGACAGGATCCAACAATCACCAGCCTCAGTCGATTCCACAGAGGCTCATCGTTCACCAGGAGAGATCTCAGTTCGTACATTGCCTGCAGCTGAAGGGGATGATCCTTCTCGGGACGAAATTGTCCCACTGACATTATCACAATTCGCTCGGCATCGTTCCCAATGAAATGGATTTTCTTGAGGTCACTGACGTCACACGGAGGGTAAACCCGGTGAGTCTTGAGGGGAATCTGCCAAAGGGAATTGATGTGTCCTTCTGTCCAGGAAGAATTCACCATGACAATGTCTGCACAGCGTCCCACAATTCCATAAACCTTGGCAAACAGCCGATAGTAGAAGAGTTTAATGCCAGTGAGGAAGGGATTTCTGGCCACGTAGTTCTTATTATTGTGAGCCAGTGTCCTGGCTTTCACTCTCCTCAGCATGTCGCCGCTGATTGTGGGATAGTGAACATACCCGGACACCCTCGAACCCACCAGGAAGCGAAAGATTGGAAAAGTAAAAGCGTACCCCATTGTATCCACAAAAACATCCGGAGGGAACTTCCAGGCTGCCTCCAGACCCAACCACATTGACCCCAAACTCTGCCCCAAGAGCGTAAAATAGGGATACTTGACAGCCTCCACCCACTTCCTTCGATGCAAATAAACAAATTCCACGTCCTTCTCCTGGACACTGACATTGAAGGTATTCTTGGCCTTTTTCAAAATGTCTCTGGGACTGATTCCAACATCTCCCGTATATATAACCACTTTCACATCAGAGTACCTAATAAAAACCCCGTCAATCTATCTAATCTGACCCCATAAAAACTCCCGGAACTCACTTTTTCAGGAGACAGCGGACAGCACACCAAAGCACTCGTTCTCCTCCTCCTCCAGCATTGCAGTAAGGATGAAACAGGCCAATAAAGATAGCATTGGGATCTTCCTTTGCCCTACGAGATTTCTTTCCTCGAAGAATAGTCCTCAGCAGGAAAATCACAACAATTCCGGCAACTGCTGTGAAAAACATCCCCATTGTCAGGGTACATAACCTTAAAAACAAAACAAATGGCGTTATTTTTGGGGTTTCTGGAGTGGATTTAGGGAAATTCTAAGGATAACTTACATAGAACACATGCACGGCATTGTTGCATCACTTTTCACTGCAATTACACGTCTCAAGAAAATATCACTGGCATTTTTCTCCGGGAATAACAACAAAAGCTGCACTACCCAACTGACCAATAAGAACCAATAGCTCTTTTGGTACCAGAATGTTTACAGCGTTGGTAACAGTAACGATTCGAAAAAATCACAAAACATACAGTGCCCGCTCTCTAATCCGGATCGGCGTAATCCGGACGAGTTATCGACGGTTACATTTAAAATAATTTTGAGGTCATGTATGCATGTGTGATCAGCAATGAAAATGAATTATCCTGTGATGTTTTTGTTTAATAAATGAAGTATAATAGCATAGAATTCTCTAATTATGTCTTTTTAAACTTTTTTAAAACGTTTATTCTAATTCTAGAAAAAAAACTTGTATTATATTTTCGAGACGTTGAACAAATTCAAAAAATCCATTCGGATTACGAAGCGGACATCTGTCATATTGTCTCCCAATCATCCGGATTACAAAGCGGGCACTGTACTTCAGAATGTTAAAAGATTGATTAAAAATTAAATAATATAAGACCTTGAATTGTTGTTAAGTGGTACTGTAGAGAAAAATAAGGTGAAAATTCACTTTATGCCTTGTTTTTCTTTTTAGAATTCTTGTTGGAATTTCACATAATATTTTCTTTAAAAAAAAAAGCGCAAACTATATATGAGAATTTGAAAATTTTACAGGAAAATATATTGACATGAGTCCTAAAATCCTTGCCAAATTGTTAGGAAAAAGGAAATGCAATGGAAATTGGCTTTTTGCTACGAAAATCTGTAAAAAATCACCTGGACATTTTTTCTGAATTTTCAGAAAATTTATATAAAAATAACATGAAAATGAGAAAATATTTATTGAAATGGAAATTTATGAGTCCTAGAACAGCTGTAGAAGTCTTACGGAATGAAAAACTATTGAAAAAATGATTTTTTTGTTGAGAATATCTGCACTGGCTTTTATGCCAGTTTGGTATTTCACGTGATTTTTTGGCTCGGGTTTTAACTCTATCTGGACCACAACATATCCAGCAAACGAATTTCAGTACAACTCACTTTATTGTAAGTCTTAGTGGTCAAATATGATACTTCTGTAGACAAAGAATTTTTTCCGCCTCTTGGAAATTGGAAAACTCATGGGTACTCTCGTCTCCAAAAGAACGAAAAGGAGACAAACTTCAATTTTCCAAAAGCAAATACAGTAGAGTCTCTCAAATTTGAATCTCTCAAATTCGAACGCAGTTTGAATTCAAAATGTCAATTGTGAGGTAATGCTAAAAAGTTCGTATTCTATTTATGTGTTTCTTCTGAATGTTTACATACATTATTATTGTATAAAATGAAAAGGAAGTATGTTACCACTAAAACTTGCGAGAAAGTACGAGAATTTTATTTAAAGTACAATTTAATCTCACACAAACTTCGTTAGTTTTGAAAAAATCGTTCGAATCTGCGAGGTGAGATATGTCAAAAAATACCCCCCGAGTGTTCGAATTTAGGAGACTCTACTGTAATATCAATTTTGTGAATTATTTTTGCGTGTCAAATGACTCCTTTACAATGTTAATCAATAAAACAAGAAGAATTATTGACCAGTATCTTGTAGGATGTCCAGGAAGTGGTCACGAAGACACCAAATTCCTACTTGCCAACAGATACCTCAAAATATTTCACACAATAACACTTTAAAACACATTTCTTTCAACACGATGTTATTGTAGACACATTAAGCTTTCTCAAAAGCATAAAAGACACTTCCTGGACAATAAGAATTCACCAAAATCTGGAAGAATAGAAAAAACTTCCATGAAAGCAATCTCCCGCGCTGCCAAATGTCAAAATTATCAGCCATATTGGCAAAAAAGTAGTTCCCGCTTGTAATTTTGTTACAAGGTTGGTGTCAAAAAGCAAATGACGGGCATTGTCGGGAAACACGTTACATTTGACGTCTAGATTTTTGGGGACGAACGTACCCAAAAAGTTTGAACAAGTTTTTTAAAAAATTTAAGAAAAAAATATTTTTCAAATTATGCAATTTGTATTGTTAGTTATCATCGTTATCATACTTATTGGCCCGGAGAGGTTTCTCCTTATTCTGGTCTAGAAATATTAAAAAAGTCACAATATCTGTAAGTAAGCAGAGAATCGAAAATTCACGATTTTTGACCAAAAATATCTAAGCTCAGGAGTTAATTGGGATCCTGCAAAAAATATCCTAGATTTGGACATCCTTATAGTTTGTAATAACCCACAAGAATAGGATTTTTATCGATTCTAGATTACCTAAAAAAATTATTGTTTCCATGGGTACCCAGAGTCCCAAAGGAGACGAAAGAGTTAAAGTGTTAAGTCAGTGTATATGTTTTTTTTTTACTGCGAGTGTTTTTGAACAGACTTCTGCTCGCTTGGTAAGCTCAAGAAATTTTGTGTTTATGCACAGAGAGGCGACAATCATAACCAGTGGTTCCCAACTCCACCAATTACTTACCAATAATTTTTTTACTTCTTTTGAAAAATGGTTTTTTTTTTTGTGATGAAAATGAATTTCAAAAACTAAACGGTTTTCTTATCATGGAGCTGTCAGCTCGTCTCCAATTAAAAAGAACGATTTTGAAAAATTATTGTTAACAAAGAAGACACACTGGTGTTAACAGAATGGTAACAACTCTGGTAATTTAGCTATTAGTTCCAGGTTTTAATAGTGTCCACCATAAACGCTGTACTGTAACATTTTGGAACAAAAAGTCTAATCCCGGCGGGACCAAAATACACAGTTTACATGTCATACAATGTATTTACGACTTATTCGTGTAGGAAAGATACACAGTTACACATGTATAATGTATTTGATGAGTACTTGTCGTCCAAAAATACATGTACGGTAATATACATAGTATAAACTACGTATTTCCGCACTAAGAGTACAAAGTTGTACGAAAACTCTGTATGAACTATGTATTTGTATCTGAAAAGTAGCTCTCAATACACGCATACACACACACGTATATATAAGAGTACCAACGACAATAAATGGCGGAGAGACAAAATTGTTACCTGCACCTGCCGTTTTTATTTGCAAATTCTGACGAAATGATAGAAGTCACAGAGAATTTGATATATTTTATTTAATCAGAGATAACTATTGAAGATATTAAATAATCACAAATTATCGCATGAGAAAAAAATTCTTAAAAACACTCACTGAATGGAATAAAAACACGCACATTTTAGGTTTGCAACCCGTTTATTGTTGTCACTTTACTATTTTCTATAGATAACACAGCGTCGCACAATTATTATATTATTATAATCACTGAAATCACGGAAATCACTAAAAATCTTTACAGATATTTTGTAAACAGTTTATTCCATTTCCTGTTGTCAAATCAGCTGCAACACGCCTGCCAACAGCATTTTCTGTCATACAGGGCATTAATATATTTATGATGTATGTAGTACTACGTATTTACTCTGTAAGGGATAATACTTCACACGGACACACTCACACAAAAGCACACTTCGGGTCTCATTTGGTGCAAATAGTACTGAGTAAAATTATATGGACGTACATGATGATACTGAGTATTCGTCCAACGTATATACACAATTTATACGTAGTTTGGTCCCGCCGGGATGTTTATCTTAGCAAACCATCAACCGCAGAGTTGTTAACAAGAGTTGTGTGGCAGTTGTTTGCATTTACCACCTGGTCAGCCGGGTATAGCTTTCGAAGCTTTCTACTACGGAAAAATCACGGCAGAGTACTCTGGCTGAAACTGAGAAGAAAAAATGATGAAAAGCGCGGTAAAATCAAATAATTTTTTTCCGCAAGAGGCGCAGCAGTCTACGACAGGGAAAGTGTCAGTTTGCAGTGAAAAAAATCTAGTCAGAGGAAAATGCAATTTTCCCAGTGAAAACCCTCGGGAAGAGGTGCTAAAATACCCCAAATCCACAGATAAACCATGGAGAAGCACCACAGGCATAAAAGTGCGGTGAGTTTCGTTGAGGATTGGGGATAAAATTGGGTAGAAAGTTTGTCGTCTGGGGCAATGGCGACTATGGTGGAAAAAAAAATCAATAAATGGGGAGGATTGGACTGATTTCCTGTTTTTGTCCACTGTTGCAGGGGGTGAAGAATGAATGTGTCCAGGTTGTGGTGCGATGTCGTCCGCTCAGCAACAAGGAAGAATCTGGCAACTACCAGAAAGTGGTGGAAGTCTTTCCAACACGGGGAGTTGTTGAGATTCAGAATCCTTCGGAAGTGTCCAAGGAGAACCGGAAGATGTTCACGTATGATGCTGTCTACGGGCCAAATGCCACTCAGCAGAACATCTACGATGAGACAGTGAGGCCATTGGTGTCTTCTGTGCTGGAGGGATTCAATTGCTGTGTCTTTGCGTACGGGCAAACAGGAACGGGGAAGACGTACACGATGGAGGGCGTTAGGGGCGATCCGGAAGACAAGGGTATCATTCCGAGGGCTTTTGAACAGATCTGGGCTCACATTAATCGTGCCCAGAATATGAATTTCCTCGTGGCAGCTTCGTATCTTGAGATTTACATGGAGGAACTCAGAGATCTCCTGAAGCCCTCCAATCGTGGGGGTCTGGAGCTGAGGGAGAGGGAGAATGTTGGGGTGTATGTACCCAATTTGCATTCAGTGCTGTGCAAGAATGTAGATGACATGGTCAGTGTGATGAATCAGGGCAACAAAAATAGAACTGTCGGCTATACCAACATGAATGAGCACAGTTCTCGCTCCCATGCCATCTTCCTCATCAAGATCGAGATGTGTGAACTGGATAGCAATACCGTGAAAGTGGGAAAACTCAACCTAATCGATCTGGCAGGAAGTGAGAGGCAATCGAAAACTGGAGCAACAGCTGAACGTCTCAAGGAAGCCAGCAAAATCAATCGTGCTCTCTCATCTCTGGGCAATGTCATCTCGGCCCTGGCTGAGAGCTCTCCTCACATTCCCTATCGCGATTCAAAACTCACGCGATTGCTTCAGGATTCCCTGGGAGGCAATTCCAAGACCATCATGATTGCCAATATCGGTCCCAGCGAGTACAATTACAATGAAACACTGACCACTCTCAGGTATGCCAGCCGCGCCAAGACCATCCAGAACAAGCCAGTGAAGAATGAGGATCCGCAGGATGCCAAGCTCAAGGAGTATCAGGAGGAGATTGAGAGGCTGAGGCAGTTGATTGAAGAGAGGCAGAAACGCGAGAGAAGCCTCTCCAGGAAGCGCAAACAGAAGAAGCCCAAAAGCTTCCATGAATACAACAAAGAGGACGAGGATGAAGATGAGGAGGAATACGTGAGTGGAGAGGAAAATAGCAAGGACAACGATCTGCTCCAGATGGCCGACAAAGAATCCAAGGAGAAAATTCTGGTGAGTTTTTTTCAAATGACTTTTAAAAATTTCCCTGCACTGAGAAAAAAAAGAGGGTGCGATTAACTTTTTTTCCTAGTTACTTTTTAAAACTTTTTAAGTGTAAAAATATGTCAACATTTTTAATGTTAATTTTACACTTTTTTAAGTGTGAAATTAAGATGAAAAAGGGTAAGGGAGACTGGGGCAAAAAGTCACAAAACGAATATTTTATTTTTTTACAAGCTACTCGAGTGCATCAAAAATTTCTAATTAGCTCAGTTTTATAGGAAATTTACCGCTCTAGGGTGGAATCACCAGTTCTCGCCAGTGCCCCACTTCTCGCCACTTACATTGAAATCGCTAGTTTTCGCAATTTCTGAAATAAATGAGTCGCAATTTTTTTGTATTGTTTCTGCTTCTACGCATAGAATCGAAAAATAATACTTATTCGTTTTCGATTCACGATTTTGATCACTTTTTAGAGCAATATTTTAAGCAAGTGCATCGAATCCAACATCTCTTACCAAATGTACTAAGTGTCGTCAAATTTTCATCAGGCCAAAAATACCTATTTGGGTAAATAATTTGTCTATTGAATATTTAATTGCACTTGTGGAATACATAAAATTTGTATTTAGTCAATTAATATTTCATTTTATATTATTTTTATGAAAAAATGAGCCATGGCGGAAAGTGGTAATATTCTAAAATTGATTCACCATCTGTCGCCATACCTTTTCAATAGGCGACGCTAACTTCACTTCATAGATTCTCAGTTGTCAAATCTACTTTGTTTACTTTCTGCAAGAGTCTAATAAATTTGATTTCTCAAATAAAAGTGAAGAAAAATCATTTAATGTGAGTAATAATAAGGTGATCATGAGAAAAAAGAAATGCTGAATGTATTCTTTGCATATTATTGCTCAAAATAATCGAGTTTGAACTTTTCCAAGTGGGTGGCGAGAAGTGGTTACAGAACTGGCGATAAGTGGTAAAGAGTGGCGACGAAGTGGTTATTTTTGCATTGTTAATAAAAATCAGTCTTTTAGGTACTCCCGCATTAAATTGTAGAACAATTGTTGTGACGAATCTAGAGCCAATTTATCTAAGTAACTTTGTGTCAAATTTGAGTTGTCTGATAATAAGGGATCAAAAGTTATGATACATGTAATTTCACTTTTTCCTAAAAGTGGCGATAAGTGGTTACTTCACCCTAGTTAATTTTGCTCCAAATAAAGTGAAAATTCATTCATATTCACAAATTTCAATTTGTTAATTTCTCATAAAAATTAAAAGTGTACCTTTTCACCATCGATTTTTTTTATCGATTGACCTTGTTTTCCAATGAAAAACACAATAAATTGACTGTTGTTTATTCGTTTCGTTTAACATTTATGTCATATTTCTGGCTAATTTAAGTTAAATTAAGTGCTAATCTTTATTGTTAACGGTACGTTAAGTTTTTAAATGAAATAATTACCTATTTCGTGAACAAAAAGGGTTTTCCTGAAGTTTCTGCAAATGCTTCAATAGGAAACCCCGAAAATATGATTTTTTTTTGGAGACGTTTTCTTATTGTTTTAGATGGGAAAGGAGAAAAGGCCAGGAATAAGAACAAAATCCTGCATTCAAGACCAACTCAACAAGGTTTAGGAAGCCTTTCGTCGCGATTTCACTTACACTGTTTGTCTCCAATTGGAAACTTTCCCTTGTCTCCATTTGGATTAATTTGTTTCCAATAGAAGCATTTTGCACTTGTGTGTTTTTCTTGTATTTAAGAAGTTTTCAAATTATATCTAAAGAATTTTCACTAAAAAGTAACATTCTAGAAGAGTCAAGGAGCAAATTTATGTAGTTCTCTTCAGAAAAAAAATATGAACTTAATGTGTTGAATCTTCTGTCAAAATTAAAGCGTCTGGAAATGGTTTTGAATTAGGACATTTACCCTAAGGTAAGCGCAAAAGGTGAAAACAACGAAGAAGTACTCTCCTCTTTTTCTTTTCTCTTTGAACATCTGAAACAGGGAGAAAATCTCAAAATTCCAAAATAGACATCATTCCGAATTACACCATCTTACCGTAATTTAATTAAATTTGGGATAAAAATTATTTAGCAGTTAAACACCGATTGGAACCGGTTCAGCTTCATCGAACATTCCAAGACCTTTCCAATGAACCAAAACTTGTCGCAATCGGGCGATAAATAACCTTTACGGAGCCTTTTATGCCCAGCACACAATAACTTTTGTTTATAAACATATTTTCAAAATTTCCCATGAGATAGACAGAGATGACCATATATAAATCTCACTTACTCTCATTGAAATGTCAAAAACATGTTACAAAATAAATGTTATTGTGCGTTGAGTTATTAACCTTTTAACCCATTCAGTCAATGTACCAGAAATACTTGAGATAGAAAGTTCATATTTTGGGATTAGTTTCCTACAGATTAGTAGATGAATTTTTTGAAAAGACAAATTTTTTATCTCATATGGGGGCGCGGGGAGCCTCTGTCAAACACACGTCTTAACGGTCACTGAATTTAAATTCTGTGCATTAATTCATTACAAACTCTATTGCTTTAGATAGAGTAACTATCCAAGAACACCAATTGGCAACTAGAATTCAAATCAGGAAAGAGGAAAGAGACCAATTTTAACAAATTCGACGGGATGTCGAATTTTCCGTCCGCCATTTTGAGCAAAAATTTTGCATGTCTCACCGCGAAGCGAGAAAAGAACAACAAAATGTATTTTCATCTCTGTCGGACTATTTTTGTCAAGTAACTGAATAACTAACGTTACTAAAAATCCATTCCCGACAGCAATTCGGATAAAAATTGCCCAGAAAGAAATCATCAAAAATCACTCAATTTGCGTATGATGTATAATACAATGGTAAGGAATGGGTTAAAACAAAAAAAACAAAACACTTTCAGAATTTTAGTTCTCAAGATTTTGGTCGAACAGTTCCTCCAAATTTATTAAGAATTAACAAATATGGGTTCTATTCTGCAAATAAAGATAAAGTTTCAAAACAAAGATTTTAAAAATTTCAAGATTTGGCATTCTGCGATCTTGGATAAAAAGTCGAAGAAACACATGGAGCCCAAAGAGAAGTAGATTTTGATTCTCCAATAGTGTCTTGAATAAAAGGTAAATGGAACTAAAAGAATAGGTGTTATGAGTGTCAAACAACAATCTTCTCTCTCTATTTCTATATACGTCTCTTTTCTTTCATTTCACTTCTTTTTATATGAAATGTGTAAGTGAGAGTGCAGAAGAGAATGCTCTTCAGTAGGTTAGACACAGATACCAATATAATTATAAGAGATTTCAATGCACTTTATTTTCAATAAATTATTGTGAATAAACGAATTATGATAGAAAATTCAAACTAAAAAGACATGAAAGAATATTAAATTTACTCACTTTTAGGCATAGTAATTGGCATGTTAAATCTTCTATCTAAGTGGAAGAATTATTAGAAGATGGAAAAAACACAGAAAAATGCACAATTTTGAGTGCACTTTTTCAAAAAATCTTTAAAAAGTACACTTTATTTTCATCCTAGGTTCTTGATATGTTTACAAGAGTTATAGAGGATGAAATTACGCGTCATTTTAGCTTTATGTGACTACCACCGGATAAATAGGACCGGAGATATAAATTTTTGAATTTTAGAAAACAGCAAAAAACTAAAAATGCATATTTAAAAAATCCAGACGTGACCCGGATAAACGGATTTCAGATTTGAGATCGCTAAATAACCCTCTAACAAGTTTTGGCACTCTCGTCAGAAACACCCACAAAAACCTAAATTTTCTCGCACAGTGTAATCATAGAATTAAAATTGATGCACAGTAACATAAATGAAGTCCTTGACTTCCGATTAGACTAAAAATTTAAATTTTCCAGTAATCTTTAAGGGTAATAATTGAAATAATTCCTTAAGAAAAAAGTCAAGGATATCAAGAAACTTGCCATTATTTACTGGAAAATTGCGAATTTTTATTTAATAAATTTCTTTTACGCTTCGTATTTTTATTATTTTTTCAGTCTTTAATGGTCAATTTTTACAAATTTCCAACTGATTCGTATTATTTATGAAATAATTAAATCAATGATGTTAAACCATTCGCTAAATATTATTGCAAAAATAAATAAATTGGATAAATATTTCCACCGGTCGACTTAAGGAACGCAAGGGTGGTCGAGTCGAGAGGCGGTCGACTCAAGTATACTTTACCTTACCTAAAATTTAACGGTCTTTGTGTTAATACATCCTAAAACAAATAAATATTTAAAGCAAAATGAATTCATTGACTATTCGAAGATTACATTCATAATTTTAATTTATTTATTTCCATTGCCGAAATTACACTCAAAGGGGCCGAAATTAGAAGCTGGCCGAAATTTGGCACACTTCCCCTACTTAGATTTCGAGATAAAATACAAAACGTAATTTTTAACCACTTTAGAACACAGTAGACTCTCTCAAATTCGGGCATATGGGACCGAAATGTCAGCCGAATTAGACAGAAATTCGGGCGACAAACTTTTTGAAATCCAACGATTTTTTATTCAAATGCATCTGCATACAGATATTGAGTTTACGTTTACACACTCATATATAACGTAAATTGCATGAAAATCCCTCAATAATGCAAAATCACATCAAAACTAAGACAAACCATGCCAAATTTGAGCATATTTGATTCATTTGATAATCATAATCAAACTTGAAAAATGACAACAAACTTTTTTCAAATGTAACCGCTGCCCGAATTAAAAAGGGCATTGAATAAATGAGCAATAAAAAGTTAAAATTGATCAGTAACAAAAAAAAATTTGAAACAGTGATATTTTCGTCCAAATTTTGGCAAAGGGAAAATAAAGGACTTTACACTTTATATGGAACTATTTTAAATGTTAAGTATGTAAATTAGGTCCATTTTTGTAAAGATTTAAGGTTTTTACTGATCATAATTAGATATTTTACTGCTCATTTTTAATTTTTTACTGCCCATTTAGAACTTTTTACTGATCGTTTGTTTTTTGCCATTAAAAAGTAGCCCGATCTTAAAAGAGCCGAATTTGCGAGAGTCTACTGCAGATTAGAATTGGAGGTTATATTGAACATAACCTACAAAAAAGTATTCCACTTTTACATAAAAAAGTCTTTAATGTTTCTAAAATGTTTGTTTTTTTTTTACAAGTAAATTAGGTAAGGGCTCTTTAGGGTAATAGGAAGATATTGAGATTGCCACTGCATTAATTAGAAGATTGCAAAAACCACCTTTTAGAATTTTCTTCTCTTTTATTGAGGTTATGTTCAGCATAACCTCACATTTTGTTGATGATTTTTTTCTAATCTACCGAATTAGGGAATCAGGAACAATATGTTTCTTTTTTGCAGCGGGAACGAGAAGTAACCATGCAGCTGGCCAGCAAATTGCAGGAATTGGAAAGTCAATTGGTGCGTGGTGGTCGAAATATATTGGATACTTACACTGAGCGCCAGATGGAGCTCGAACGGAAGCTGTCAGAGATAGCTGAGCGGAAGAAGCGCGAAGTGGAGATGCAGCAGCAACTGGAGTTGCAGGAGGAGACAACTCTGGAGATCCGGGAAACGGTTACGTCGCTGCAGCAGGAAGTTGACGTGAAGACGCGCAAACTGAAAAAGTGCTATGCCAAATGGGTGGCTCTCAAGCAGGAACTCGTGGATACGCGTGAGGAACACAATCGTGACAGGCGAGAGCTCGAGATGACCCAGAATGAGTTGATTAAGGAGCTGAAGAGGCTGCTGCTGATTATTGATAATTTCGTGCCGGCGGAAGTGAAATCGAGGCTAACGACTCAGGCGAGGTACGATGAGGAGCAGGAAGAATGGAATTTATGCCCGGTGATTGGGATGGATGGGCAACAGCTGAGACGTCCTGTAGCGCAGGCGACTAGAAGGCGTCCAGTTTCGGAATTTGCACTGCAGCAAATCCGTCGAGGTGGAGGAGGAGGAAGTGGAGATAGTTTGAGGTATCGAGGAGAGAATATTTTGTCCCATGAACTGGATATGCCCCTAAGGACGACCTTTGAGTATCGGAATCCCAAGGTTTCGGCTTCTCTGCAGGCTGTCCTGGCCGAAGCTATGCAGACTGAGGGGGATCTGGACATCTCCACTGACCAGAGCAACTACACCAGTCAAGTGAAGTCGCGTCTGGATAAGATTATCAATCGCAATGTGAACAATCCTGAGCCCGTGGCCTCTCAGCCATCAGCAGCATCCCGTGCGAGATCCTCAAGACCAGAAACAGCCGCCGGGACGCGCTCTCTCAGCGCCAAGAGGTCCACGTCGGCCTATCCCAAAGCCAGAGGACTGATTCCTAAGTAGACACAACACCCCAAAAAAGCTAACATGAGCCTACTCTAATCGTGCAATTTTAACCCCGCCCCCTTTCTCATCACACATCCTTTCCTTCGTCGCAAGGTAAGTCAACTCACTTTTCATTTCTTTCCCCCCTTTTCCCACATTTCTTTTGGTGCATTTTGCAATCTCAAAGGTGATTTTTTGAGGCTACATTTACTAGTACTTAATTTTTTTTTGCCTCTAAAGACTTTATTTATTGTTCATTATTCACATCTATTTAATCTTCTTAATATATATATATTTTCTCATTGAAAAAATAATGAGAAATTGTGTGAAAGTTTACCAATAAAAGCTTCTAAGATAATGAGGATTGTTTTTTTTATAATTCCATCCTAGAATCTTCGAAATGTCTTTCACGTCAAATCAGAAGAAAACTGTTCAAAAACAGAAAGGGGTCAATCATTTTTCATTAAGAAGGACCTCTATTCTGATCTTAGCTAAGTATTTCAAAGTTCCTTGGCTGCGAAACCATTTGCAGATTTCTCGGCTTTTGTGAAACATTTCTTAGGCAATTACACTCGAGCCTAATCACAAGTAGATTTTGATTCCTGAAATAGTGTCTTGGATAAAAGGTAAATGGAACTATTTGCACAAAAAGTCGTTGTAGTTCGAAGAATTCAAGTTCAATTTCGAATTTTCATACTAAATTTTCGAACAAGGTGGGGAAAATTTATCAAATATCACACTAAAAAGCTGGCAAAAGACTTTACTCAGTGATTATGGAGTGATTAAATACTGGGGCGAGAACAATAAACGTCGTTGTTCAGTTTTTTTCCTCACAACAATGTGAATACCGTTATATTTTGAGAATTGAGCACTTCGAAATTCGAGTAGGATGTACCTCAGCCACCTTGCGGAATTATCAAGAAGTAAGAAAGTCTCTTTTGAGCCTAATCACAAGTAGACTTTGATTCTCCAATAGTGTCTTGGATGAAAGGTAAATGGAACTCTATTTGCACAAAAAGTCGTTGATTTTCGAAGAATTCAAATTCAATTTCGAATTTTCATACTAAATTTTCGAACAAGGTGGGGAAAATTTATCAAATATCACACTAAAAAGCTGGCAAAAGAGTTACTCAGTGATTATCGAGTGATTAAATAATGGGACAAGCACAGTAAGATTCATTGTTCTGTTTTTTTCCTCACAACAATGTGAAGACTGTCACATTTTGACACTTGAGCACTTCGAAATTCGAACAGGATGTACCTCTTGCGGAGTAAGAAAGTCCATCCAAATAGATGCAAGATCTACTTCTGACGGAAAGATTTTGGATCTTCAAATAGATTTTCGAGATCTACTTCTGTACGAAAGTCTAATTCTTTTACAGAAGTAGATCTTGAAAAATTCGAAAATCTATTTGAAGATCCAAAAAAGAGACTTTCTTACTTCTTGATAATTCCGCAAGGTGGCTGAGATACATCCTGTTCGAATTTCGAAGTGCTCAAGTGTCAAAATGTGTCGGTCTTCACATATTGAGCCCGATCACAAGTAGATTTTGATTCTCCAATAGTGTCTTGGATGAAAGGTAAATGGAACTCTATTTGCACAAAAACTCGTTGAAGTTCGAAGAATTCAAATTTAATTTCGAATTTTCATACTAAATTTTCGAACAATGTGGGAAAAATTTATCAAATATCACACTAAAAAGCTCGCAAAAGAGTTACTCAGTGATTATGGAGTGATCAAGTAATGGGACAAGAACAGCAAGCGTCGTTGTTCTGTTTTATTCCTCACACAATATGAAAACCGTCACATTTTGACACTTGAGCACTTCGAAATTCGAACAGGATGTATCTCAGCCACCTTGCGGAATTATCAAGTAGTAAGAAAGTCTCTTTTTTGGATCTTTCAAATAGATTTTCGAATTTTTCAAGATCTACTTCTGTACGGAAAGATTGTGAGGAAAAAAACAGAACAACGACGTTTACTGTTCTTGCCCCAGTATTTAATCACTCCATATTCACTGAGTAACTCTTTTGCTAGCTTTTTAGTGTGATATTTGATAAATTTTCCCCAACTTGTTCGAAAATTTAGTATGAAAATTCGAAATTGAATTTGAATTCTTCGAACTTCAACGACTTTTTGTGCAAATAGAGTTCCATTTACCTTTCATCCAAGACACTATTGGAGAATCAAAATCTACTTGTGATCGGGCTCATTAACTCCTGAGCTTAGATATTTTTGGTCAAAAATCGTGAATTTTCGATTTTCTGCTTCCTTGCAGATATTGTGACTTTTTTCATATTTCTAGACCCGAATAAGGAAAAACCTCTCGGGACCAATAAGTATGATAACAAACAATTACAGATTACATAAAGTCGAAAAACAATTTTTTCTTACATTTTCAAAAAACTTGTTCAAACTTCTTGGGTACTCTCGTCCACAAAAATCTAGAGGTCAAATGTATGGTTGTCCCGCCAATGCCCGCCATTTGCTTTTTGACACCAAACCTTGTAAGAAAATTCCAAGCGGGAGCGAAATTTTTGCCAATATGGCCGATAATTTTGACATTTGGCAGCACGGGACATTGTTTTCAGGGAAGTTTTTCCTATTTTTCCAGATTTTGGTGAATTCTTATTGGCCAGGAAGTGTTTTTTTGGCTCTTGAGAAAGATTAATGTGTCTGCAATAACATCGTGTTGAGAGAAATGTGTTTTAAAGTGTTATGTGTGAAATATTTTGAGGAATCTGTTGGAAAGCAGGAGCTGTGTGTCCTTTTTAGCACTTCCTGGACATCCCACAAGATACTGGTCAATAATTCTTCTTGTTTTAGTTATCAACATTGTAAAGAAGTCATTTGACATGCAAAAATAATTCACAAAATTGATATTCTTTCCGTACAGAAGTAGATCTTGAAAAATTCGAAAATCTATTTGAAGATCCAAAAAAGAGACTTTCTTACTTCTTGATAATTCCGAAAGGTGGCTGAGGTAACATCCTGTTCGACTTTCGAAGTGCTCAAGTGTCAAAATGTGTCGATCTTCACATTGTTGTGAGGAAAAAACAGAACAAAGACGCTTACTGTTCTTGTCCCATTATTTAATCACTCCATAATCACTGAGTAACTCTTTTGCCAGCTTTTTCGTGTGATATTTAATAAATTTTCCCCACCTTGTTCGAAAATTTAGTATGAAAATTCGAAATTGAATTTGAATTCTTCGAACTTCAACGACTTTTTGTGCAAATAGAGTTCCATTTACCTTTCATCCAAGACACTATTGGAGAATCAAAAGCTACTTGTGATCGGGCTCATTATTGGCTTTGGGAAAATTGAAATTTGTATCCTTTGCGTTCTTTTGGGGACGAGAGTTCCCATCAGTTTTCCAATTTCCCAGAGGAGGAAAAAATTCTTTCTCTACAAAAGTATCATATTTGACCACTAAGACTTACAATAAAGTGAGTTTTACTGAAATTCGTTCGCTGGATATGTTGTGGTCCGGAAAGAGTTAATAAAAGAAATTAAAGTTTTATTCTGAAAAATAAGCAGTGTTTTCAAATTTCCCGCGTCACAAAATAGTATACATTCAGGCATATTTCAAACATGATTTCATAACCCAGCGAGCACCAAATGTTAAGCGATTTCAATTCAGCTAAAAAAATATATATTTTCAGCTGAGTTCTGCTAACCTTGAAGTGACACTAGCGATCGCAGCGGCAATTAGTCGAAGTTATTCTTTTTCCCCAATCGAGTGAGAGACTTTAATGAATTTGGTTTTTGTCTTTGAGGTTGCCGGGATTGAGTAGAAGCTAAAATGTAAACCCTTTCCATTTCATGATTCTTACAATTTCATGATTCTTACAATAACCACATTTGACATTAAAAAATAAAGCAAAAAAAGTTTAAATTCGCAAAATTTTAAAAAAATAATATTTATAATATATTTTGAATAATATGTATTCTTCAACATTTTCCGACGAATTTAATTTTTGTATTGTTTACCAATTTGTATTTCGTATTGCCAGCATTATTATTTTTTAATTTTATCAAAAAAAAGTTATGAATCCATTTACAAAATATATATGAGGACCTCAGAATGAAAAATGAACATCAAAAGTGCTAGAAAGAGAATTGGAGGTGAATTTTGTCAGCGAGAAAATTGAACATTTTTGTGTGTGTTAGTGAGTCTGTACATTCCCTTCTCTACCGCTGAGCTGGACGATTAGTTCCCTCTCTAAGGCGATCCAGCACGATCAAAGGGGTGGAAAAAACACTCCGTGGGGAAATACTTGTGCTTTGCACCCTTCGCACTATGAAAGAGTGAAAAGGATGGGGACAGATGTCTTTTTGCATTCATTCTAAAAATAGATCGAAATCAATTCTTTGAATTTCACTTTCTGCTTGCGGTCAATATATTTAATATTTTGCATTTTCTCGCTTTTTACAATTTTTCCAAATTAAAGGTGATCGTAGTTTTTATGCCACATTTTAAAAAATCGTTGAAAATTGTAATAATTGTATATTAATGCGAATTTCACCAATTTTTAGGTAAAATGATGTACTACAAAGTATTTTTTTTTTAAATATTTCTAAAATATTTATTACTTTAAATATTTAAAGTATTTCTAAATATTTTTTCTTTCTTCTTTTATTTTATAAAAAACACCTAAAAGAAACAAATTAATAAAAATAATAATTAAAAGAGAAATAATAAAAATATATTTTCTTTTTTTCACGAACGCATAGAAATATTAAGAAATTCTCAGTTTGCATATTCTTATCAAAAATATTTCCCTCATGAACTTTGCCAAAAATTATTTTTCTATATCTTGAGTGAAAATGTTTTTTTATGTTGGTAAATTTATTTTCCCAACAAAAAACGTATTTTGATATTTTGAGTTGTTTTTATGGGAGTCCTAATACTAAAAAAAATATTAAAAAGATTTTCCAGATTTTCTTGAGGATTTTGCGTTAAATTTCCTCAAGAAAATGTCAATTTTTATAAAATTTTCTGTTTTCCGCCACTTTAGCCAGAGTCATAACCAAAAATCTTCATGAAAAAATCACATTTTTATTCATAATTTCGATTTGTTTTGTAAAATATCTTAATAATGCTAATAGATTTTACAACGGAGAACCATTTAAAACAATTTAAAATCAACATTTTCATTCGCTTAAATGTAGTTTTCGTATACTTTTGAGATAATTATAAAGCCCTAAAACCCATACTTCAATGCCTCATAACGCGTGTCATTTTAAAATGTTAAAAATATTTTGGATTGATCTAAAGACTCGCAAATATTCATCAAGACAATTATTTGAAATGGGGTGTAAGACCCTATCACTTTCAGCATAAATCCTATAACAATATAGGTAATAAAAATTGTGATTATAATATCCCCCAAGTTGATAAATAATTTCAGGGGAAATTCCAAGTTCATTTTGAGAGAAAAAGAAAAAAGTGAAAGAGAAAACCTGCTAAATGGTTTCCAGCGCCATCTACCGATAGTGTATAGTTCTGCCATTATCCGCTGCGAGCGCTAAACAGTGCCATTTTCATGTATTTGCTTAGCACTTTTTGTTCGAGAGCTGTTGATTGGCCAGCAGACCGATTCATCAAAAAAAATACTGAAAATACAGTAGAGTCTCTCAAATCTGAACCTCTCAAATTCGAACGACGTTTGGATTCAAAATGCCAATTGTGAGGTTATGTATAATAAAAATCGTATGCTGAATGAATGAAAATCATATTTATGTGCTTATTCCTGAATGTTTACATACATTATGATTTTATAAAATGAAAAGAAAGTATGTTACCACCGCTAAGACTTGTGTGAAAGTACGGGAATTTGATTCAAAGTATAATTTAATCTCACATAAATTTCGTTAGTTTTGAAAAAATCGTTCGAATTTGGGAGGTGAGAAATGTCAAAAATACCCCCCGAGCGTTCGAATTTAGGAGACTCTACTGTAAGCTATTTTTCTGCTAACTGTGCTCGCTGGGAAATTGACTCCCAATGGTAGGCAAACTTGAATAATTGTAAGTGCATAATTCCGTCAGGATCATAATCCCAAAATGCATAATGTCGGGACTGAGTGTATCACGGATTTCTCCATGAGTAACCCTCTGGAAGAACAGATAGATAACAAATTAACATTCAATCGTTCACAACCGCTCGATAAATTTATAAGATTTTTGAAATATAATAATAAATTTTATTACATAAAATATTATGGAAAAATTTATTTAAAAAATTACAAATAATATAAATATATTTTGGAAAAAGCGGATAATAAAAAAAACTCCGCTCCTCAACGTAGCAATTTTATTAGAAAATCCATGGACTTATGGCTTTACGACTTTTTGGATACTCTGGGAAATTTTCCTTGTACCATTCATGAGTCCAATGAGCAACTAGGCATTGGTTACTGACCACCCACAAACAGATCAAGAGCCATAAGGTATTTCCGGGAAGCATTGGGATTAGTGATAGGTAGATCAAACACTCGAACATCATGTGAGGCGATGATACAACTTCGAAAAATCCTCCTCTAGGAATGGAATGTTTCTCTGTTACAACATTTCCTTTAGAATCTCTTCTCAATCGCGCTAGAATAACATTTGATCGGAATTGATGCCACCAGGCAAAGGCGAATACCGCTGTAGAGATGATTATCCGCCAGGTGAACTGTTCCCTGCCCACAAGGGCATTTCCGGCCGTTGTCACGAAGCCTTGAGCATTACTCAGAGTGGCTAAAGGAACTCCAAAGTAGTGAAGAAAGCCCATGGGATACGTTACAAGTTTAATGCGGCCAGAGCGGGAGAAGACCTGCAGGAAGTGCGTTTCCCAGAAGCGTCGAAAGCACTGGACAAAAATGCAGCTTGTAGCCAAAAGTATCTCAAGTGGAGTATCTGTGGATCAAAGGAAGAATTCTCGTGATAATTTAAATTATCCTGTTGCGTCTATTTTTTTCTCGCAGAGATTTAATGAACTTAATGATGTATAGAAATGATGAGTATTTGATATATTGCTATGTCTTGAACATTTTTATCACAATGAAAGATTTTTCACCTAGTAGGTAATTTACAATTCCGGAAATTCTTTATTATTATTGTTATTGTCAGTTTAAAATGACGAATTTTTTTTTGTATAGAGGACATAAAATAAATAGGTAGTATGAATTTTTTTAGACACTTTCATCGCTGAAATTTATTAAGACACTTGGATGTTTTTCTTATTATCTCTATCAAGTACGCGGAATAATTACACTTTTAATTTTTTATTAACTCGTTTCAAAAGAACTCTGAAAATCAAAAAAAAAGTTACGATTTATTTTTTTCTCTATGTAATTCGTCTGTTGGAACATCTGTGAACCTTTTTTAGCGTTATGCATGAATTCGCATATTAAAATGCTATATCCTAAAAAAAAATATATCACAATGAAAGACTTTTCACTGAGCAGATAAGGTAAAGTACCCTCACTCGACGGTTCCTCGATTCGACCGCGTGCGGTGGGTCAATTTTTGAATGTTTGATGGTCAATTTAGTCAATTTCTATTAATTTCTCAGTGGTGCGTATTATACATGCACTGAGAAAAAAAAGAGGGTGCGATTGACTTTTTTTCCTCATAACTTTAACACTTTTTAGGTGTAAAAATATATCAACATTTTTTCATGTTAATTTTACGTCTTTTTAAGGGTAAAATTAACATGAAAAGGGTAACTTTAACCCCTAATACACCTAAAAAGGGTGTTGGCGCCATAATGAGATGGGCGCCAAATGTATCATCCCCACCAGTGCGCATCGGAGTGGTTTCGTTAAGTCATTTTGTCCCGTTTCCCGGGTCTCTTAAAATAAGATTTTTTCACTCTCAAA
Source organism: Phlebotomus papatasi (assembly GCF_024763615.1). Lineage (NCBI taxonomy): Eukaryota > Metazoa > Arthropoda > Insecta > Diptera > Psychodidae > Phlebotomus > Phlebotomus papatasi. The sequence continues at coordinate 10,821,364 of NC_077223.1, forward strand.
TAAAAAGTCAACCACATTTTGCACCAAATAAAATTTATCTGCTGAACTTTTGTGAATTTTCATTTAAATTAATAAAATAAATAGTCAACAATTAGTCTGATTCATTTGTGAAGTGGTTAGTGATAAGAGGGAAGTTGGAAGTGAGTTGGTAACTCCAAGAAAGGACAATTTTCCCCGTGCAAAGACTCTCCTACGCAGTCAGAATACTGCAAGTTGTTGATCGCTGCAAATTCATACTCCCGGATTTCCCCCAAAGCAGCAAACTCAAGACACAAGGATAACCGCTTGATCCTCCGGCCAGGATAGAAGTCATTTAGGATAATAAATTGTGTCTATTTGTTGTTACAGGTGATTATTTCCTGATACTTTCACCTGCAGGCTGATCACTAATGCAAATTTGTGTCACATTTTCAATTTAAGGTGATTATTTCCTGATACTTCCACCTGCAGGCTGATCACTAATGCAAATTTGTGTCACATTTTCAATTTAAGGTCAGTAAAGGCTCCATTGACCAAACAAAGGGTAATATTTACACCGATTTCAGATCAATACTGCACGGTAAAATTAACATTTCCAGAATGTTATTTTAAATTTTTCGGATTTTCAGTGTGGAATAATTGTCCTATTAATGTTTGTTAGATCATATGCAAAATATTATAGCAAATATAAATAAATTGAATGAATAAATCTACCGGTCGAACGAGGGCACTTTACCTTAATTCAATTAGAATTTTAAATTATTTTCATCTTATTTCGCATTTTTACCCCTCTTCCCATACGTCCATCGCCGTCTTAGCGTTGGTTCCAGACTCCAGGACTAAAAGATGGAAATGTCCCTTCGCAAGCTGCATGTTATTTGTTACAATATTATTGTTACATTTTGCTTTAGAAATAGACCAGAAAGAATTAAGAGAGGAAGACAGAACACTTCCGTCTGAGCCAAAAGCTGTTTTTAAAACTGGGTGAAAAGAAATCGAGCGACACGTTTTCAAGCAATCCCAATTGGCTTAGGTCCCAAGTCGCTATCTCTAACCGTTTGACGTCTAGAGCTGGCGACAGCCAGACGGACGGACGGACAAACAGCGTAACGACATTTCTCAGAAATCTCTGAAACACGAAGATTTGTTGAGAAAAGTGACCTCCGGTAAGTGAAAGGGGAAAATTTCGGGGGTGAAAAAATCATAGGATTATTACACTGTGCAACGATGATTTTGTCCCTGAGTTCTCATGCTATTTTTTCTATTGCTAGGGTCAAATGATTTACGAAAATACTTATCATTTTGATTTCATTTGGATTTTGCGCCTGGAATCTAGGCAAAACCGTTTTTGCCGTTTTTTGATACTTGGGCTCCTATATCTCCGATTCTGCTGTACCGATTTATTTCTCACCCTGGAATAATTTGGTCTCCTTTACATGCCCGATAAATCCTCTGAACAAATGAAGTTCGTACAACTGACACCAGGGGCGCTGTAGTCTCAAATATATCAGAAAACATGGAAAAATCGAACTTTTTAGCAACTTTGATCAAAAATATCTCGAAAACCAGGACTGTCCCTCACAATCTGTTTTATGGGTTTGATAGAGAATTTATTCAGCTACATTTTCGTCCATGTATAACTTTTCTCTCAGATTATTTTTTAACCTCGAAATTCAGGTTCAAACGAAAAATGAGCATTCAGCCAACTTAATAAATCCTTCACAATTTCGAGTGTTATTGTTTTCTTTCCTCGCAATTAGGCAGTACAAGCTTTTATTATATTATTTAATACTTAAATATCGATATTATGGTGATTTTTATATGACATTTTAAATTTTTAAATATTATTTTATTACTTGGAAACTTGTATAAAACTTTAACATATGTGATATACATAAAGTAACAATTACAAGTTCAAAAACTAGTTTTAGATTTATTTCGACGAAAATCACGTAATTATGAGGTTAAAATTGTAGGATTGTAGATAAATGTATGAAAATTTTTTAAAGAATTATAAAAAGAAATGAATTTAGAAAAAGGATTTTTTGCAAAGTTTTCCATATGTAACTGGTATGTAAAAGGTAAAATAGATACTTATTGATTCTAAAATGTAAATTTAACAAGAAATATTCTTTGAAATATTTAAAATTTTGCAATATGCAGTTAATATGCCTTTTTTGTAATAGTCTTTTGAGATTGAAATAACACTGAAATCTTACTGAAGATATTGTTTGAGTTATTACCTTGTATTATATCTAAACACATTTTATAATGCAATAAGTATTAATAAAGTCCTACAATTGTAAGAAAAGTAAAAAGAATACACAACTTTATAGTATTTTTTGTCACATGATCAAAAGTTAACACTTATAGTTTGATTATATTTTTCCACACTAATATAGTGTGAAACCTTGTGTATTTCAGGCAAAGATTTTTTAAACAAAAGTTGTGTAAAAATTGTTGGATTTCCATTTAAGACTTATGCTTCAGTCGAGATGCTTTTCATTGGGCAATGGTCATATAGAACATCAAATATTTATATGCGTAATAAGTATATCGTGAAGATCCGAGCATCAGATATAATCATTTCTCATTAGGGGGATACCGAGTACAGGAAAAAACATTAGAAATGTCTAAAAAGGCAAAAAATCAAAATCTTCGAAAAGAAATAAAAATTCAACATATACAGAATTCAACAATTTTTAAGTTTACACAGAAAAATTCAACAATTTTTAAATTCAACAATTCCCAATTCAACAACTTTAAATTAAACAATTTTAAATTAAACACTTTTTCCAAATTTAACACAATAATAGTGGTGTGAAAGATTACACACTATAATAATGTTAATTTTTTTTGTGTTCTCAAGTGCTTCTGCATTATCGATTATTCTTTGTGTTGGTTCCTGTCTCGAATGTTTTTTCCAGTCCTCTCTGTGTTGTGTTCTAAAACCACTAAACAATCGTGACAGGAATCAACACAAAAGAATACCAAAGTACACCATTAGAGAGACAGCGTATCGATAATTTTTAAGAGCTAAACGTACTGATTGCCTGAAATTAGCAGAATTTTCAAAAAGTATAAATCCTTTAGCACACCAAAATCGTGTAAACTTCATGAAATCAAAATTTCGATACTTTTCTGACTCAAATTTAAATTTAATTTGCCGTGATGCTCAAAAGAAGAAGAAGAGTGTGAAAAAATTAGGATAGACATACGCAATGCATTTGAGAAAGAAAAGGATTTTTGATCTTAAACTTTATCAGCTTTTAATAGCTCCGGCACATGTTTTAGATCAAGAAAATTTCATAAAGTCAAAATTTACATCCTTTTCTTAATAATTTTGCACACATCTAGCTCTTTCGCACTCTTCTTCTTCTTCGGAACATCACACCAAATTAAATTTAGTGCAGTCTAATTTTCTATCCGAGGGAGTAAGATAGATCATGTAAATGTTTTAAGAAAATAAGAGACACGAATTTTGATTTCACGAAATTTTCCCGACCTAAAGGCTGTGCCGGAGGCAAAAAGGTAAAATTTTGATTGAAGTTTACGATTTCGATCAACCTTTTAATAAAATTATAAAATCGATTGATTGCATATACTTATACTGCTTTTCCTCTGAATTCGAGCAATTAAAGCACAAGAAACTTACTTTTTGCCGAACGACTTTTGCCGCAGAAGAAGTCAATAAAGTCAATCACAGACTCTGGAACAGGTTTTCCGATTACACAAGTGCGTAGGACGATGTAAAGGATCACTGTTGACCACAAACTAGCAAAGATGTAGAAGTGCCTGAAGAAAGATTTGGATGCTTCCAGATGACCAAACAGGCGCTTGGACTTTCCTTTCCGATAGGCGATTTTTCCATATCCGTAGAATTGAGCGATAGAGTTAGGTAATTTATCCTTAACAATACCAAAGGTAAAGGCACCAAAAAACCCAAGATACATAATTTCTAGATAACTCAGGGAGAATACCATCTTGAATGATTGAAATTTTCACAATAAATTTGACTCAGTTGATCGACTACGACTTAGCGAGGTGCTATTGACACTGAATCTGATTCAGTAACTTTAATCTCTGACTGAGACGAACCTATAATAAGACATGAAACATTTAATATTCCTTCATAAACAAACTTTTTTTATTATACCGGTCTGTATATGAGAACATGTGTATTCTCATTGAAAAAAAAATAGAAGAAATTTTATAAAATCTTTATCAATAAGATAAGCTTGAAGATAATAATTTAAGATTATCTAAGGGATTGGTTCGTGAATCGCCCCGTGGAAGAATAGATTCATTTTTTGACTGGCTCTCTAAAAATTATATGATTTTCGATCTAATTAAACTTTTATTACACCAAATTTTTCATTAGAATTTGGTGTATGATGGTGTTGAACAATATAATTGTTTAAAAAATGAATAGTTCATGAATAAAACACAATATCCTTTGGAAAGGAAGATAGTCCAAAAATTATGCCCAGCGCACAATAACTTTTGTTTTGTAAATATGTTTTTGAAATTTCGATGAGAATGAATGAAATGTAGATCTAGTCATCTCGCTCTCTCTCAAAGGAAGTCTTGAAAACATGTTTACAAACAAAAGTTATTGTGCGTTGGTCATTATGCCCAGCGCACAATAACTTTTATTTGTAAATATGTTTTCAAAATTTCCTATGAGAGGGAGCGAGATGACTAGATCTCCTAGATCTACATTTCATTCGCTCTCATAGAAAATTTAGAAAACATGTTTACAAACAAAAAGTATTGTGCGCTTGGCATAACACAAAGCAATATTTTGTTGATATGCCAAGGTTTTTTTTGCGGAATTTGTGATTTGTGCCAGTAAAATTCCATTTTCCAATGCAGCAATTTTATTAGAAAGTCCATGGGATGATAGCTTTCCGTTCTTTAGGATACTCCGGGAAGTTTTCCTTGTACCATTCGTGAGTCCAATGAGCAACTTGGCATTGATTACTGACCACCCACAAACAGATCAAGAGCCATAAGGTATTTCCGGGAAGCATTAGGATTAGTGATAGGTAGATCAAACACTCGAACATCATGTGAGGCGATGATACAACTTCGAAAAATCCTCCTCTAGGAATGGAATGTTTCTCTGTTACAACATTTCCTTTAGAATCTCTTCTCAATCGCGCTAGAATAACATTTGATCGGAATTGATGCCACCAGGCAAAGGCAAATACCGCTGTAGGGATGATTATCCGCCAGGTGAACTGTTCCCTGCTCACAAGGGTATTTCCGGTCGTTGTTACGAAGCCTTGAGCATTATTCAGAGTGGCTAAAGGAACTCCAAAATAATGTAAATATGAAATGAAGTAGTGAATGATGTGCATGCAACTGGACCGGGAGAAAGTCTGCAGGAAGTGCGTTTCCCAGAACCGTCGAAAACACTGAGCAAATATGCAGATTATGGCCAGAAGTGCCTCAAGTGGAGTATCTGTAGAACAAAAAAAAACGAAATTATTAGTAAAATTCTTCAGGTTTTGCTCTGACTGAGAGTATTCTTATCTCCGTCGTTTAATTGTGTATTAAATAATCATTTTAAATTTAGCAGAGATTGCAATTTGAAGTCTTTAAAGCGGAAAGAAAAAAAACAATTCAAAACAATACACAAATCGGCTAATTTGCAAGTTTATTTGAAATTAAATAATTTTACAGCAAAACGTGATATCACAATGTTTATTTAGCCAAGGTGTGGCTAAGCTTTCAATTGAAGAGGCTCTAATAGTGTTCTATTAGATACCTTTAAAGAAAAAAAGAACAACAATTTGCTGTTGTGGAACGTCTTAATAGATGATACCTTATTATTAAAATATCTTAAATATCTAAAGGCAAACTTTTAATTATGTTTAAAATGTTAATAATATTGTATTTAAATTTTAATAATACAGTATTTATAGCCTTGAAGATTAAAAAGAAAAGTTACGATCCAGGTTTTTTGTACAGATATCTGTTGGAGTTTCTGTCTATTTTTTTCTCGCAAGAATCTGATGAGATTAAGAACGTATGAGTCAAAGAGACTTCGAATGATGCACGAATTCGTATATTAATTGCTATACTTCGATAAAATTCATGTTCCAATGAAAAACATTTCACTTAGCGAATAAATTAAAAAAAAATAAGAAGAATAATAAATAAATAAAAAAATAGAATAAAAAAAATTAGAACTCCACAAATTTTCTTCCTTCGCATTGTCACCTTCTATATCGCACTTCCGTGATTTTAGTGGCACTTTTAGCATCTGGGTGAATTATATTTTTTTCAACAAATTTCGGTTTTAAAATGTTTATTTTATCCGTGGGGATCTCAGTGGCACAATAGGCAAGACCGTTGGGTGTTGGGCGGTGAGATCTCTGGCTCGACTTTCATAGTGGTTACAGTCAGAAAAAGACATTTTCACTGTTATAAAACGTAACATAATGCACCACCTCTGCCCAAAAATTCCGAGGGCACGGAAGAAGCATCCACTTCGAGGGAAAGGCGCTTCTGGGCGGTCTATAATGGACTTAGCACATTCTTCCAACACGAGATATACGATTTTGCAGCATGATTACATTGTAAAAAATATATGCCTATACGATTAATCCTTTAACGACGAGACACTTTTTACGGACTGAAAATCAACAATAAAAATGAAACTGAGAAACATACTCAATGATAAGTCTTACATCTAACCTAGGAAAGTCCAACAGAGTCTGATTCGGTGTATTTTGTGCTTCTATGAACGATAGGGACAAAAATAGCCCAAAAATTTAAGTAATTTTTCTGACAATACCAATGAATAAAATTTTTCGCTTTAATGAAAAATATTACGTATGAGTATTGTACTTGTTATTGCCAAAAGGGTTTTGCTTTAAAAAAATGAAAGTATAAAAAAAATAAATAAAATCAATTATGAATTTGAGAATTTTAAAATTCGCCATTTTTGAGCTTCAATATTTACTACATAGCAAATAGCTAGAGGCTTGCAAAAATTATTCTAGATTCTTTCAACCTTCTACTTTACAATTATGTACATACATAAGAAAAAAATATCTTTAGGTAGTCAGGAAAAATTATTTTCTTTATGGAACACCGGTGTTCCAATCGTCCTTAAAGGGTTAATAACAATTTTATCCGTTTTTATTTTTGAAGTGTGCACTGGTAAATATGAAAGGATCATCGAGGATCCTTTGAAAGTATGACTGTTTTGACATTTATTTAACTCCACAATAAACAAATAAAAATAATGAAAAGTCGTTTTTGGTGTTCGCTCAGACGAGAGAAATATAATATGGGTAGCAAGTTTAGTAATAGTAATAGTAATATTTATTCAATCACAAAAATAGGGTTCATTCCTCTTACAATTGTGATAAAGAAAAAAGAAAAACAAGTTAAAAAACAGCAGCAAAAAAAAGGAAAAATAAAAATAAAAGAACGATTTACAATAGTATAAGAAAGGTAAATGAAAATTAAATAAGAAAAAAAATCCAATAAGTGTTCTCTTAAGATTCAGCCTGAAAAAAGCGTCGGATGCCATCTGCAGACCTACGCAGATCACTTGGAACGGAGTTAAAAATAACTACGCCCTTACAATAATTTAATAATTTAATTTAGTTTACAATAATAGTATTATATATCGGGATAAATGTGCATACAAAATTTCAAGAGATACTAGTGATCCTTTCAAAGGATCAAATATAATGTATCCTTTTGAAAAGGATGGAATATAATCTAATTTGATCCTTTTATTTTTACCAGTGTAACTATAACAATTAAGGGGTCACGTGGGTCAGAAAGACTGGAAAACACCATATTTTCTCTATTATTTTAACATAATAAATTTTTATTTTTATTTAAATTTTTAAGCATATAAAAGTACAACATTTAAACTATATTTTCTGAAATTTTCATTTAAAAATCTTAAAAAATTTAGCTGCTGGGACATGATTTTTGGAGACCCTTTTAGAAAAATCATACTCTTCGGTAGACAAGATTTCTCAAGAGTATATTCACCTGAGGTCAAAAAAAGCTTAATATTTCCTTTTAAACTCATACTTAAACACTACATTTTTTGTTGAAATGAAATTTGGATTTTTGGCATAATTTTATACAAAGAAATACAATTTTCGGCGTATTTAACACCACGTTTTGTCTTGTAAAATAAGTTGTGATCAAAATAAAAAAAAATCTACCGTTCAAGTACGAGTTTAATGCCCAACGCACAATAATTTTTATTTGTAAATATGTTTTCAAAATTGCATATGAGGGTGAGAGAGATGACTAGATCTAGGTTTTATTTACTCTCACTGATAAGTCAAAAACATGTTTTCAAAACAAAAGTTATTGTGCGTTGGGCATAAGGCATAACGCACAATAACTTTTGTTTTGTAAACATGTTTTTGACTTTTCAGTGAGAGTGAATGAAATCCAAATCTAGTCATCTCGCTCTCTCTCATAGGGAATTTTGAAAACATATTTACAAATAGAAGTTATTGTGCGTTGGGCATAACTCAACAGCTAATAGGAAGTATTTAGTTTTTTTAACGTCCGACAAATATACTTTGAGAAATCTTGTTCACCGAAAAATATGTGTTTTTCTTTTTTTTCTTCAAAAAACCGTCTCCAAACATCAGGTTCCAAATGGCTGAATTTTTAAAAATTTGTAATGAAATTTTCAGAAAATAATTCTTAAAATGTTGTGATTTTATATGCTAAAGAGCTGAATTATTGTTTTTTGTTTTATCGAAAAAAATATGTAAAGAAAGTAATGCTGTTTTTTTTTAATCTGTGAGACTCACGTGGACCCTTAATTTTAGTCACATATTGAGATAATTGAGATATAAAATGTTGTTAACTGAACATATTTTATTTTACTTTCCTCAGGTCGTTTTTGCTTTCAAATTTATATAATTCTATTCAATTAGAACTCTGTAAAACAAAACTAAAAAGTTTTTTGTAAAGTTTTGAGAAAAAAATGAATATTTTTAGGATAAACATGTTCTTTTAGCGGAATATGCCATAATTTCAGTGAAGAATCTTTTGATTTGATATTTCCAATAGGGGAAGGGCTCATAATTTTGGACACTTTAAGGATAAAATATAAATCCTTTTGATCACCAAGCACACCTTTCCAAATCGGGAAAAATTCATTAAATCAAAATTTCCATCTTTTTCACACGTATTTGCATCATGTTATCCCACTCCTTCGCATTCAAATCTAAATTGAAGTTGCTGTGATCTTCAAAAGAAGAAGAAGAGTGCGAAAGAGTGGAATAGACATATAGCATGCATTTGAAAGAGAAAGGAATAGAAATTTTGATCTTAAATTTTGTCACATTTAAAAATTTTAATCGCCGCGGCACGCCTTTTAGATCAGGAAAATTTCATAAAATCAAAATTCACATCCTTTTCTTTCTCCGACGTTTTGCATATGTCCATCTCATCCTTTCGCACTCCAAATTTGATTGTGTCAAAATGGAATTTGTAGTGGTGTTTAAAAAAAGAAGAAGAGTACGAGAGAATGAGACAGACATATGCAAGCTGCGTGAGAAAGAAAGGGATTCGAATTTCGCCTTCAAGAAAATTTCCTGATGTAAAAGGTGTGCCGGAACCGCCGGAACCATAATTGAATTTTACGATTTCGATTTACTATTTAGGAAAATTACAAAATCGATTGATTGCGAATACTGCTTTTCCTATGAGTTAGAGCAATTGAAGCACAAGAAACTTACTTTTTGCCGAGCGATTTTTGCCGCAGAAGAAGTCCAAAAATTGAATTATAGATTCTAGGACAGGTTTCCCAATTACACAAGTGCGTAGGACGATGTAAAGGATCACTGTTGACCACAAACTAGCAAAGATGTAGAAGTGCCTGAAGGAAGATTTGGACACTTCCAGATGAGCCGCAAGGCGCTTCTGACCTTTCAGGAGAGAAAACTTTCCGTAACTGTAGAATTGGGTGAAGGAGGCTGGCAATTTAGCCTCTACAATGCCAATTAAGTAACCATAAAGTGTAATGACTCCAAACATCCCCAGATACATAATTTCCAGATAACTCAGGGATAATATCATCGCGGAAAGAATTATTTTGTGCGACCGGTCTGTTCAAATTTCTGCAAAAAACTGACACTCGATCGACTACGAAGTTGCGTGGTTCTATCTACTCCAAATCAACTTCAATAAAATTAATGACTTTGATAAAAATCTTCATTAAAACATATTGTAGATTTAATGTTCATTCATAAAATAACTTTTATTACCTGTATTATTAATAAAATTGCGTATAAAATCACAAGAAATACTGCCTAAATATGTTACAGTGATTCATTGAACTTTAGATCTCCTTCCATTTCCTTTCGGAGGAGGACAAATGTTCTAAATTGAGGAGCATTGCATTATGCCCTAGACACACTTACGACTTAAGCCGAGAGACGACTTAGTGGAAAATGATGGAAATGCACTTTAACCATTATTTCGAATATAATTACGCTAAGCCGTCTCTCGACTAATCCTCAAGTCTGTCAAGGCCCTTAGAAAACCCAAGGGATGATCGCTCTGCGCTGTTTTGGGTACTTTGGGAAAGTTTCTTTGTACCAAATGTGCGTTAAATGGGCAACTTGTGTTTGATTTGCAATGACCCACGCACAGATCAGCAGCCAAAGGGCATTTCCGGGAAGCATTGGGATTAGTGATAGGTAGATCAAACACTCGAACATCATGTGAGGGGATGAAATGATTTCAAAGAAGCCTCCAGTAGGCATTAAATGCTTCTCCGTTACAACATTCCCATTGGAGTCTGTTCTTAAACGGGCTAGAATTACATTTGATCGCCATTGGTGCCACCAGGCAAAGGCGAATACCGCTGTAGAGATGATTATCCGCCAGGTGAACTGCTCCCTGCTTACTAGGGCACTTCCAGACGTTATTACGAAGCCCTGAGCATGACCTAGGATGGCCACAAGGGCTCCAAAGTAATGAATATAGCCCACGAGATAGTGGGCGATATTGATACGGCTGGAGCGGGAGAAGATTTGCAGGAAGTGCGTTTCCCAGAAGCGTCGAGTGCATTGGGCAAACATGCAAATTGTGACAAGAAGTGTCTCAAGGGGAGTACCTGGAAATAAATTAAGAAGAAGTTAGAAAAATATCGAATAATAGTAGTAAGTCGTCTAAGATCGGAACTAAATCTTGGAAGCATGCAAATTTCATTGCAAATTTGGATTGTGGCAAACTCGAACGATATTTATACATAAATATCGCAAATTTCGTTTAATAATTCTTAAACTGTATGTAACATATTATCGTTATTAATAAGGAAAATTTAATGAGAAATGCATGAAAGTGTCTGAAAATCTTTAAAGTCGATTATCTCGGAAACTATGAGAGATAGAGGCCTCAAACTTTACATCCATTTAGAGCCTCTTTCAGACTTGATATGTGCAAAATTTCACTTGAAAATGATAAAAATTGGATGGGAAATTCATAAAAGTGTCTGAAAATCTTTAAAGTCGATTATCTCGGAAACTATGAGAGATAGAGGCCTAAAACTTTACATCCATTTAGAGCCCCTTTTAGGCTTGATATGTGCAAAATTTCACTTGAAAACGAGAAAAAATGAATGAGAAATGCGTAAAAGTGTCTGAAAATCTTTAAAAGTCGATTATCTCGGAAACTATGAGAGATAGAGGCCTCAAACTTTACATCAATTTAGAGCCCCTTTTAGGCTTGATATGTGCAAAATTTCACTTGAAAATGAAAAAAATTGGATGAGAAATTCATAAAAGTGTCTGAAAATCTTTAAAATCGATTATCTCGGAAACTATGAGAGATAGAGGCCTAAAACTTTACATCCATTTAGAGCCTCTTTCAGGCTTGATATGTGCAAAATTTCACTTGAAAATGAAAAAAATTGAATGAGAAATTCATAAAAGCGTTTGAAAATCTTTAAAGTCGATTATCGCGGAAACTATGAGAGATAGAGGCCTCAAACGTTACATCCATTTAAAGCCTCTTTCAGGCTTGATATGTGCAAAATTTTACTTGAAAATGAAAAAAATTGGATGAGAAATTCATAAAAGTGTCTGAAAATCTTTAAAGTCGATTATCTCGGAAACTATGAGAGATAGAGGCCTCAAACTTTACATCTATTTAGAGCCTCTCTCAGGCTTGATATGTGCAAAATTTCACTTGAAAATGAAAAAAATTGGATGAGAAATTCATAAAAGTGTCTGAAAATCTTTAAAGTCGATTATCTCGGAAACTATTAGAGATAGAGGCCTAAAACTTTACATCCATTTAGAGCCTCTTTCAGGCTTAATATGTGCAAAATTTCACTTGAAAATGAAAAAAATTGGATGAGAAATTCATAAAAGTGTCTGAAAATCTTTAAAGTCGATTATCTCGGAAACTATGAGAGATAGAGGCCTAAAACTTTACATCCATTTAGAGCCTCTTTCAGGCTTGATATGTGCAAAATTTCACTTGAAAATGAAAAAAATTGGATGAGAAATTCATAAAAGTGTCTGAAAATCTTTAAAGTCGATTATCTCGGAAACTATGAGAGATAGAGGCCTTAAACTTTACATCCATTTAGAGCCTCTTTCAGGCTTGATATGTGCAAAATTTCACTTGAAAATGATAAAAATTGGATGAGAAATTCATAAAAGTGTCTGAAAATCTTTAAAGTCGATTATCTCGGAAACTATGAGAGATAGAGGCCTAAAACTTTACATCCATGTAGAGCCTCTTTCAGGCTTGATATGTGCAAAATTTCACTTGAAAATGAAAAAAATTGGATGAGAAATTCATAAAAGTGTCTGAAAATCTTTAAAGTCGATTATCTCGGAAACTATGAGAGATAGAGGCCTAAAACTTTACATCCATGTAGAGCCTCTTTCAGGCTTGATATGTGCAAAATTTCACTTGAAAATGATAAAAATTGGATGAGAAATTCATAAAAGTGTCTGAAAATCTTTAAAGTCGATTATCTCGGAAACTATGAGAGATAGAGGCCTAAAACTTTACATCCATTTAGAGCCTCTTTCAGGCTTGATATGTGCAAAATTTCACTTGAAAATGAAAAAAATTGGATGAGAAATTCATAAAAGTGTCTGAAAATCTTTAAAGTCGATTATCTCGGAAACTATGAGAGATAGAGGCCTAAAACTTTACATCCATGTAGAGCCTCTTTCAGGCTTGATATGTGCAAAATTTCACTTGAAAATGAAAAAAATTGGATGAGAAATTCATAAAAGTGTCTGAAAATCTTTAAAGTCGATTATCTCGGAAACTATGAGAGATAGAGGCCTAAAACTTTACATCCATTTAGAGCCTCTTTCAGGCTTGATATGTGCAAAATTTCACTTGAAAATGAAAAAAAATTGGATGAGAAATTCATAAAAGTGTCTGAAAATCTTTAAAGTCGATTATCTCGGAAACTATGAGAGATAGAGGCCTAAAACTTTACATCCATTTAGAGCCTCTTTCAGGCTTGATATGTGCAAAATTTCACTTGAAAATGAAAATTGGCGGCTCGCGAAAATCCGCGAGCCATATGCTTCCAAATAGTGGACAAACATTGAAAAACATTGAGTGGTACAAAATTTGAATCATCTGAAACTTCAAAATCTTGCTGTATTACAATGAAGGGTTTCTGATAATAAATAGTAAATAAAATAAATAATACTACATTTTACTGCTCGAACTCAAATAGACAGAGCATAGTCATGTAATCGACTTTTTTGAACTGTACTGGAGCTTAAACGGTAAAAGATATCAACTTCCGGTCTTCGATGACCCCCAATAAAAAAATAATATCTCCTCCAAACCATGTATTTTAATTTATTTCTAAAAAAAGGCTTTTATGATTTCTTTTATTTTTGAATATGTTTTAAAGATAGTCCAGGTGAACATTTCGTTGAAACATACCTCATGACCTAAAAAATCGATATCTTGAATTTTTGAAGAACAAAGTTTAATTACTTTGGAGGTGCCTATTCTTGAACCGATTTGATTAAATTTGGATTTTTTGGAAAGGTCTTGAAATTAGTTAAATATCCGTATATGACTTATGTATCTTTCACGTATTTAACATTTCTTGTTTGTCTGAATGCTTGTAACCCATGTCAAAATATTTTAGAATGATCATTTACTTTACTAATTTTTGATTTTGAAATGATTTTGTAATTTATCATTAAATTTAATCGCTAGTAGACCATTATACACGAAACGACTATGCTAAAATATAATTCACGGAGAGCTCTATCACATGAGTTTGAGCATTCCGCAAATCTGGGACGCTTTGCCATCACTCTTATACAAAATTTGTTTTTAGTAAGTCAGCAAGAAACTAAAATTTACCTATAAAAAACTTATTTCTGAATTAATACACTGAATAAATACGATAACGAGGCGCAATAATTATCCAATTGTTGTTTTTGATTCACTTTGCAATTTTGGAAACACTTGTTTTCTATTTTTAATTACTCACAATTAAAATTATTTGTTTTCAATCTACAACACTTTTCAACAAAGTAAGTAAATTTTCTTCAATTCTCAATTTTCAATGAGTATTTCATTAAGTATTAAATAAATATATAAAATAAAATATTATTTGTGATCGAAATCAGACGGAGTGAAAAGTTCTAGAACAAAAGAAAAAACACACAAGGAAAATTTATAAATTATTATTTTTTAAGTTTTTCTATTGGTTTATTTTAAAAGTAGCAATATGCGGATCTAGGATAAAAATTCAGTGTCGAGATTTCTAGGCAATACAAAAAAAACAAATTAGTTATTAAAGAAATTAAAAGGTTATGATTTGTAATTCCCTTAAGGTTGTAGCGATTTTTTTTGTAAATGAAGGAAACGAACAAGCTTCATGATTTCTTTAGTGCTTAAATTTTTTTTTCGAAAAAAAATCACAAAATTACGAACTAATGAGTACTTTACGGGATTTCCTCATAGCACTCCCGAATTGGTAGGAAATGTACAGCTCGTAATTTTTTACCTAATAAAACAAATATAAAAACATTTTCAATTTTCATGAGTGTTTAATATTTTAAAACCTAAGAAAATTGTGAAATTGGAACCTTTCTTCAATCGTTTCCTTTTATTTTATTTCGGTATGAAATATTAATTTTATTGGTCTGTAAAACACAGAAAAAAAAACAGTTTTTCAAAAACCATAAATTAGAAGAGAATTCATTTTCGAAGCGAATAAGCCTTTTAATTTAATTTTTACTGATCAACTGTTAAAAATGAGAGGGTCACTGGGGATCCTCTGAAAGTTTCCCTGTTTTGACACTTACCTAACTCCGAAATAAACGAATAAAACATTGAAAAAATCAACTTCGTTGTTCGCTAAGATGAAAAAATATGATATAAACAATAAATTTACGATAAAACATAATCTATAGCGATAAATATGCATAGACTATTTCAAGAAATACAAGTGCACTTTTCAAAGGATCAAACGAGAACTATTTTTTTCTGAAAAGGATCAAATCGACCCTACTAGTGTCATTTTTATCAAACCACTGCCCTTGTCTACCTCAGCTTTCAATTCGTAAAAGATTACGTGCACTGAATCGAACACCTTCGATGACTCAGAATATAAGTCGAACAACTCGATTTTTTGCAAAATCGTTTTAGTCTTAAGGTGTCTACACATCGGAGCTGATTTCATCAAGAATTATTTCAAAAATTTTTGAAAGAAAAATTCATATTTTTGAAGGAATTTTTGAAGGAAAATGCCTCCATGCTGGGTTTTTAATTTTCCATCACAAATTTTTGACAGATTGCCATCATTTCCAAATCTCTTACTCTTCTGATTGTTTTTTCACGAAAATTTGTTGTTTCACTGCTGGAAAAAGTGAGAAAAGTGTTTGGTGAAGTTCCTTGGGATAGTATTTAGTGAATTATGAATATTATGAAGAAAATCTTCTAAATATGCAAGGGAATAGTGTTTTCTGGAGATGTCGTTCCTGGTGGAATCCAACCCACCTTTGAAGGAACATTTCCTCACGTTTTTCTCACTTTTTCCATCAGAAAATAACAAAATTTCGTGAAAAACAATCTTGAATCGTGATGGTTTCCTTCAAGAATTCTGTCAAGAATGACTTTGATGAATTTTATTCCAATGTGTAAAGGCGTCTACACATTGGGAGAAATTTTCGTCAAAAATTGCGTTTTTGACAGAAATTTGACGTTTCCCCCTACAACTCTGCAGGGAATTTCCTTCAAAAAAGCAAATTTTGACAAAAATTTCTCCCAATGTGTAGAGGCCATAACGGGTAATTTCTTTAAAAAATTTTTGTAGGAAATTACCTTCAATTGGATATGATTTTTGAAGAAATTTGTCTACACATTAAGGTGTCTACACATTGAGAACAATTTTCGTCAAAAATTGCTTTTTTGAAAGAAATTGGCTGCAGTGCTGTAAGCAGAAACGTCAAAATTCTGTCAAAAATGCAATTTTTGACGAAAATTGCTCCCAATGTGTAGAGGCCTTTAGACAAATTTTCTTCAAAAATCCATCTTTTGTCAAAAATTATCACCAATGTATAGGCAATTTTTCTTGAAGAACACTTCTTGAAGCTCATTTTTGATAGAAATTTCTTATAATGTGTAGACAGCTTTAGTCCCGACATTATGCACTTCGCGATTATGCACCTGACGAGATTATGTACATACAATTATGCAAATTTGCCTACCATTGGGAGTCAATTTGTGAAATCATTTTTAAAATACGCCTTAATTAACATTTCCCTTAATTTAGCAGGAGGTTTTGGTGTGGAACGAGCATTTTTATATTACGTGTACTTTTAAATTAAGATCACTTTCACAGAATATGTAAACGATGTAAACAATTCTTATAAGCTCATAATTGCATCTAAAAGATGCAGGAAAACTCACTTTTCTCTGTGCGACTTTTTCCGCAAAAGAAATCCAGAAAGTCAATCACTGACTCTGGGGCAGGTCTTCCGGCTACACAAGTCCGTAGGACTAGGTAAAGGGCAGTTGTTGACCACAAAAAGGCAAAAACGTAGAAGTGCTTGAAGGAAGATTTAGGAACTTCTAAGCGTCCAACGAGATGGTTACGACCTTCTTTGAGGGAGAATTTGCCATAGCGGAAAGATTGAGCCAAGAAGACTGGCAAATAGGGCTCAACAATGCCAATTAAACAGCCCACAATTGTCACAGCAGCAATCATGCTGAGGAACAGCATTTCCAGGTGACTCAGAAAGAAAATCATCGTGGATGAAGTGCACTTAATGTAACTAACACGGTGAAATTCTCACAACTGTTTGTAAAATTGATGGAATAAGACGCTTAACGCCCCACTTTCCAATTCAAAACTCTCTTTAATTACAAACAGTAATACTTTTGCCGGGAATAGAAATGCGAGAATCACAGTGAAGAATCACACTAAGAACTCTGTTGAGATTAGCTGCTGAATCCAAACGGTAACCAAGAAGTAATGATCAGTCGCCAGTCTCAGAAATACTAAAGAGAAAGTTTAACTCTTGAGGAATTGTCTATTGATTTTTCTTTCTTCTGAACTTTCACTTATGCACACTTCAATTGTTTAGGAATCTCTTACTCTTGAGGGAATTCCCCACTGAAACTTTTTATGCTGCCCCCACTCTCTACACAAAGACATTTCTCCTCCAGCATTGAACATTATAACAAACTCAAGCAGTTTATATTCAAAACTATATTATCAAATTTTTATCTATGTTGCATCAGTGTCAATGAACTGCTTTGTGGATTACCATTTGATAAAAACACTCTCCTCATTTTATTTGTACATCAAAATATCACTATATGCTTATCCAAAAATATAATTCAATAAACCAGATGGTCCATTCCAAGACGAAGTATCTTGCTTATCATATTCTTCCTCCGGTTCTGATTCCCTTTGGCCATTAGAACCGTATTTCCAAACAGATGTTGGTTTCGATGTTGTAGTTTTGTACCCTACAGAACTCAAGGGTCGATTCCCATTGAAATTAAACCAATTGAAGAGAGATTTTCTAGCTGGTTTTGTAGGTTTTACCTCTTCTGGAATTTCAAGCTCTGTCATTGCTTCCAATTCTTCATTAGTTGTGTTCGATACATTGTTTTCTCCCGTTGTTGATGTTGACGAAAGATCAGTTGTTGTGGTTTTTTCTGAATTTATTAATTCTGTAGTTGAATTGTCTGATATCTGAGGTTCCACAGTTGTCTCTACTTCAATAGGACTTGTAAGAGAATCTGAAGGTTCTAATTCCGTATTTGTTGTGGTATTAGAAGACTCTGTTACTTTTGTTGTAGTAGATCTCAGATCGTAAATGTCGTTCGTAGTTGATAAAATTTCTGATGTCTCTGGTTCCTTAATTGTTTCGATTATAGTAGGACTTGTAGATGCATCTAAAAGTTTTGATTCGGTGTTTTCCTCAACTTTAAAAATTTCCAAATTTTCCGTAGTAGATGTTGTAGTTTCTGTTGTAGTTGAAACTGTTTTTGAAATTAAAGATTCTGTTTGTTCTATATCTGCCGCTGTTGAACCTGCAAAATTAAATTAATGATTATCATCTCTCTCAGATTTATTCAAATTTTTACCTCCTGTTGTTGGGGTTGTTATAGGAACAACAGTTGATGTAGTTCTCTCTGAAGTAATATGATCTCTCTCTATTTCACTAGATGGTGTTCCCTGTGATGTTTTATATTCCGTAGTGGATTCTGTTGCAGTAGGGGTTGTATATAAATCTGCAGATTCCGTTTCCGTATTTAGTTCCCCTACACTGACTACAGTTTCTGTGGTAGTAAAAATACTTCCAGGAATCTGAGTTTCTGTTATTGAATTATCATTTTCTTCAGATTTATTCGAATATACACTTTCTACAATTGTTGATGTTGATGGATAATCTTTTGCTGTAGTTCCCTCTGTATTTAGAAATGTCGTCTCTTCTGTTGTAGATGTATCTTCTACGGATGGCTTAGTTTCAGTAGTAGTTTCCAATACAACAGAGCTTGTGTAAGATTCTGAAAGCTCTGATTCTGTATCTGGTTTGGCTTTAGCAGCTTCTGAAATGTCCGTAACTTGTGCTGTAATCTCGGTAGTAACTTCATTATTTTTAGATGCTGTTGCTTCCGAAGTTGTAGATAAATCTTTTGGTAATTCACCTTCATTATATTTACTAGCTTCCGTTGTTGTTACTTTTTCAGATTGATTGAGTTCAGTATTTTCTAGAGTTGGCGTAGATGTAGTAGGTTTATGGGTTTCTGATATTTCAGGTGTCTTATAATCAGGAATGGTCACATCAGGCGTTGTTGTACTTTCAATATGATCTAAAGTATTAGGGTTTGTGACTATTTCAGAATTTATTAGCTGTGCTTCCTCTTTAGCTGTTGAACTCGTTTCTGTCATTGATTCATATGTGGTATGTTTTGCGGATTCTGTTGTAGTCGAGAAAGTTTCTGTTACTTGTGATGTTGTTATTGTTGTAGGTAATGTAGTCGATGTTGTGGATGATTTTTCTGTTGTTGAGGGGATTGTGGTTGTAGTAGGAACAGTTGTTGAGCTTGTCGCTGTAGGCAATGTAGTTGAGATTGTTGTTGTGGTTGGTATTCTGGTTATGGTTGTCGATGATGTTGTGCTTGTTGTTGATGTTGTAGTTGGTGTCATTGTTGTTGGAGGTATAGTTGTAGGAGTTGTTGTTATCGGATCTTTATTTATATCGATATATACTTCTTCATATGTCTCTCCCTGTTCATATTCCTTGTCAAAATATTCTTTTGATGGATCATAGCAATTTGCATATTCTGGATAATCACATATTTGTCTTTCTTTGTTAAACTCCAAACCATTTTCACAGTGCATCAGTGTTAGTTCACCTCTATTACATTCGTAGTACCTGTGTGAAATATAAATATAATTAATTTTCCAATACATTTTAGTTTAAGACATACCTACGTTGAACAGTCTTCTGGATTAGGAAGCGAAATAATTCTCGGATATTTGGGGCACTCAAAATAATCAGGATACAAAAAAGGACTCACAGATGTTAGTAAAAACAATAACTTCATGATAATTTTCCTAACATTTGACTAAACTTCTTTCGATGAAATCCAAGTGAATACTAATGGTTACGAACAACTCTTGAGTGGATTATGTTTTAAAGACACGTCAAAAGTCACGAAAAAACAATAATATTGAAAAATTTTCTCTGGTTTTAACTTTATGATTTCACACAATGTTTCAAAAACACTTTCAGCAGATTTTTATTGTAATTACCGTTAAACAGTGCACCTAGTAAATAAGGTAAATGAATAAATGTGAACATGATAAGCAACATTTCAACGGTTAAATTCACATGAATATTTATTAATTAAAAATATAATTAGTTTGAGATAACAACTTGGAGTAGTCAATGCAATTCCACAAGAGCGTACACTTTTAGTCTAGCCAGGCTCCTTTGACTGCTCAGAATAGAGAATGTGAACATACACTTTATGGATACCAAAAGGGATTACTTGGTCTTCTATGTCTTCTTGTAGAGTGATTTCTCATATTTATAATAATTTTAGTATATCTTAAAGTACCCTTAAGTTTTCTCAAATGTTCAAAAATTGATGCGGTTGATATTGTTGTTCTAGTCGCTGGTGTCGTCAAAAAATTATTATTTTCTTTAATACCTTTGGAAATTTTCTTCAGTATGGATTTTATAATTGATTGTGTTTCTTTAGGAACCAACACTGCAGAGCCTTTCAAATATGGTTTAGTCGTATTTTCCGTAATGTTTTCAAAATCTAAATGAATAGGTTCCATAGATGTTTGTGTTGTAGTCTGAGTTGCAATCTCCCTTTGCGAATTAGGTTTCATTGTATTAGAATGCAATGTACTTGTATTTTCCTTAATGTTATCAGAATTTATTAGGATGGATTCTATTGTTGATTCTGTTGTAGTCGTAGTTAAAATTACTCCTGGCAAAGAAGTTTGCGTTCTGTTGAAATGTGATGCTGTCGTATTTTCCGTAATACTGTCAAAATTTAAGGATGTTGATTCTGTTGTAGTCGTAGTCGCAATATTTCCAGGTGAATTTATTTGCATCTCATCATCCTGAATTATTCCCGTACCTTTGGCAGTTGATTCTGTTGTTGTAACTGCAAACATTTCTGAAAAATTTATTTGCGTCCTGCCAGAATCCGATGTTCTCGTATCTTTCGTAATACTATCAAAATTTAAAGGTGTAGATTCCAATGTTGATTCTGTTGTAGTAGCTGTTGCAATTACTCCTGGCGTACTAGTTTGCGTCCTGTTAGAATATGACATACTCGTATTTCCCGTAATACTATCAAAATTTAAGGATATTGATGCTGGTGAATTTATTTGCATCTCATTAGACTGTGATGTTGTCGTATCTTCTGTAGTTGATTCTGTTGTTGTTGTAAGTACAAATTTTTCTGGAAAATTCATTTGTGTCCTGTTAGAATCCGATGTTCTTATATCTTCCATAATACTATCAGAATTTAAAGATGACGATACTATTGTTGATTCTGTTGTAGTCGAAGTTACAATCATTCCTGGTGAACTCATGTGTATCTTTTCAGATTGTAATGATCTCATATCTTCGAGAGTTGATTCTGTCGTTGTTGTTGTAACTGCCAACCTTTCTGAAAAATTCCTTTGCATCCTGTCAGAATCCAATGTTTCCGTATCGTCCTCAATACTATCAAAATTTAAAGGTGTAGATTCCATTGTTGAATCTGTTGTAGTCGTAGTTGCAATTACTCCTGGCGTACTAGTTTGTGTCCTGTTAGAATATGACATGCTCGTATTTTCCGTAATACTATCAAAATTTAAAGATGTTGATGCTGGTGAATTTTTTTGCATCTCATTAGACTGTGATGTTGTCGTATCTTCGGTAGTTAATTCTGTTGTTGTAACTACAAATTTTTCTGGAAAATTCATTTGTGTCCTGTTAGAATCCGATGTTCTTGTATCTTCCATAATATTATCAAAATCTAAAGTTGTAGATTCTTTTGTTGATTCTGTTGTAGTCGAAGTTACAGTCATTCTTGGCGTACTTATTTGTGTCTCTTTAGATTGTGATGAGCTCGTATCTTCGAGAGTTGATTCTGATGTAGTTGTAGTTGCAATCACTCCTTTCAAACTGGTTTGGATTTTATCAGGTTGTGACGTGTTCGCATCTTCCGCAGCCATTCCAAAAATTTCATAGAGTATGGGCTCCGTTGTTGCTTCTGATGCTTCTGTTGTAGTCGCAATTGCAATCTCTCCCAACAAACTAGTTTGCATCTCTTCAGACTGTGATGTTCTTATATGGTCGGTAATTGATGCTGTTGTAGTCTCTACTGCTAACTTATCTTTCACCCCGTCAGACTGTAATTTATTCACAACATCCGTAATATTTCCAAAAATTTCCAAGGATGTGGGTGTCGTAGTTGATTCCGTTTTTTCTGTAGATGAATAAGTAGTTTTGAGAACTTCAGGTTTCAATGCTGTTAGTGCTGACGTGAGTGTTGTTTCGTCAACACTAGGCGCTATAGTTGTGATGATTTCAGCTGTTGTCTCTTTTTCTGTTTTGTCATATCTTGCAGAATATGAACAATTTGCATTTTCAGCGAAAACACATTTCCGTTGATCTTCACTAAATACAAACCCTTCTGGACAAGGCATTAATATAGCATCATCAGCAGAACATAGATAGAAGCTATAAAGAATAGTTTCAGTGAAATTTCCACCACTACAACACTGATAACACTATTAGCAAAACTCACCTTGAACAATTTTGGGGATTTGGTACGGGAAAATTGAATATTTTTGCCCAACTTGGACATTTAAATTTATTACTAGAAGCGAATAAACTCAAAGAAAAGAGTAAAATTACTTTAAAAACGAACTTCATGGCATTTGTAATTTTTTTTACAAAATCTAGGTCAAGACTGCTAATCAAGATAATTAAACGTGCGAATAAATTCGTAATATGAACAGTTAAATTAATTGGAAAATTTATGTGATGTAGATTAAATGGTATAAATAAATATAAAGTGAGAAAAACACTTAAGTTGAAATTGAAACTCAATTACGTAACGACTATTAAAAAAGTTGATGAATAAATCTTTATTTATTATTAACAAGATTATTAACTAATTTCAAAGAATAGGCAAAATCCCCATTTTTTTCTATGAGGTTTAGCCGGATTCAGGCCATCTGGCATGGAAATTGATCCACACTTTGAAGATGTTGTAGATTCCGTTGTAAGTGACGGTGTAGCATGAACACCTGCTTCTGCTGTTAATGTTGTTTGTTCTGTTGTTGATGGAGTTGTTTGTTCTGTTGTGGATGTGGTTGTTTCTTCTGATCTTGATGTGGTTGTTGGTTTTGCTGTTGATGTTGTTGGTTTTGTTGATGTTTTTTTGGGCAATACCGTGGTTGATTTTCTAGTATATTGCTTAGTTGATTTTGTTCTAGAATTCGTTTTCCATATGATGATAAATTTAGCAAGTGACTTTGTTGTTGATTTCGTAATTGCCTTCAAGGTTGATTTTATTGTCGTTTTCTTTTTTATTGATCTTGCTGTTGTAGTTGGTTTTTTAGACTGTGTGATAATTTTTGGTTTTTCATATTCAATTTCTACTGGTTTTTCGTAATAGGGATTGGAATTCATCCATTTTGAAGGATTAATACAATTGGCACGTTCAGGATCGTCACACATTTGTCTTACTTTGTTGAACTCTAAACCAAGTGGACAATGTCTGAGCTGAAGTCTTCCCCTAACGCATTCATAGTATCTGTTTGAATTTGAATCAAATCTTCTCTTAAAATTCAATGTATTCGATTTAAAAAAAAAATTCGAAACTTCTTACGTTGAACAATCTTTAGAATTACTAAATACGAGTCTGAACGTTCTTGACCAACCTGGACACACATATCTCTTACGACTTATAAATCGCGCAGCTGCTAAATGTCCTAAACTCAGCAGAAAAATCAATTTTGTTATATTGTTCATTATTTATAAGCCAAATACACCTCAAGAAGCCGAACTAAAGACTGAGACTTGTGAAAACATACATTTCTAAAACAATTATTTAAAAAAAAAATAAGAATGTAAATTTGTGACTTGATTGGGAGCTTAAATTGAGATAAAATGCAAATAACTTTGCTGAAAGTCTGGAGTGTTCATAATTCCTTTTCAAAGTAAATTACTCGTTCTAGAAAGAACATCTCTATTTGCAAGCATCTCTTCGAGGTTGGTTGTTAAGGACCTCAGCTACCAACTTATCTGGTCTTATCGCTAATTTCTATCTTTTTCTTTCCTTTAAGTTGTAAAGTTTTTAATTTTAAACAAATAAAAAATAACATTTCTCTTCTTTATCGGAATTTTCATAAAAAAAGCCCATTCTTGAAATGTATTAGACATTTTGGAGATATTTTTATGGAAGTGTCTTCGTCTTTGCAAATAATTTGTGATCATAAAAAACGATACGTAAGGGAGGGTGGGGCAGTTTAACAACGGGGCAGTTTCAATTTTTGTATATTCTTCTTATCTCTTTGAAAGGAATGGGATAAAACCTTTATGTTTATTGAAGAGATAACTGAAACCTATATATATTCATAAAAATAATTAATTTCGTGACGCTTCTCGTTTGAATTCTGTAATTGATTTTATAAAACTGCATCAAAATGAAACTTTTTGTAATGTTTTATTTTCAACAATTTCTGAACTGTACACTTATCTATCGAAGTAACATAATTGTATTAAATTACCAGTGGTTTTCTGGTTATTATAAGCCATTTAGCGTTGAATGAAATCTAAGACGGTTCTGACAATTTTCATTTGAGTTCCGGAAGTTCGTGAGGGGCAGTTTCATGCAAGCACACGGAGAAGTTTCCAGTGTCTAACAATTTACTTTTCTAATCAAAATTAACTGAAAATGATCATTGAAAACGTTTTGCAGCTCTTTTTGTCGATAAAGTTCGAAATTATGAAAGTAGTATTTCCTAAAGGTTCATAAAAAAATTTTAAAAAATAATCTTTCAGTGTTTTTTAAGTGCTTAGAAATGATGAATTTAATTGTTATAATATATTTTCAGAATGTTTAAAATACTATTATAAAACTGTTATACTAAAAAGGACATGTTCTACGACGATATAATGATCCAAAAATATACAGAATTTGCTTAGCACTACAAAAGACATTTCTTTCGTATAAAAATTCAAAGAAAACTGATCATTAATGAGAAATAGGCTTGGAAATCTTAGGCGATATTTTATTTTCTCTGTATGATCAATTAGTGTTCAAATTCTGTTATAAAGTTCTTGTTCGATATTTTTAGGTTTTTGAGTCTTAGAAGACTTCAA
Organism: Phlebotomus papatasi; assembly: GCF_024763615.1. Classification (NCBI taxonomy): domain Eukaryota; kingdom Metazoa; phylum Arthropoda; class Insecta; order Diptera; family Psychodidae; genus Phlebotomus; species Phlebotomus papatasi. Next base: position 10,846,722 of record NC_077223.1, read on the forward strand.
AATAGTAATTTTAATCAATTCTGGTATCGCAAGTTTCCTATAAACACGTTTTAACTTCCTCAAACATTGCCTCATACAGTAGAGTCTCGCTATAAGCCATCGCTCTATAGTCCACAATTTATCGACCGCTGATTTCAAAACACTGATTTTAAGTTAGGTTATGTTTTTTAGTATGCGACATGCATAATTATTTTAATATTTTTGGCAAACTTTATTAAGTAGTTGTGATAATTGTGATCCATAATGAAGAGAACGAGGACAAGTACCACAATCGCAAAGAAAGTGGAAGCCGTCGAGCAATTTCAATACTAAAAATCGTTGATAATTTTAAAAAATTACATGGACTATATGTGCGACCCAAGTGTCAAATTTGAAACCAAATATGGACTATAGCGAGACTACTGTATTTATCTTGAAATTGCCCCGCAACGGGGGACTTTCACACATTCTGCCTTTCAAGTGAAATGAATTTCTCCACAATAGACTAATGAAATTAAAGGATTATTGTTACTATTTTTATTAACCCTAAACACAACTGTAATTCACAGAATATACAAAGTTTTACTTCTGTTTATCATCTTTTTGCAAAATGGTCCCAAAGTCCATTTTGCAATTCAGGGGTGAAACTGCCCCACCCTCCCCTATTATAGTTTCTTTTCCCAAAACGGTTTTGCTTAAAAAAAAGTTGGAAGTATAAAAAATTTTTAAAATTATTTTTCATTATAAGAATTTAAAAATTCGTCATTTTTGAGCTAAAAAAATTACTATATAGCAAATAGCTGGAGACTTCCAAGAAATATCCTAGATTCCTTCAACCCTTTACTTTATAATTATGTACACACATAAGGTAAAAGTAACTTTAGGTAGTCAGGAAAAATTATTTTCTTTATGGGACACCGGTGTTCCAATCGTCCTTAAAGGGTTAACTCTTTCGTCTCTTTTGGGACTCTGAGTACCCAAAGCAGCGTATGAATGTTCTGTGAAAAACAATGTTTTTTAATTATTCAGAAAACTGATAAAAATCAGATTCTTGTGCATGATTACAAACTATGAGAATGTCCAAATATAAGATATTTTTTGTAGGGCCTCAATTAATTCCTGAGCTTAGATATTTTTGATTAAAAAATTGTGAAATTGGTTTGCAGCATATGCTGCGGTCCGGAGTTAATTGAAAAAAAAAAAAAAATATTTTCCTGCCAGATTTTTCGCGAAAACTCTTGTTCTTTGCATCCAAACAAAAAAACCATTTTTTTTAAGGAATAATCTTACTAAAATCCTGGGTACTTCCTTGATGGATCCCCATATCGTAAAGCCAGGCTCTTGAACCAAAGTTCAATTTTGCCTACGCAAAAGGGAAAAGAAAATTCAAGGGGGAGATATTAGCTTGGAAGTGGTGTACACTGAGATGGAAGTACAGCGGAAGTGGAAGTCTCAAAAATAAAATTATTTTTGCTTTTTTCATTTAAGTACAGTAGGAAAAGTGCTGGTAAACATAGCGCAATTAAAATGTGTCTTGGAAAACTAAATTTATGTCATTTTTGATCGCAATTATCGTCAATTCCTCATCAAAATTCTTGTAAAAATGTTCAAATATCGTTCAACTAATGCCATCTATTGCAATGGACGAAACTTAATGGAATTCCTTGCAAAAATTTTCAAATTATGATTTTCAGTTAAAAAATATTCGAGTGTAATGAGTATAATAGTAGTCGATTCTTTGAGATGGTTTAGCTACTGAAAACTATCGGGAATGACTAAAACTAAATTATAGGATATTAATTTAGCCTACTACTTTCAGAAAAAAACGAAGAATTAAAAAAAAAATATAAATGATTATTTTTGTATAATATTTACGACTCAAGTTCTGAAATTCTATTTATGACACAACGACTAAAGTAGTATAAATCAGAAATCTGCAATAATAATAATAATTATTATTATTATTATTATTTATTCGCTCTCCAAAGAATATTTACAATGTACAGCTGTTTGTTTTAAATATATTAAAAAGATGTCCATTCCTATACAAATGCTTAAAAATAGTGATTTCTATGTCTTTTCCTATCATTGCGTCCACCGCCGTCTTAGCGTTGGTGACCAACCTCCAGAGGTAAATATATATATGGTTATATATATGATTCTTTTGGTTTTGAATTTTAATTCGACAATATATATATTTTTTTATTATAAACTTTAATGTATTTTTTGTATACAAAAATAATATTTTTAACATAAAACGAACTCTATTTTTTAGAAGCGTGATAATCTGAATTTTCGCATCTTTTAAGGACATATATATTATGATTCATATACAAAATGTCATTTTCACATTCTTTTAAATAGAATATTTTAAATTCTTTTAAATTTTTCTAGACAATGATGTAAACAGAGAGATTAAAATTTAAAGAAAATGTACATACTCTTGGTAGAATTTTGGATATTTTTTAGAACTTAATTTGTAGTTCAAAACCGTGAGTTTTTCAGTATAAAATTTTTGACCATTAATTGGTAGGTATTCCCTAATTTACTTTTTCATTATACTCTATCTTGTTCGAATTAACGTTAAATATACTTTTAAAAACGTTTTGTTAAAAACGTTAAAAGTATAATAACATTTAGCAAAACCTGAATCATCCTAAATTAAATATGTTCAATGTCACGAGTATATGTATGTTCAAAATTATACACAGACTAGTCTTTTTTATTGTTTAATAATAATTATGGATATTTATGTTCATTGCTAATTAATTACTGAAAAACAGCGTATTAAAGATAATTCTTGCAATCATTTTTTTTCAATATTAAGAATTAGATATCTAAAACAAGTAAGTTATTTGGACATTTAAATTAGCAATAAGGATTTCCATGAATGCGAATGGCATTGCACGTATAGTGACGGTAGTTGTTCTACTGCGTTTAAATTATGAACACGTACCTAGTAAAAATAAAAAATTAGACGAATATCAATATTAGTTTGTGAATTTTAATAAAATTTTCTGAAACACTAAATAGTATATTAAAGAAACGAATATTGTAATGCAATTTATTAGGTTTATTTCTTTCACCAATTGAGTCGCATTGGAATGTCAGAACTAACAAACTAGTAATAAATATAATTTAAAATTTTGCAAATGGTGAAGAAAAAGCTTTGAATAAAGTATAAGGAGATTTAGAAAATAGACGTCTCAGTTTTGTTTAATTAAAAAAATTGTTAAGTGATGATATACACTGTTTGTTTCTATGAGAATTTCTTGATTCATATTTTCTTCTGAATACTAATATTTTTATTTTAAATATATGTTCTACGTGAAAAATAAATAAATTTATTATAACATTGACGCTTGCAGATCAATTCCTCATGTATAACTTTTCTAGATTAATTTAAAAAATCAGCCTTCTAAAAGAGAAATGATTAAAATAAAGCTTTATTTTCAGTTTAATTAAAATGCAATTACGATATCTAAAAAAGCGAAAAATAATAATTTAACCGTTCGTTGAAGAAAATTCAAATTAGAATTTAGTCGTTACTTTTAAATTCAAATGCCGGAAGTGCTTGGAAGTGTCTAGAAGTGCAAGAAGTGCTGGAAATCACCTATGGCACTTCCGGAAGTGTGGAAGTCTTTGACGTTTCCCATACAAATTTAGGAAGTGCTGGAAGTGGTGTACACGATTTTTCGTCTAATATCTCCCCCTTGAGAAAATTAAAAGACACTGAATTGGTGGTGAGAAAAATGATTTTATTCCTCAGAAAGAAAATTCCCTGTGGACTTGTGTCACGTGCTCAGCGGTGGAAATGTATCACAAAACACCCTGAAAATTACTTGAAGAGGAAACTGCAAGGAAAACAAGTCAAATTTGTAAAAGACTTTCCGGAAAGTCAAAGCAGAGAGAAAATCTCACCTATATGGATACCCTTGAGCTTTGCTCCTGAAAACTGAGAGGATGAGTGAGAAGAAAACGGCAACAAGGAAGAGTCCTGCAATAGCCATTATCCGTCCCTTTCTTGCATCTGTGCTGTTTCCAGCTTCTGTGAGGAGAATCATTCCGGCCACAATCATGGCATTGAGGAACATCACGATGTAGGTCTCTATTACAAGTTGCCCTTGAGATGAGCCATGAATGTAGGATACCCCTCCGTTTTGGGTCTTGTGGACAAAAGGTGGGCTCCGGATGTGATTCCACATCTGACCAGAAACCATGGCAAAGCAGAAGATGATGGCCATAAAGCCCCACATTTGCTTATTGGCCAGAAACTCAAGGTTATTGCGTCGGAGGTAGAAGAAACCACCCACGAGGGATGCCAACATAGCCATGGCCAGTGTTCCGGAATAATTGGGTGGCCGGAAAACGCGAATCTGAACATCTGTACGCTCCTGTATCCACTTGGCAATCACCTCTGCTGAGAAGCCCACCCTCTGGATGTCCATTGTGTCACTGCCCTTGGGTTTCCCCTTGGCTGGGAAATGCATAAAAACTGGAGCTGTGTTGAGTCTCATCATTTGGAATACACTGGAACCCTCATCGAAGTCCACCATGGCGAAAAAGAGCCGACTGCTGTAGCCTGGTGAGAAGCGATAGGAATTAGCCACGATGACGAACTCATCATGGGCATGCCGACAGATGACACACTGCCTGGACGGAGCCAGAGCTGTGAACATCACCACCATTGAATAATTCCTAGGTTGAGTCTTTACAAACTCCTTGAAGGTTTGTCCATTGAGACGAAGGACGGATTTCTTCATTGTCATATCCATCAGCTGCTGCACCTTATCTCCCAGCGATGTGGAGCCCTGGAAAAAATTCCCGGAGAAAATCAATGACGTGTCCGCACTTAAAAATATTCCTAAATTTGAGAATCTTACCCCTTTGGAGCGACTCTGGGCATCGGATTCCGGCAGAAGAGTCACACACAGGGTGAGGAGGAGGCCTACAGTAGCTAGTAGACGCATTGTACACGGATTTCCTGGACAAATTTGAGATTTTCTCACACCGCAGACAATTTTGCCCGGTGACACTTAAGTACCCCGGTAAACCTCACGCAATCACACGATTGCTACGCGTTAGCACTTTTAAAAGCATTTGATTTACCAAGTGTTTCATGAAACATTGCATGTTTCATGTTTGTTTTATTAAAGAAATTAATAAATTATTATTTTATATTGTTCATGCATTAATAGGACTATAGGGGAGACTGGGACAAAAAGTCACAAAACGGATATTTTATTTTTTACAAGCTACCCGAGAACCTCTAAAATTTCTAATTGGCACAGTTTTATAGGAAAGGAGAATGGTCAAAACTATATAGGCGCTGGTCCCGGAATCGCCACAAACGAGAGTAGGCGTATTTTGTAGGTACTGATATAAGATTAAAAAATTGCCAGGACCCAGGACGATAAACGCTGGGAGTCCTTGTAAAAAAGCGTCTATCCTTCCGATAAATCACTATTTTGACAACAAATTACTCAAGAACGACTAAAGCGATCTTGATGAAGTTCGGTATAGGGTCAATGTATTACTTAAACTTTTTATCTATGCATACCACCCCCTCCCCCGACCCTCCATTCTTGTAGCCCTCATACAAAATGAGGCCATTTTATCTTACGACTTCTTTCTAAGAAGAGGTACAATGTTGAAATGCGGCATGCGAAAAAGTCTTAAAGAAAACTTTTGAACCATACATACCGAACCCTTCTTCCATCATCCCTTATGCTAGGCTCCATACAAAATGAGAACATTTTACCTTATAATTCCTTTCTGAGAGGAGGTAAAAGGCTGAAATTCAACATGGGAACAAAGCTTATGGAAGACCCTTTAACAAGCATACCACCCCATCACTATACCGAATTTCATCAAGATCGCTGAGGAATCAGTGGCGTACCCAGGACCCAAGTTGGCTCTTGGGCGGATCGATTTCCCGGGTTCGATTCACTGTTGTGAGTTCGAGTCCCGCCCGGTGCAAAGATCTGAATGTTTAGAAAAAGACATTTTCATTGTGATGTAACGTAATAAAAATGCACCGCCTCGACCAACAACTCCTAGAGCATGGAAGAAGCATTCACTATGAGAAGGCGCTCCTAGGCGGTCTACAATGAATTTCGCATATTCTTCCAACACGGGATATGACATTGTAAAAATGATTACTTTGTAATAAATATCTCGATACGATTAATAATAATCAAGATCGCTTTAGTCGTTCTTGCGTAATTTGTTGTCAAAATAGTGATTTATCGGAAGGATAGAGGCCTTTTTACAAGGATTCTCAGCGCGTATCGTCCTGGGTTCCGAGATTTTTTTAATCTTATACCAGTATCTGCAAAATGCGCCTACTCTCATCTCTGGATAAAGATGAATCGGTGCCCATATATACTTTTGACCATTCTTCCTTCTAAGAAATAGTTTTTATGCTCTAGAATTTTTCCTCCATAGTTTAGAACATTGGTCCCAGAACAAAAGTTGTTACCTTTACCAATGTCTATTCATTGACATAGGTCCCGTTCGTGGCGATTCCGGGACCGGATTTGACCATTCTCCTTTACCGTTCTACAACTCTGTGAAAATCATTTTCTGCTATTTTGTAAGGAAATAATACATTTATTGAGCCGTTTTCTAAAAGGTAATTTTGTGATCATTCTCAAAAAAGCTAGAACAAATAGTATCAGGCATAAGATACTATTTGATTTAAGTAAAATACCTAGATTACATATTTTCATAAGAAATTTATTCTTCTACACCTTTGTAAAATACCGTTTTCTCTATCTGAGCGTGAAAAGCGCATTTTAAGCTATTTTACAAAAAAAACACACAAAAGACTGCAAATCGTTTGACCAATGCAAACAACAAGCGTCGACACATAGCATTGACGTTTCTTTTCACCCTGGGACATCAGAAATTGTTTCGGTTTTTGTTACTTTTTGCTACATAGCTTTTGCTACTTTTTACCCCAAGTGGTCGTTTTTAACACTTGGAAGGACCCTAGTGGCAGCCGCTGCCAATTTAGTTTTTAATTTTATTTTTTATATTGATGAATATATCATTTCGCCTGGAGGCCCGATTGAATGCGTGCAGAATTTATCTGGCTATTTTTTCGTTATAATTTTTTTTAATAAAAATTAAATATTAATGTAAATATATTGCAAAAACAAAAAACTGCACTCGGAAGGACCAAGTGGCAGTTGCTGCCATATGCATTTTATATGGGAGTTTTACGTTCTGCAAATGTAATTTTCTTGATTGTTAGTGTGTTAAAAGCCTTAAAAGAACAAATTGAAAGTGTTTTTGCAAATTATTGAGAAGAATTATGGGAAATATTGAATTGGGAAATATGAATAATTTTGGGAATTATTCAATTTTTCTCTTACTTTCCAAAGCTCAAAATCCATTTTGTTAAACAAATTTGCTCGTAGTTCTTGTATTACATCGGCGAGCATTATGAAATATGTATTTTTAAATAGCTTTTAGTGCACGATTTCGAAATATATCAGACTGATAAGTCAATTCTCTTTAGGAAAAACCTTACCAATAGTCTTCAGTGCCTCTAAGCAAAAATGTAGAGAAAAATGAAATGTCGAGAGGGCTCTGACCGGGTTGCTACAAAAACTGGTACTTTGAACATGTTTCAAGTTTCAACCGTGTTTCAAGCATGCTTTTTCTTTGTTTTAAAAGCAGCAGCTAAAAGAAACAGAGAACCAGGACTTCCATGCTGAGCACAACGAATGTTCAGTCGGGTTACGTCATTTTCTTTGCATAAACAGCCAAAATAATTATTTTTCCGTCTTTTTCGGACCCTGAAATCTTACAAGATCACTAATAAGACCACCCAAAAAGTAATATAGAATTAGGGGAATGTGTTTCAATTGTAAGTTTTGAAGAATTTTGTGGAAAACCCTGAAAACTCGAAGAAAGTGTTTGGCTTTTTGAAGGGTATTGGAAGTATTGTGAAGTTCGTGGCGTGACATTTGATTTGTTGAATAAAATTGGCTGAATTTAGCAGCACATCATTTGAAAAATATCTTCCGGAAAGCATGGCAGGTAAGAAGGTGTCCAGGAAGTGGCACAGAACAGGGTCTTAAAGGAGAATTTTGCAGAATATGTGATGCAGGCCGAGGAAGAGACGGAGGAGATGTTTGAGTGCAGTCGTTGCCAGATGAGCTTCACATCGGTAATGGAGCATGTCCGGAAGTACCATAATGGTCAGAATGTGGTGATTGAGATGGACGATGGATTGGATCAGGAGACCAATGAGCAGGAAAATGAAGAAATTGAGCGGTTGGAAGAGGAGTCGGAGGAGGATCTGGTTGAATATGTGAGTGAGGAGGATTCTCAAGTCATTAAAAGTGAGCCAGAGGGAATTGAAGAGGAAGAGCCTCCACCAAAGCCACAAATTGTGGAAAAAATTATACATCCGACGGAGGTATGTCAGGTGAAATCAGAGAGGGATTCCAGTGGAGGAACATCTTCAAAAGCTGCCACAGAAGATGCTGGAACTTCAAAGGAGACTGTGGTGGATGAAGATTGGTTCCCGGAGCTTGAATTGGATTACAAGTGCAAAGAATGTGGTACAGTCTTTGCAAATAATAAATCCCTGAGGCTCCATCTGAAGATGCATAAGCCAGTTCATCAGAAAACTATTGAGGAATCCATTCAGAGTGACATGCGCGGGGTGAAGGAGGAGGCACCAGAACAGAAGACAACGTTTCACTGTGAGAAGTGCAATAAGGACTATGATGAGGCCTTCTTGGCCATGCATTTGAAGATGCACAGTGACGAACCCAGCTACCTCTGCAGCATCTGCAACAAGAAATTCGAGAGTGAAGAACACTTCGCGATGCATCAGAATGCCCATCAGGAACTGAGAACGGTGTACGGGAAGCAGACCAGGAAGAAGGATACTCCTAGGCCCTACAGCTGCCAGTACTGCGACAAGAAGTTCATTCGGCCACATGAGAAGGTCAAGCATGAGAGGATTCACACTGGGGAGAAGCCACATGTCTGTGAGGTCTGTGGGAAGTCTTTCCGGGTAGTCTACTGCCTCACACTCCACATGAGGACTCACACAATGGTGCGCCCCTACGTTTGTGCTACTTGCGGCAGAAGGTAAGATTTGGCGCTAAAATGCTTTCCACTAGATGGCATTGTTATTTAAAATTTACCCCAATATACTTCGGTCGAGATATTTTCAAAGCGCAAAATCACATAGTCAAAGACCCTGCAATATCGACTTCGTGTATTTGTCATTTGAAAGGAGAGCCAGTTAGCACTCCCCTAGACAAGGATGGAAATACACACGACCCGGAGGTGGCACCAGAGTCTCCGGGCACCCATTTTTTTTTTGAATTGTCCGACTTGTCCACACTAAAGACCTACAGTTACCGTCCTTAAAATTTGTTAATAATTCCTTATTTGCATATTAATTTGGATGAGATTCTTGGAAGAGGATAGAGAGAGCAATACACAGTACCTTACAAAATTACAGTGACAAATTGAATAATTTTTCAGAACCCTTAAAAATGTGTTACTACAATTTTATATTAGGGTAAATTAAGCTAATTCAAAACCTGCTCTAAATGGAAACTTTTCGCTACTCCAAATGGAAACGTCATTGTTTTCATGACAAATACAGTACTAAATTATTATATTTATATATTTTCTATACCACAGTTTCATTATTTTGTTAATTTTGCTCCAAATAAAGCAAAAATACATTCATATTCACAAATTTTAATTTGTTAATTTCTCAGAAAAATTAAAAGTACCTTTTCACTATCGTATTTTTCATCGATTGACCATGTTTTCCAATGAAAAACACAATAAAGTGACTGTTTATTCGTTTTGTTTAACATTTATGTCATATTTCTGGCTAATTTAAGTTAAATTAAGTGATAATCTTTCTTGTTAACGGTACGTGAAGTTTCCAAATGAAATAGGGTGAATGGTGGAAAGCGAGACACTTAAGAAAAAATTCAATTTCAAATGCATTTTAAACTGAATAAATAATTATTTTTTACCATTTTTTTGTATCATGGAATTCTTTGACAAATATTTTAACAGAATCTTAACAGTTGTTATTAAATATTGCAACCGAATAATTGGAAAATTCACGGAAATTAAAAAATAACACATTTTGAAAAAATGGACAAAATTTTGGAAAGTTGGACAAAAACTTTTGGAAAGTTGGACATAGTGATAATAATGACAAAATATCATACAAAATGTGTAGAAAATCAAATGTTGAGGGTTTTCTCTGTATACTTGCACATTTGATGGTTATGCTAATCTCTCCTTTATGTCCGGGTAATAGTTGAGGAAAGCTAATTACCAAGAACTTCCTGGACGTCCAACCAAAAAGAGGTTCTGTAAATTTCACAGACGCCTCGCGCTGTCCAGCAGTTATAGTTTTAAAGCGGATGCAACTTTTTAGCACATTTCAATTCCCCATCCGCCCAGGTCCTTTTTCACTTGCTTTGGGAGATCTGTAGAGGCTCCCCTTTGTCTTTCTCCAGGAGTTTTTGCGATATTTACTATCCATTCTGTCAGAAAAAGTGGTCTTCGGAATCTGGAAATCTGCAGCCTTTTCCAGGAGATTTTCTCCTTATCAGCTGCTGACTGCTGTTGCAACTATTTCTCCGGATACTTAAGGATCTTTGTCGACCTTGTTAACATGATTTCACTGCACAAAACCACCAAATTCATTCACAAAATCAACTTGTCCAAGATTTCATAAAACTTGTTTTGAAAGCAACGCGAAATTAAAACACTTTTCTATCCTTTTTAAATGTAATATTTCACAAATATTTTTTATTCACCTTTTAAATGAATGTATGACCTTCGATTTTCACTACGGACTTAACAATATTTCACAAATTATGCCGAAAAATCAAACAAAACACTTTGATATTTTCCTAGCAACTTCCATAAGAAACAGAGAAAATGACAACTACCGTGTCAAGGTTATGAATAACACGCATGCAATACATTTTTTAAATTCTTCTTGCAAGTCATCCTTTGATTGTTTTATAACGATTTTTGCATTTTTAACTTCTAAAATAGTTATAAAATTAGGTTTAATAATCTTTTTATCGAAAATTGAAATATTTAATTGATTTATTATCAAGTTTTTAAGAAGGTGTCTCACATTCCACACTGCTTTGTCCAACTTTCCAAACTGTCTCGCTTTAGGTCAATTACCCTAATTACCTATTTCGTGAACAAAAAGGGTTTTTCTGAAGTGTCTGCAAATGCTTCAACAGCAAACCCCGGAAATATGATTTTTTTTTTGGAGGGATTTTCTTTTTGTTTTTGATGAGAAAGGAGGAAAGATCAGAGGGGCAATTCACGAAAGTATCCAGACAAAATTTAGACTGGTTACTGCCTGTTTTCTGTGAAGCGAATTTCGCCATTCCGTAAAAAGGTGCGTCTCCTCGCTAAACATGGAGGGTGTATAAGGTTTTGGGTCTTGTACCTGCTGGAATTTCGGGTTGTATCCAGAAAATTTTACCCTCCAGCTCGAGACCGGAGGGTACAATATTTTTTTTGCCAAAATCTTATGTAAAAATTATTTATTTGCATTATTTTCTTTAAATAAAGATGCCCATGTATGAAAATTATAAGAAATTTGAGGATTTTCAAATTTTATAAACGTTTAATTACTCCATGCGTTCTGAAAAAAATAGATTTTGTGAAAGTTCAGGGATTAATGGAATTATTATTAAGGATTAAAAGTTTCAGATTTTTTTTTTATTGCTAAATGTGCATACGATTCATTTCGGCCCTAAATTTTCGCCAAGCTAAGACTTCTACAATGATCCAAAGAAAATTATTTTTAATAATCTATTTAAAAGTTGAATTAAGTAATAATAAATTAAAAATTAATATCAATTAACCCTCTAAAGATCACCATACTTGACAATCAATGCACGCTTAAAAAATATTATATTTTCATCGTTTTAAATAATATATTTTCCAATTTTAAATACGCGTCTTAATAAATAAACTGCTATTTGCGTTTTGCCTACTTTTCGGCGATAAAAATTGACTGAAAAATGCATTAAAATTAGGATTATTTACTTTTCGCCATACCAAATATGTTTCCGCCATATTCGCCGTTCAGTCAATTTTGTCTGGATATTTCGTGAATTGCCCCTCAGGAATAAGAACAAATCCTGCACTCAAGAGCAACTCAACAAGATTTTGGAAGCCTTTTGCCGCGGTTTCACTTACACTGTTTGTCTCCAATTAGAAACTTTCCCTTGTCTCCATTTGGATTAATATGTTTCCAATAGAAGCATTTTACGTTCGCGTATTTTTTTTATATTTAAGAAGTTTTTAAATGACATCTAAAGAATTTTCACTAAACAGTAACATTCTAGAAGAGTCAATGAGCAAATTTATGTAATTTTCTTCAGAAAAAAAAAATGAACTTGAAGTGTTGAATCTTCTGTCAAAGTTGAAGCATCTGGAAATGGTTTTGAATTAGGACATTTACCCAAGTTTTAATAATCTTTTGATTAAAAATTGAGACAATTAATTGATTTATTGTAAAGTTTTAGGGACGTGTCCCACATTCCATACTGCTTGGTCCCACTTTCCAAACTGTCTCGCTTTCCAAATTTTACCCTATTATTTTCCTTAAACTTCTGGTAAGACTGGCTTGATACACTCAGCGAAATTGCCATCGAAGTAGATGAACCACAAAATAAATCATTTATACTGAAAAAATAAACCCCAATATATTCAATGACATATCATTCTTATCTAAAAACGATTCTCTCCTATTCTATATTAATAAAATAAAAAATATTTTATTTTTAATTAGGGGTGTTTCTTCCCTGTCACACGCATTTTTTTGAGTGCTTCAAAATGCAACTTTTTACCCTTTTTAAAAAAAGTTACCCTAAAATTTTTACCCTCTAAAAATATAATTTTTTATTAGGATATCTCGAAAACAGATTAGATTCTTTGTTTTCCAATTAGATTCAAAGCTCATGCTGTGTACAATCATCACTTGAAGACACACAGCGAAGAACGCAACTACCCTTGTCCCTACTGTCCGAAGAAATTCAAGACATCAGTTCAGCTGGCTGGACACAAGAACAGCCACACGAAGCCATTCAGCTGCACCGAATGCAATCGTCCCTTTGCATCGCTCTACTCTGTGAAGGCGCACATGGAGATGCATCGGAAGCCGGCAAATGGCCTGAGATACAAATGTTCCATCTGCGGAGCAACTTACGCTAGAAATTCTTCCGTTAAGGATCACATCAAGGAAGCTCATCCTGTTACGGAGGGTGAGGAACTTTTCTCCGACGTCGAACGCTCACAGGCAATTCCTGTTGAGATTCTTGACGTGGAAAAGGTCAGTTGCAAGGTGGATTTTATTTCTGAGTCTTGCGAGCGACAGTTCAAATCCTGAGTCAGACCTTTATAATTTTTTTTTTACGTTTCCAGGATATTACGGGGACAAATGTACCGATAGAATTGCAAGTTGAAGAGATTGATGACGAAGTGCTGATGGGCGAGGCCGAATGGATAAATTAAAAAGGCGATTTAATTGTATTTTAAATGCTCTATTATATATAATTATCAATCCTCTGAAAAGGTATAATAAAACGATATTTCCTTCGAAAAGCCACATGCTTATTAGAACACTATCTAATCATCGCAAGTACACCTGGAGCTGCATGGCCGTCTGCAGGAGCACCTTGATGCCCGGCATGAACACAGCGATCTGTGAAAAGTCCGCTCCCGAGCACATTTGCGTATGCAGCGCTAGTCCATTGGCATAGTCGCCAATCTGGACAAATTGCACAAGTTGGTTGAGGGATGCTAGGGTACTTGGGGTCAGCTAGAAAACACAAAGGACGCTCTGGAATGAATCCTTTGGGAGAAGAAATAACTCTGACTTACCTTGTATTCCCGCAGCAGATCGTAGAGACTCTCAAGGCGACGAGCTACATCCTCCAGCTTCCTTTTGACTTGCTGAAGGAAGAAATTGGCACATTTTATAATTTTCTTCTGAAACAATAGGGAAAATCGCGGTGAAATGATAACTTTGGCTCTCGCTAGTATCGATTCGACACTATCGCGAATCTCTAGTATCGTTAGATCCAAATGATATGAGATGAAATGAGTGTCGGCTCTTCTCGTATTGTCGACTCGTTATTGTGACACTTTGGGACAGTGCAACATAACCTCACCCTCGCTTGTTTTGATTTTGCAATCGGAGTTTTTTCAGTTATGGCCTCTACACATTGGGAGTAATTTTCGTCAAAAATTGCTCTTTTGAAAGAAATCGTCTGCACTGCTGTAGGCGGAAACGTCAAAATTCTGTCAAAAATTGCGTTTTTGACAGAAATTTGACGTTTCCCCATACAACTACGCTGCAGGGAATTTCCTTCAAAAAAGCAATTTTTGACAAAAATTGCTCTCAATGTGTAGAGGCCATAATCTAATTGATTTTAAATTAAAATACGAACTCAGAAATATTTTTTTCATGAAAAGTGTGATATTAACTCTTTCCGGACCACAACATATCCATCGAACGAATTTCAGTAAAACTCACTCTATTGTAAGTCTTAGTGGTCAAATATGATACTTTTGTAGAGAAAGAATTTTCTCCGCCTCTGGGAAATTGGAAAACTCATGGGAACTCTCGTCCCCTAAAGAACGCAAAGGATACAAACTTGGACAAACTTCAATTTTCCAAAAGCCAATAATATCAATTTTGTGAATTATTTTTGCGTGTCAAATGACTCCTTTACAATGTTGATCACTAAAACAAGAAGAATTATTGACCAGTATCTTGTGGGATGTCCAGGAAATGCTAAAAAGGACACCAAATTCCTGCTTGCCAACAGATTCCTCAAAATATTTCACACAATAACATTTTGACACACATTTCTCTCAACACGATGTTATTGCAGACACATTAAGCTTTCTCAAGAGCCAAAAACACTTCCTGGACAATCAGAATTCACCAAAATCTGGAAGAATAGGAAAAACTTCCCCGAAAGCAATCTCCCTCGCTGCCAAATGTCAAAATTATCGGTCATATTGGCAAAAATTTCGCTCCCGCTTGGAATATTCCCGTCAAATCATTGCTCTACCTGCCGACCCGTCAAATAATATCTGCAGATATCTTTAAGATTTCTGTAGAGAAAATCTACACCTCTACAGAATATCTGCAGATAATTCTGTAGATATTCTTACGAATTTTATTTGGGCTTGGGACAAAATTCGTCAGAATATTTCGGCAGATTTTCTGACGAATCTCTGACGAATTTCTGTAGATATTCTGCCGATTTTCTGTAGATTTTTTCTACATTCCAGACTTTCCAGACAAGATGTGTCAGAAGAGATGGAAAAATTTTTCATTGAAGTTTGCGAAATTCAATAGAGTTATTTTTTGTGATATCACGGTGTTTATATAAAATAAAGAATTCTGCGACGCCGTGTTACAAGTAGAGAAAAGTGAAGTGAAAACTTTAAGCAGAGTATCGACCTAAATTTCGTGTTTTTGTACCATTCGATTGGCGATTTTTAAGAAATTGGTTTTTTGCTCGCATCTTTTTACTTATTTAAAATGTTTAATCGGTAATGCTTGTTAAGCAGAGCATACCATTTTCTTTATAACTCCTACAGTTTCTACATAAATCAACAATATTTTTGTGAAGTAATGCACACTATGCCTATTTTCTCGGCAGAAATTCTACCGAAAATCTGTAGATTTTCTGCAGAAATTCTGCCGAAAATCTACAGATTTTCTAGCAGAACTTCAGCAGAAAATCTACAGATTTTCTCTGAATACACTGGAATATACCGTTAAAATTCAAAAAACCTCAGAGTAAAATCGGCAGGTAGAATAATGATTTGACGGGGATTTTACTCGGAGGTTTTTTGAATTTTAACGGTGTATTCTAGTACATTCAGAGAAAATCTGTAGATTTTCGGCAGAATTAATTCGTAGAAAATCTGCAAATTCTCGGCAGAATTTCTCCCTAGAAAATCTGCATAACCTCCATTTCTTCACAAAAATATTGATAATTTATGAAGAAACTATAGAAGTTGTAAAGAAAATGGTATGCTCTGCTTAACAAGCATTACCGAGTACACATTTTAGATAAGGAAAAAGTTGCGAGCAAAAATACTGATTTCTTAAAAATCGCCAATTAAATGATACAAAAACACGAAATTTAGGGTGACATTCAGCTTAAAGTTTTCACTTCACTATTCTCTACTTATAACACGGCGTCGCAGAATTCTTTATTTCATATAAACACCGTGATATCACAAAAAATAACTCAATTGAATTTTGCAAACTTCAGTGAAAAATATTCCATCTCTTCTGACACATCTTGTCTGGAAAGTCTGGAATGTAGAAAAAATCTACAGAAAATCGGCAAAATATCTACAGAAAGTCGTCAGAGTGTGCACCAGGATTCGTCAGAAAATCTGGAAAAATTTCTGACGAATTTTGTCCCAAGCCCAAATAAAATTCGTAGGAATATTTACCGATTTCTCGGCAGATTTTCGGCAGAGGTGTAGATATTTTCTGCAAAAAACTTAAAGATATCTGACGAAATTATTTGACGGGTTCTTACAAGGTTGGTGTCAAAAAGCAAATGGCGGGCATTGGCGGGATAACCTTACATTTGACCTCTAGATTTTTCTGGACGAGAGTACCCATAAAGTTTGAACAAGTTTTTTGAAAATTTAAGAAAAATTTGTTTTTCGAACTTATGTAATTTGAAATTGTTAGTTATCATACTTATTGGTCCCGAGAGGTTTTTCCTTATTCGGGTCTAGAAATATCAAAAAAGTCACAATATCTGCAAGGAAGCAGAAAATCGAAAATTCACGATTTTTGATCAAAAATATCTAAGCTCAGGAGTTAATTGGGGTCCTGCAAAAAATATGCTAGATTTGGACAGCCTTATAGTTTGTAATCATCCATAAGAATCGGAATTTTATCGATTCTAAATAGTCCAAAAAAAATCTTTTTTCCATGGGTACCCAGTGTCCCAAAGGAGACGAAAGAATTACAGTAGACTCCCACTCAATCGGCTCTTTTTCAATCGGGCGACAAATTTTGTTGACAATTTTCACGTTTAATTATGAAGCTAATTCGTTCAAATTCGCTATAGTTCTTCCTATTTTATCATGATTCTTTATAATTGAGCGAGTTTTGTGGAATTTACAAAGGCTTTGACGCTCAATTCTATCGCTAAACCGGATGACATTTTGCCCCATATTCCCGATTGAGAGAGAGTCTACTGTACTCCCAATTTTTCCCAAACGTATGACCTATTTCGGAAGGAAGGGAGTATTATTTATTACTAAAAAAAATTTAATAAAGAGGATTTAAGGGAATAAAAAAGGTATTTACTTACTAAAAAATGTAAAATTTTCACTTCGAAAGTACAAATCGACAGCTCCAGAGGTGTCGATAAATTAGTGGAGAGAATTATCGACACTAGCGACAAAAAATGCAAGTTATCATCTCGATTGTCCATAATCGACACTCGACAGTAGCGATGGGACAATTAGACAGAGTTATCATTTCACCCCAGAGGATGGAAAACTTACCGGATTGGCTGCAGCATTGACACACTGCGTACGCAATTCATTCAATACTGTCTGCAAGTAGATGTGTTCCTCAGGAATGGGCGCCTTGGGCTTCGGTGGCTCAGGCGTCGGAGTCTTTTGTGGCGGAGTCGGTGCCTGAGGAACTCCCATTGGTGGCTGATGCTGCCCCTGGAAGTTCATTTGCCCGGGAAATTGTTGCTGCTGCGGCTGCTGCGACTGCTGCATCTGAAATTGATTCCCTCCTCCGTAATTGTATGTCTGCTGTGGCGGCATTTGAGACATTGGGGTCATTAGACCAGGATTCTGCTGACCCATAAAACTCCCATCGGTTTGCTGGTAGCCATTCGGTGGCTGTCCAGTGAGACTCGAATCCGTCGGATACAATGGATGAACGATAGGATTGCAAACTGAAGATGTTGGTGGTGGAGCCTAAAACCAAAAAAACCCCATAAAATCCAGCAAATTTTCCTACACCACGAAACTCTTCTAGTAAAACTGAACAAAGCCTTTGAGAAGCACAAAAAAAACTATAAAACTTCTCCAGAATCAAAGAATCACATTCCAAGGAACTCAACACGCCGCTTAGAGGGATATTTTTGTTTTGTATATTACAAAAAAAAAATATTTTACTAAGAACAAGTAGTAAAAAATTGATGAGAAAATTGAAAATCTGAAGAAAACTCTCTTTTTTTTCTCTAAAGGCCTCTACACATTTTGAGCAATTTTCGTCAAAAATTACTTTTTGAAGGAAATTGCCTACAGCGCTGCAGGTGGAAACGTCAAAATTCTGTCAAAAATGGAATTTTTGACAAAAAATACTTCCAATGTGTAGAGGCCCTAAAAAAAAGAATGAAAAGATTATGGAAGGAAAAACCAAAAACACGCGCAAACCTTAGCACTAGCCTCCCTCTTGTGGGATTGAATTATTTTGCACCACTGGCGCGTGCCAGCATGTTGAGCCGACATTTGACAGAGAAACTGAGGATATTGGTTGGATGATAGTCCACCAGAAGAGGAAAGAAAAACTACATTACTCTTATTGTTCAGGTAACAGAAAGAAATATTGCAAGTGTAATTGTACGATTAATTTTTGAATGAGAGGTGTGAGCCATGGCGACAGAAAAAGTCCGCGGCGGTATCGAATGGAGGCTGAGGGCAGAGAATTCACTTCTCTTTCTTCCAGAGCGAGCAACACTGAGTATAAAGTGGATGATTTCAGGTTTTAACCCTTTAACGGAGTTATCACACTAGAAATTTTCACATTACCGTGGTATCACACTAGAGAATTTCACATGAAAATTTTCATGTGATTCACATCA
This sequence comes from Phlebotomus papatasi, assembly GCF_024763615.1. Classification (NCBI taxonomy): domain Eukaryota; kingdom Metazoa; phylum Arthropoda; class Insecta; order Diptera; family Psychodidae; genus Phlebotomus; species Phlebotomus papatasi. The sequence goes on from NC_077223.1 coordinate 10,865,621, forward strand.
ATTGTTGCTGATATATGCCCTATTGTGCAATTTTCTTCAAGAACTTTTAGAAATCGATTCATTTAGTGATAAAAAAGTAGACTCGAGTCACAAAAATTGGTTTAAATAGATTAAAATAGCATAAATACGATTGATAACTAATGAGCAAATAATGAGCAAAATTTGCTCATTACATTTGCATCTGGTACTACTTTATTGCAGTCATTCGGGTAGTTTCTGCACCACAACTCTCCCACCAGTTTATTAGTGATGAAATTGAAGTAGTGCCAATTTATCGTAAACGAGATGGAGAAAGGGCAAAAGGCATTGAAAAAGATCGGTGAAGAGGATAAGTAAGAAAAAGCTAAACAAAAATGTGTTCGATCTACATTTTATATTCGTTCATAAACTTCTAGGATTTCGTGGTCAAATGAGATGGTGGCGGAATTGATTGAGGCTATACATCAAGAATCTGTCATTTGGGACTACAAATATGTCGAGAATTCAAAAATAGAGGCAGCCGAACTGATGGTTTTCAATCCGTTTGCGACAAATTGAGTCACAAATCGCCTTCTTTTGTAAATAAGGCCCTACGATTTGAAGATGCTCTTCAAATTCCTCCGAAGTCATCCGGAGAAAATCATTGTCTCCAAAAAAAACTCCACTTGCGATGTTGTCATAAAGATTTTCAACGAAACCATGTGAAGGTCGCGTTAAAAGCCATTCTCTCGCCCACACCCTCCTTCTTTTCGCTTGGCGGGTCCTTTTGCACGACACAAAAGCAGTGTACAGGAGGATAACTTCCTCTTCGTCACTAAAATCACACATTTTTACTCAAACGACTGAAATGCTTCAAAAACAAAAACACTCATCTGACAACCCGTGTGCTATCGTGACATTGAGCAATTCTAGCAATGTGTCCTGACTAAATCAGCGATTTCAAGTGGTTCTAGTAGTTTTAATGAGCAACTTTTCAATGTGAAATTTTCTAGTGTGATAACACCGTTAGTGGATAATTTCAAGTTTTAACCCTTTAACGGAGTTATTACACTAGAAAATTTCACATTTTAAAGTTAAAGTGAAAAGTTGCTCATTAAAACTTCTAGAACCACTAGAAATCGCTGATTTGCTTAATGCAAACATGAGCAAGAATTCGTCGTATTTGAACAAAAGTCAAAATGTCATTCTAAGATGGCGGGAGGTACACTGAAAAAAATGTGATGTCATTGCGCGCGAAAGTGACATAACCTCAATTGCGCGTGTTGTGTTTATTTTCATTTTTGCGTGAAAAAATTCAATTTTGTGCAGTTTTAACCAATTATACCTGAAGAATATTGATAAGATGAGTGAGGAAACACATAAAATGATAACTGAGGAACCATCTGATGAAGAAAGCAGCAAGAATGATTCCTATGATTGGCAAGTAAACAGAGATGAAGGAGGGCCCAGTATTTGCTGGAATGGAAACTGGTGTCCGGGCAGACTGTCACTTCCTCCATAAATTTGCCCGGCTGTTTGAAGAACATCGGCCCATGATGATATGTACCCGAATGATGGAAATTATCAAGAATATATTGAGGAAGTGGAAATATCAACAATTCACACGATCCTGGACCAGAAAATTCTCAATGTGGACAGTGAATTATCTGTACCCACTGTACTTTGCCCTTAATGGGTACAGTGAGAAGCACACAGCCCAGGGGGAGAGCTCTAGCTTCAGAATCACCTTCCGGAGGATCTGCAATTGTGCGCACTTGTGACATCCGGGAAGAAATCAAGAAAATTCGTTTTCTCACCCTCTCTGCAATTTGCTGTAGGTCCAGTGAGGTTAACTTCCCTTATCCACACAGAAGCATTTGCCATCCTAATGAGCATCTCCAATTCCAATTTTCTCTGCCCAAATGCCTGAAAGCTTCACCAGTTGTGTCTCGCGGATTCAGAATGTTGTTGTGTTTGATGGGTCAGAATCCCCCAATAGGATCATGCCTCGGAATAGTCCAATGGTGGATGAGGTGCACGATGTCAGGAACATGATGGACTCTTAGAGAATTTACTATGTACGTTCAATCAGACAGCAGACAGACAATCCCAATACTAAAGTCCTGTACTGCTCCGTTGACTCCGTTAATAGATGCATCTCTATTACAGGCGGCTAGATCCCTACTCAAGTCCTGGGCGAGTCCAATATTCACCAACACCATCACGGATGTCTCTCCGAGAGGTACTCAAAACTCCTCTATGCCCATCTCCTGGACAGCCGCGGATCCCGGCTCATCTGCAGGTACAATGTTCGCTTCGACAGCATGCTGGAGATCTCTTTCGACCGGCCAGTTTTCACTCACTCAGTGCTACAAACGCAGAAAGTCTGTTTGGGATGGCCTCATCTGGGTCATTGTCTTAACTTTCACCAGGGAGGATATATAGGGTAAAGTGGTACAAGTTGGACAATGGTACAATTTAGACAGGGCTTTTTGTCTTGATAAATTTAGTACTTCATTTTTATTTGTATATTTTTAATGCTTTTGTTTTATAATTTGGTTCCTTGTGCTTCAAAACAAATTTTGTACTGTATTTATCAAGAAAAAAGCCATGACCAAATTGTACCGGCGAATTTTCCAACTTGTAACACTAATTCCAAATTATACACTTTACCCTAGAAGAGATTTTCCCGTCATTACATGAATACTAATTTTTAGAGAAACTTCAAATGCTGGATTTTTGTGTGAAGTGAAATACATAAAAATTGTAGAAATATTACTCAAAATTTTAAATAAATATTTATGAACTTTAGTGAAAATTGTAAAAGTCTGCTCCGTGCGACTTCTTTTTGATAAGAAAGGAGTAAAATAATATTCTCAAAGAAAATTTTATTTAATTGGCAAAAGAATTTTGGAAATGATAATAAATTGTGGTTTTAAATAAAAAAAATATTGGTAGATTTAGTAGTTTTATTATATTTGTACACAGTAGAATAGTATCCATTTTTAGTTGAAAGCAACGATTAAATGTTTTAGTAAATTTAAAAATATATTAAAAATTTTAATAAAACTTTTTTCAAAATAATCTGAGGAATCGAATCTATTTGTTTAATTTTCTACTTGAATACAATAGTTTTTTTGCTATGAAATGAATTTGCATATAAATTTGTATAATTTTAAAAATAATATTTTTCCATAACAGGACACAATTACTAACATTTATCAAGAAAAATCTTATTTATTTTTTTATTGATTGAATGTTGTTCTATTCGACGTGCGGAAATTCCAATCGTTGTAACATTTGAATTCGGGATACTAGTATATGTGATGCATTTTGTATTGCGGGGTGAGTGCAGAGGAATTATACTTAATCCCAAAATCAAAAACTCACAGGAAATACCTAAAAAAACAAAAAAAAAATTTAAAAAAAAAATATGATTAATCAACGCAGTAAGAAAACATAATGAATGCAAATGCTTGGAAAATAATGAAAAAATCAATTTATCTTTTTTTTTATTTCCATCTCTATCTTTTCTTTCTATACTACAGTGTGGTGGAAATAAATATAACTCCATTCCATAATTCTAAATGGACCTTAACAAAAAAAAAGGAAGTCAAGACTGAAAAATCAAAATATCGATTTTTTATATTGGCATGGAGGAACATTTTGAGACTTTTTTGTTAAGTTCATTTAAGAATTATGCAGTGGAATTATACTTATTTCAACTACCGTAGAAATCTGTGGAAAAACTTTTTTCACGGTGTGCACGTAGCTTTAAAGTAGTGTGCGAAAGTGTGTGAAAGTTCTAAGAGAAAATTAGCGGTTTTTTTTTTAATACAGTGGTGAAAATAAGTATAATTCCACCCCATAATCCTTAAAAGAACTCAAAAAACTTGAACTCGTGATTTATATGCTATACTAGATCTCTCTCGAGTACTATAATTGTAATTTGAATTTCATGAATTTTTAAATAATATTGTATACAATACAATATTTTAATACTTAATACTATATTTTTTAATGTTTCTAAAATATTTAAATTTTCTTATTTATTTTAAACTCACCTATTATTTCTAAAGTATTTTTATTTCATTTTTTCTTTTTCATAAATGCTCAAAAAACTAAATTAACGTTAATACTAATTAAAGAAATAAATAATAATAAAAAAAACTTTTTTCATGGACACGGTATTGAGAAATTCTCAATTTGCATATACTTGTCAAAAAATTTCTCTCATTATTGTGAATTTAATAATAATAATAATAATAATAATAAATTCTTTTGTAAATTAACTTTGCCAAAGATCGTTTTGCTATATCTTGAGTGAAAATATCTTCTTATGTTAGGAAATTTATATTCCCCAAAAAAATCTACTTTGAGTTGTCTTTATATAGGACTCCTACACTAAAACAAATTTAAAGATTTTCACACTTTCTTGTGCGTCATATTTTCCCAACAAAACGCCAATTTCAAAATAAGCGTTAGCAAGCGTTCTAGTATTCATAGCAAAAAATAAATTCTCGAACAAAAATCTTCAAATTGTCATGCACAATTTAAATTTATTTTATAAAATAAATTTGAAAATGCTAAAACAGATTTTATAAGGCATGACCATTTAAAATAAATTTGAATTAAAATGTTAATTTGTTTAAATGCATTTTTTGTATTATTTTGAAATAAGTATAGTTTATAAACTTATATTTTAATACATAATATAGCGCCTGTCATTTGATTGTCAAAAAAATCTTGGATTGATATAAAGACTCACTAAAATTCATCAAGAACATTATTCGAATTGGATGTAAGATTCTCACAGCTTCAGCATAAAATATAGTTCAAATTGTGTAAAAATAAACCGCATATTCTAAGCCAGAGGAGTGCAAGAACGGTTTGAAACCGAAAAAACGTCAAATAAAACATGTACGTCAATGGTCAAAACGCTACTTGAACAAACTTATTTTGACGTTTATTCGGTTTCAAACGGTTCTTGCACACCTTTGTTCTAAGCATTAAATGGTTACGTATGTGCATAAAACCCGCACAACTTCATCATAAAGCAGGAAGGATTCTCTTTAACTCACAAACCTCAAGAATAAAACATTCTAAGACAGTACTCCCAAGAAAAAAATAAATAAAACGGTTAATGCGCTTAAAGTCACGCACAGCTGAAACATAAAACGGTCAAGATTGCGCTTAAAATCACGCTCAGCTTAATCATAAAACGATTATTGTGCTTAAAATCACGAACAGCTCAATCACAAAACAGTAAATGAGCTTAAAATTACGCGCAGCTCAATCATAAAACGCTTAATGCGCTTAAAATCACGCACAGCACAATCATAAAACGATTAATGCGCTTAAATTCCGGAGCAGTTCAAACATAAAACGGATAATGCGCTTAAATTCACGCATGGCTTAATCATAAAACGGTTCATGAGCTTAAAATCACGAACAGCTCAATCATAAAACGGTTATTGCGCTCAAAATCACGCATAGCGCTTTTTTCAGCGAAATTTTAACCGCTTTATAATTGAGTTGTGTGTGATTTTAAGTGCATTAAGCCTTTTATGATTAATACGTGCCTGATTTTAAGCGTACAGTAAAGTCTCGCTATAGTCCATATTTGGTTTCAAATTTGACACTTGGGTCGCACTATAGTCCGTGTAATTTTTTAAAATTATCAACGATTTTTAGTATTGAAATTGCTCGATGGCTTCCACTTTCTTTGCGATTGTGGTACTTGTCCTTGCTCTCTTCATTGTGGATCACAATTATCACAACTACTTAATAAAGTTTGCCAAAAATATTAAAATTATTATGCATGTCGCATACTAAAAAACATAACCTAACTTAAAATCAGTGTTTTGAAATCAACGGTCGATAAATTGTGGACTATAGAGCGATGGCCTATAGCGAGACTCTACTGTATTTGCCGTTTTATGATTGAGCTGTTCGTGATTTTAAGCTCTTAAACCGTTTTATGATTAAGCCATGCGTGAATTTAAGCGCATTATCCGTTTTATGATTGAACTGCTCCGGAATTTAAGCGCATTAACCGTTTTATGATTATGCTGTGCGTTATTTTAAGCGCATTAAACGTTTTATGATTGAGCGGCGCGTAATTTTAAGCTCATTAACCGTTTTATGATTGTTCTGTGCGTGTTTTCAGCGCAATCTTGACCGTTTTGTGGTTGAACTTTGCGTGTTTTTTAATCAGAGCTTTGACCGTTTTATTATACAGGTTTTCGATTTTTAAGCTCCGTCTCAACCTTTTGCTAATTGAGCAGCGCGTGATTTCAGCACTATTTTAACCGTTTTATTATGCACAAATTTATCAACAGGTTTAAACACAATTTTAAATTTTAACCGTTTTTGCTGAAGCTGCGTGAGCTGCGTGAGGGTCTTACACCCAATTTAAATAATTTTTTATGATAAATGTTAGCGGGTTTTCTACTTATCCCAAGATATATCTTTTGGCATTTTAAAGTGCCAAACGCTATTAGGTATGTAAATACAAGTTTATGAACTTCATAATTATTTTCAAAAAGTAAAAAAAAATATATTGAAGCTTTTTAATAACTTAATTCATAATTATTTTTTAATGCTTCTGCGTTGTATAATCTATATTGGGGCCTATCCATCTCAAGATGACCATAAGGGTCCCTTCATGGTGTCAGAAGTTTTTGAATTTTACATATGTTGAAATACGTTATAAAATAATAAACTGATAATAAAATAATAAGTTTTTTTATCCAAAAAAATCCTGACCGGAGATACATGCCGTCAAAGATGACGTCTTGAGCTTTCATTCCTCATTTGCGATTTTTGGTAAATATTTTAAAATGCACTATCTCGGGAACGGGCTGTGATATCTTCTATTCTTTTTTTATTTGAAAGATAATTTTACTCTTAAAATAATATACTCGATTTTGACTTATCTGCTCCATTTTTTGTGGCGGTTTCCTGAATCTTTTTTTTAAGAAATTAAAAATTATTTTTTCCCAAAAATCCCGTTCTCAAAATTTTTGATTTGTTTATTATTGACTAGTAACATTGAGTACTACATTCCCTGAAAAAGTGAGGTTCCACTTTTGCATTACTTGGGTAAGTGTGCCAAATTCCGGACAGCTTGCAATTTCGGCCACATTTTTTGTTCCTTGTATTTCCATGAATTTTTAGTTTTTACATACTCAAGAGATTATACAATGCAAAAGAATAACAGAAAAAGTAAGCTTCGACAAACAAGATGGCATGAAAAAGATATTGGAAGAATTTCCGAAGGGCAAGGAACTATGAGAATGAAGGTGGCCGAAATAGGGCACCAAAGCTATGTCTACATTTTTATTCTTTTTAAAATGTATTAAGAATAATTTTAAAGTAAATAAAGACGATAAACTGTCTACAAGGTTCCAAGCAACACTCCTTAAGTAGAAGGAATGAAAAAAAAATCAATTTCTATTAAAGATATTATATTTCAAACTTGAGACTTTGGCGTTTGCATGCAACTATGCCGAAATTTGGCACACTTATCCTTGATTTTAGATATATGTTCAATTTTTTTCATATTTAGGATTTGTTTTTTTGAAAAATCAAAAACTTTTTTTTTCTCGAAAAGCCACTCTCAAAATTTTTGTTTTCTTTTACTGTTGATCAGAACATTGAGTACTACATTCCATAAAAAGAAGGGCTTCCACTTTTGTGTTTAACTTGTTTTTTTTTAAATAAATAAGATTTATTTACAAACATTTATTATACATTAATGCCCAACGCACAATAACTTTTGTTTGTAAATATGTTTTCAAAATTGTCTATGAGAATGAGCGAGATGACTAGATTTAGATCTCACTCACTCTCATTGAAATGTCAAAAACATGTTTACTAAAGAAAATTTATTGTGCGTTGGGCATAATGCTCAACGCACAATAACTTTTGTTTTGTAAACATGTTTTTGACATTTCAATGAGAGTGAGCGAGATCTAGATCTAGTTATCTCGCTCACTCTTATATGCAGTTTCGAAAACATGTTTACAAAACAAATGTTATTGTGCGCTGGGCATTATTTAAACATTTTTAAAATTACATAAAACCAATTAAACTTAAAATTGGAAGTTCAACTTTTCAGGGAATATATTACTCCATAGTACTTACGTACGAACTGTAAAAAAAAACAAAATTTTTGGAACTCGCAATTTCGATTGTTTTTTTTTTAATTTTTCAATGAATATAAAAAAAAGTTAACCCCCTCCCCCTTCATGGCCTCCCGACTTATCTGTGATGGGTCAAAAATTTAATTTTGAATCAATTGGTGAAATTGGCTTGCAGAATTTTTTAATCAAAAATATCTATGCTCAGGAATTAATTGAGGTCCTACAAAAAATATCTTACATTTGGACATCCTTATAGTTTGTAATCATCCACAATAATAGGATTTTTACCAGTTCTGAATAATTAAAAAACATTGTTTTTCACAGAACGTTCATATGCTGCTTTGGGTACTCAGATTCCCAAAAGAGACGAAAGAGTTAAATTAAATTAGGAAAATACTTACTGCGATCCTTCATTTGTCTGTACAGGCCATTAGATAAGGCAGCAGCCCAACCGGGGAGGCAAACTATAGTATGACCTCAAAGATACTGTTTACCATCTTAGCCAGAATTAATGCTGAGGATTGAAAATATTCATATTCATTGATTAGTAATTTTATGCACTAGGAAGCATAACCTTCATGCAAAACATACCTGATCTAATCAAATCCATAAGACATTCGTCAAACTTTTATCTTGGAGGTTCTGTTCTACGAGATGTACATCCATGAGAAGTCTCTTCGAGTGAGAAGTCCAACAAGAAATACACCACGTTTCATGACGCTTACGTAATTAAGAGTGGAGGGTACAAATTTTCCAAAATCCTCCAAAAATTGAAGACAATCAGTCGCCTCCTTCTCACCGGAATATCCCTGCAGAATAATTTCCACGAATTCAGACACTTCTGTGCTGAATTTCCTCCTTCCGGACGTCTTCAACGGCGACGATGATTTCGACTCCTGTGGTACTAACGCGACTAAACCAGAGTCATCGTTACTTCTTTCCTGTCTTGTTAATTTAATGGGAACATCTTCTGTGGCCTATCTGAAATTTCCTCCGTCTCTGGCTCTTTATAAAAACTCCTTCCGGAAGCTCATTTCAGTATCAAATTTGAAGCTCTCCGGACTGTATTTGCACTCGGATGAGCACTCAAAATTAACCAACAATATGTCCAGGAGCTTTCAAATAGTATACTTTCACTTAATACTCTTTTTGTTTGTTTCGCGGACGTACTTTATTGATGTATTCTGGTGATTTTTGTTCAAAAACTCTGCCCAGAAATCATCATCAAAACACTTTTACACACATCACAGGGCACTTGATTTCAGTCGTTTTTAACTAAATCTTGCCCTGTGATAACTTTTTACCACAAATATTTTAATAAATATCACTAATAATTCTGAAAACGGCTATTTTAGCTGATATTTTTACAACAAAACAATTTCTTGAATGTAAACAACGAAACATAACCTCACAATGACATGCTTTGTGTCCGGGAGGGAAAAATTGTTCTTTATTTCTCATTTTCACTATTTCACGCACTACTCGTGAAGTTTTTGATTAAAAAACTTAAGAATAATGAACAAATAGTTAAATTTTATCATATTTATACATTTTTTTCTGCAAACTTGTGTATTTATTTGTCCCGAACGAATTACAGTGTAAAAACAGTCGTTTCGAATTGGGAAAAAATATCATTTGACGTTTGTTCAAATACGACGAATTCTTGCTCATGTTTGGCTTAATGTCACGATGGCAGACGGGTTGTCAAATGAGTGTTTTTGTTTTTGAAGAATTTCAGTCGTTTGAGCGAAAATGTGTGATTTTAGTGAAGAAGAGAAAGTTTTCCTCCTGTACGCTACTTTTATGTCGTGCAAAAGGACCCGCTAAGCGAGAAGAAGGAGGATGTGGGCGAGAGATTGGCTCTTAACCTTAGTTACCTTAACTCTTTCGCGTCACACTTTTATTTAGTAGATGAATTCATGTAAAATTGAGTTTTTCCTAATGCCTTATGATCAAATATAATAGTTCAGAGGAAAAAAAATTTCCATTGCGTGAAAACTCGGAAAAACCCCGGGTCATATATGACCCTGTTGTCCTCAAGGGAAGTGTACATACCATTTTCAAAATCTTTATCACGGGCTTTCTAAGAGTTTTTTTTTTGCATAAAGTTATTAATTTGGCCAAAACCATGGCAAACTGGATTGTTTTGATGAACACTGTACTCCTGGTGTTCAAGGAATCTTCCTGGTAATCCCTTGAACAGTCACTGGCACAATATTTTGAGTGGTATTTGGCAAAAATAAACTTATCCACATATTTATTCACACACAATACAATTGCACTATATGGGACGCTTGCAGAATACTCTAAAATATTGCAAAATATGTTATAATTCATCAGATTTAAGATGAAATGTCCAGGAGCAAGATGTCCCACCTGCATTTCACAAAGAAAAACAATGTCCCAACTACATTTCGCTGCAGGTTTGGGACGAAAACACTGTTACCCTTGGGGACAATAGGGTCGTATATGACCCGGAAAATTCTACACGCTTTTCTGGAAAATTGAGAGTAGTTTATAATATCAAAATATGCAATTTACAATCTTTGGATATTCTATTTTGTGTTTCTAAATAACTTTTTGCTGAAAAAATAAATTAATATAAAACATTTTGAAAAAGAAAAGTCATTTCACAAAGTTCGAAATTCGTGATTTGTGATCTCAAATATTTTCTTTTGCTGGATATCTGGAGTCTTGAGAAAATTAACCAAGAATCTTACATCCTTCTATTATGATGTCGTGCACAAACCGATAGATTTCAATTAATGTAGTAAATAGTCAAAAAAAAATTGTTTTTCCCCGGGTCATATATGACCCTAATGACGCGAAAGAGTTAACTCTTTCACGTCTTTAGGATCATATTTGACCCGGGGAAAAAAGGTTTTTTCTTGACTATTTATATTAATTGAAATCTATCTGTTTGTGCACGACATCATAATAGAAGGATGTAAGATTCTTGGTTAATTTTCTCAAGACTCCAGATATCCAGCAAAAGAAAATATTTGAGATAAAAAATCACGAATTTCGAACTTTGTGAAATGACTTTTCCTTTTCAAAATTTTTTATATTCATTTTTTTTTCAGCAAAAAGTTCTTTAGAAACACAAATGTTTTCGCATAACATTTAGAAAATCAAAAATTGACGAATTGCTTGAGAAAATTTGAATTCTTCCACGAAATCAAACTCAAAAGACAAAGATTAGGCACTGGTCCTTAATTAATCCCTTGTCCCCTCATCGGCTCACACCTCTGATTTTTTTTGTCATCGCATTCACTTCCCTGGCAAAAGGACAAACACAAGAAGAAGAAAAAAAGCTGTGAAATAAAACTCACCTGAGGAGCTCTATTGGATTTGACGGCCGGAGGATCATTCCATCCAGGAGGAGGCGTTGAATTTTTCACCGCAGCCGCCGGCGGAGGCGCCACCTGAGCCTGAGGCGGAGCTGGAAGACTTCCAGGAGCATCTGGCGTGTACATTTGACTCTGTTGCATGGGTGCAAAGGGTACAGGAGCGGCAGTGGACGCG